>NC_135899.1:20771290-21205333 GCF_964194155.1 Cetorhinus maximus | reverse complement strand
GGTGGAGAGAGAAAGAGAGGGAAACATGGAGAGAGGGAGACAGAGAAAGAAACAGAAACAGAGAGGGAGATAGAGGGAGGGAAATTGGCGGGAGAGAGAGAAAGAGGGAAGGAGAGCAAGACAGATGAGGTTGTGGGGGTGTGGGGTGGTGCGTAAAGAGACACCAGATCTGGGGTGTCCTCCAGTGTGGGGATGCTTGTGGGATCATGCTGTGCAGAATTGCCTTAATTACAACTTGAAAAATGAGTTCATTAACTGCTCCCAAAGGCCTAAATGTGAATCTTTGTAAATGCCGGTTACAATTTCTGAACATTATCCCTGTCTTAGGCAGAGCAATGAATAGAACAGTTAAATGAAATGTGTTGGGGGTGAGGGCTGGTTGTTAGGGTGGAGGAGGGTGGGATTAGAGTTCAGTGTGCAGCAAGTTTTCCAAAGTCTTTAAAAGTCTTCCAAAGGAATGAATGTTTCTTCGTGGGGTTGGGGGGAATACCTGGAAAATATCACATTGCTCCTGTGGGATCTTGCCGTGCGCAAATGGCCTGCAGCATTTCCTACATTGTGACCCTGCCTACACTTCCCAAATTTAGTTTACTGGTGACCTGATTGTAGAGTGCTTCTGTCCCCCAAGCCTGTTTAAATCATTGATAAATATTCAACACGGCCAATGTGTCATTATTTAAAATGGAAAGACAGAAGTTTTCAGAATGCATTTCAATCAAGATTAATCCCGGGATAGATGGAGAGAGATAGAGAAAAAGAAGAGCTATTGAGAGAAGGAGAAAGAGGATGAACAGGGATGGGTCCAGGTAGGCACAGAGAGTGGCGAGAAACAAGACTACGAGAGGTGACTGTGCCAGGAGTGAAAGGCTCACTGTTAATATTTAACGTACAAAACAGCACCAATCCTGGACTAAGCAGGCATGGAGGGCAGTGAATGGGAGAGGGATTAAAGGTGCTCATCAATGTTTGTGTTTCTTTACAATGAGGCGGAAAAACAGTTGGAGATGGGAGGTTAAATACAGAGGGGGAGACACAGGTCCTGAGAGTGGTGGTGGGAGGGGCTGGTGGTCTCGAGTACTTAGTCACTGCCCAGTCCCTGGAGTAACCCACCCCCCCATCCCCCTGCACCCATCACACCCCTTCCAGGATGTCTGACATATTCAAAAATAAATGCAGGGACAGTCATAGGATATGTGCACCTTCACTTGAGTTTAAATGGACTTTAGTAAGTTTCTGGGCACACAATGGACCTGAATTCTGACTGAAAATGGCAGTAAATGGTTTCAACAATGGGTTTGCAATGAAAAAGTTTGCAGCTCATCAGAAAGCAACTCCCTGGCAAGTCTCTGGTCAAAGCTGAGTGTGTGGCCTGGATCAACATGACAATTGGCAAGAATTCTGCTCCTAAACCTCTTTGCATTTAAAATTGGTTCCCATTGTCTCGGTTTAATATCAGGGATGTAATTGTAAAATGGTATCACTGAAGTTGTGTATATCAGTGAGTGAGGAGCCCTGGGTTCTTGCTGTGTCTTTTTGTTTCAAAATATTAATCAATTTCCATTTCTCCCTGTCCTGCAATGGGAATTTATTTGGAAGCTGCAGTTTTGACTATGCAAAGAGAGACTAATTTTGCTATGAAGAATCTTTGGACAAGAGCTAAAACCAGCGAAGACTATCATTATAAACCTACATGTCCCTTTGTCATTCATTTTTATACATGGATAAAAGACTTGTGTTTAAGGCAGTCTGTGGAATTTTTACAAGGGGCAGGGTCTGGGGGATGGGACTCCAAGTCAAAAAAGTTGAGACCCACTGCTCCAGAGAGCTCAATGTAATCCCATAGATTTCAATCCCTCTATCTCTTCTTGCCACTCTATCTCTGCACCTCCCTCCGTGTTCTAGCTGTTTCTTCACATCTTTCTTTAAATCCCTATCCCTTGACATGCTTGAAATCAAAATATCAACAACATTTTTATTGCCTTCTGCAACTCTCTGCATCTTTTTCACCTCTCTCTTTCTGAAACTTTATCACTCCGATTTTCGAAACTCGCTGAACTCTTATTTATCTCTCTCTACTCACTTTTTACCTCAACCTCTTTTTGTCTCACTGTGGATCATTATTTATATTTGCATCACAGCAGCACTATCTACATTTCCAGCTTTCTATTTCTGCATCTCTCTCTGTCTGCCCTTTTCTCGAGATAACTCTGCTCTCAATTTCTCTCTTTGCAGTTTCTCTCTCCCAGTCTGTCTCTGTTATTCTCCCCCTCTCTCCCTCAGTTCCGGCTTTTGTCCCTGGATCTCTCTGCTATCTGTGCCTTGACTGAATGGAGGAAATTTGGACTCGGTGCCATGGTTTTGTACGGGTGATTATGAACCAGGATCCTCCTGCTTTCTACCTCTCCCGAGGTTTGCTCCCATTGATGTAAACGCAGGGGGAGGGATGTGAAAATGGACAGCTGATTCACAAGCAACTGCAGCAAGTCAAAATCTAGCCCAGTGTTTTCTTTACCTCTCAATGTATCTGCTTCATGACTGTCTGTACCTCTCTCTTATGTGGAAATGGAGGAAGGGACAGGTCAGATCATTGGTGGGACAGGCTCAAAGGGGCTGAATGTCCTTCTCCTGTTCCTGTGAGAACCAATGTTTGTGTCTGAGCGTTTGCTCTCTCTTTGGAGGGTGGGGGTTGTGGGGAGGGTCACCAAGATGAAGAGGGGAATAGGTGAAATATCTTTCTGCAGTGGGGTGGGGAATGCCCAGGGAATGCTGATCATTAATTGGTCAGTCAGAACGCCTGTGAGCCTCTCCACGGCCCCTCACTATGTCCACCCCTTTGATTGGCTGGACATGAAGTGAAGGTGGCGGGGGCCGGTGTGGTTGAAGGGAGTCATTTTATGGAGTTCGAGCTGGACAGGAATTAAATGAATGAAAGACAGGCCCTGATTCAGATGAGCAGGGCAGGTTGACACAGACAGCAGGAACTACACAGGGAAGTAGAGATATAGGGGGCTGATTTTGCAGTGGGGAGATGGAGGTTTGGAATTTCAAAGGGAGGAGATTACGCAGGGTTGGGGGGGGGGCAGATGCAATTATATGGGGACAGTTCCCAAGGGGAAAAAAACGCAGGTACAGGGTGGGCGGGGTTCGGCAGGGAAAGGCAAGAGCAAAATGCTGCGGATGCTGGAAATCTGAAACAAAAACAAAAATTGCTGGAAAAACTCAGCAGGTCTGACAGCATCTGTGGAGAAAAAGACAAGAGTTAACGTTTCGAGTCCGTATGACTCTTCTTCGGCAGGGAAAGGTCGCGTTTGGAATGGGACAGTGTCGTGCCCAGGCACACTGGGTGGGAGAGCTGACAGGTTAATGAGTAAAACATGGTCAAGAAACAAAAACAGATTCTAGACGCGACCTTGATCCATCACTGACAGACACTTTCTATCGATCTGAGTGCAGATAGATTCGGTGCAGTTGTCAAAACTTAAGGGTTACCGGACCCCCAAATCTGTCCGGGTGTCCCGCTTTTCCGATTCTAGGCTCCTTGAAACTGCCTTCGGCCGGAGAGTTGGGATGTCCCTTTAAGCCGGAGCATGTAACTGCTGCCACAAGTCCGCAGTGTGGCGTCCCAGAGGCAGGATATCCTCCCCTTGGGATCGAGTTTCTCTCCCTGTCATTAAAACCGCAGCTTGATTTTACCCCAGGCCTTCTCTCCGGGAAATGAGCTCTAATTTTCGGTCTGAATTCGACATCGCAAACCTGGTTGTGGATCTGGGAAATGGGGCTGTTCTGCAGCATATCGAAGAGTTCCGATCACCAACTGCTTGACCGAGATAGTCCTCAGCATGAGGAACATCTTCAAGCTGTGAAGCATAAGCAGTTGTAGAACTAATTGTCATATAAAAAATAAAGTGTGCTGCTTCCCAGAGGGGCTGATAAATGATCAGAACAAGGGAGAGACTTGAGAAGCAAAAGGTTTGAGAATCACTTCTGCAGCTTATGTCCACCGCAGCACAGTGATGGACGCAGTGGATGTCAAATCAGAGGGATAGGGTATCGATCAATTCCTATAGTTAACTTCGCTACTATACAGCAAACAACAGCTCAGTTCATAGCACCCTCGCCTTGGAATCAGAGGGTTGTGGGTTCATGTCCCACTCCCGGAAAACTAAGAACTGTGATTGTACTCAAAGAGTTGCAATCTGACAGTTGATAACTCGAAAGAGTTTCCGGTTAACATGCGATTATCTGAGTTTAGCGGCTCTGTGTCTTGCTATCAGAAGTACTTGTAAACATTTTCGGTACATCGAAGCATGACGTAACATTGACCGAAATAAAAACAAATGCCGTGAATTATAAAGGCGTAGCAGAACGAAATAAGGTTATTTTTCACATAATGTAAGCAGCTACATCAGTCAGTATTTTCAACGAGGAGCCTCCATATTGAAGTTAGATGAACTGGGTCAATTACTAGAGCCGATAACAAAAACAGAAAATGCTGGAAAAGCTTAGCAGGTCTAACAGCATCTGTGGAGAGAGAAACAGAGTTAACGTAGAGCCTATACCCTGCCAGCAGAACTAACAATACAATATCACAGAACATTCCATCACAGAAACGGGGCCAGTTCACGCATCCACTCTATTGCATTGTTTTACTTCACATGGAATGATATAGCACAAAATGAGGCCATTTAGCCCAATTTGTCTTTGCTGGATCTTTTGAAGGCCCCTTTTTAGTTAGATCCAATTCTATATTCGTCACCCTGCATATTTTCTGCATACCGGCGGGTATGAAACAGGTACGGATACAGCACCTTGAACTACAGCAGAAAAGGATGTTGATTGGTTTGCAAATCGGCAATCCTCCATATAAGTTGTGTGATTGTTTGAAATTTGGCATTCCTACATTTGTCATGATGCATGCAAGACTGAAAGGCTCAGCAACTTCATATTTAGTTGCATAACCTATTGTCTTTTTTTATCCATTCCTGGGATGTGGGTGTCGCTGGCTAGGCCAGCATGTTTTGCTCATCCCTAATTGCACTTACCATGGGCCTGGAGTCACATGTAGGCCAGACCAGGTAAGGACAGCAGATTTCCTTCTCTAAAGGGCATTAGTGAACCAGATGGGTTTTTAATGACAACCGGAAATGGTTTTGTGGTCATCATCAGACTTTTAATTCCAGATTTTTATTGAATTCAAATTTCACAACCTACCATGGTGGGATTCGAACCCTGGTCCCCACAACATTATTCTGGGTCTCTGGAATATCAGTCCAGTGCCCTTCTGCAGAAATGGTTTTCAAGCATTTTGCACCTCAAGTTATAGTCAGGTAAAACAGGCCCTGTGCAACACAGCACCAGTTTCTTTTTCTGTGTGGGAAAGCGGTGGCATAGTGGAATTGCCAGCATCTCCCCAGACAGAATAAAAAACTGATGCTGCATTGCACAGGGCCTGTTAGATGACTATAACTTGAGGTGCAAAATGTTTGAAAACCTCTTCTGCGGGATATGTACATTGTGACACACTGGTGGGCGCAGTAGATGTTTAAGCTGATGGATAGGGTAACATCTTTGATTAATTTGGGAGAAAATTCAGAAGATCAAACTAAAAGAATGGAAGGTGTATATTTAAGTTTCAAAGTCCCTAAAGTCGATATTGAGGCAGGAGCAAGCGAGCACGAAGAAACAAACTTGCATTCATCTCGCATGTTTCACATCTGTATGATATCTGAACGTACTTGAGCATTAGTTCTTCATATCTAATTGAAGTCAACCGCCGATTTTGCTGCAGCATGTTCGTTGTGCCGGCAAACTGGTTAGCTGGCTGAGAGGAAAGAGCATGGACACTGCAGAGTAGCAGATATGGGTGCCTAAAGGCCACCATTGAGAGAGAGGAGAGCAGGCTCCAGCTCCATGTAGCTGCTGCAACTCTCCCAGGGTAATGCCCCAGCATCAAGCGGAGAACAGATTACTGGACTTCTGCGAGGTCCTGCGTGCCCCTTTGAGACCGAGAGTTATGTTGGCAGCAGTGGACCTCCATGGTCACATTTGTGGATCTTGTGCGTTCAGTCTGAGTTTCCACTGCAGAACATGGACGTTAGTTGACTTTTGCCGGTGCTGCACTGGGAGGTGAGACGTTGTGCACCAGACATTGCATCATGGCTGGGTCCACAAGAGCTGTCATGGAGCTGTCACACCCCCGGTGGAAAGATGGGCTACAAGCAATTATCCCCTTGTGGGTGTGTGAGCACACAACAGTCTGAAATGTGCGGCACAGGGGGAAACAGGCCATGCACAATCAGTGATTCCTTTATGATGCCCGCATGCCCAACCACCCATCAACCCTAAAGCAACCACGTAGTATAACAAGCTGGCAGTGTGCTCAGCATTCTCCTGCATATCGCCCCATCAGAGTCCTCATCTGAGTTCCCTGCATCAGAATTCATCTGTGACCTGACCGCCCAGGATGCCAGAACATGTACTACCCCCTTCCCTTTGCCTGGCAGCAGCCCACCTCTGACAGTGACTTACCAAGTACAGGTCCTGACTCTATACTAGCCTGTAATGTAGTCTGTCGCAATCCCCACGGTGCAAAACATCTCCTTCAGACAGTTAAGGCGATGCAAGCATGCCTGTTCCCCTCAAATTCTGTTCTGCTCCCTGGGTTTAAGGGCCACCTTGTCCTGCAAGGGAGAGGGAAGGATTTCTGTGATTGTGTTACAATATGTCTGAGTGATATGCATTGAATAGCTGAATAGTTGGAGACATGTGCAGGCTACAAGAGGTGGGTTCGATGCTGCATGTTTGAGATACACCTGTGAGGCAGAGGTGGAGTATCTGAATGTTAGGCTGATTGCTAGAGATTTCTGATGGATGAGTAAGGTTGTTTTGATGCATTGAGCAGTGTGAGAGTTTGCTGGGTGGATGTCACATCTTCTTTCTTCAGCAGTCCCTCGAGAATGACTTGCTTCTACTCCAGTTAAATGGGTCCTGAGATGGCTGCTAAGTCCAATGCATGATCTTCAGGCTCTGCCACACCTGGGGAAGGTAATGCTTGAGCAGTTGGGTAGATATGTTGTTTGCAGACCTCCTCATATGCCTCGACTTCACCCCTGCACGTTCCCAATGAAGTTTCTCAATATGTTCGCTGCCTTCCCGGATGAGCCTTTCCCATTAACGTCGGTCACAAACCAGGAACTCCAATGAGTCAGCAGCGATGTTGGACCTCTTCAGGGATGCTTTGAGGTCATCCCTAAAGTGCTTCCATAGCCCCTGGCTATATCCCATAGCTAGAGATTCTCTAACCATGACTGAGTTCCAAGTAGAGCAGTTGCTCCGGAGATCTGACATCAGATACACAAACTGCATACCCCATTCAGTGAAACTAGGTTTGAGTGATTAATACTTTGATACTGGGCAAGTTGACTTGGGAAAGGACACGTTGCTGGGCCACCTTTCTTGCCACTAGATTTGGAGGGTCTTGCAAAGGCACCATGGGCGGTAATTCTCCAGTGCTTTGAGGTGCGTACTGCAGGTTGTACAAGTTTCTGAAGCATATAGGAGCACGGGGATCACTGATGTCAGGTAAGCCATGACCTTAGTCTCATGTTTCAGATCCTGGTCCTCAAATACTCTTTTCCTCAGTCAGCTAGAGGCTGAATTGACACATTGGAGGGATGGTGAATTTTGTTGTCTACACTGGCCTTCATCAAGTGGAGGCTCCCAAGATTCAGAAAATGGCTCACATTTTCCAGGGTCTCACCATTGAGCTTAATGGGTGGAGGGAGGTGTTATGCTGTCAGAACGTGTTGTAGGGAGACCTTAGTCTACTGGGTGTTTATTAAGAGGCCCATTTTCTAACATGTTTCATAGATGGAGTCAACAATGATCTGGAACTCAGTTTCTGAGTTAGCACACACAGACAAATGTCATCTCCATGCTGAAACACTAGGACTGAGATTGGAGTAGTTTTCGATTTGGACTGAAGGTGGCGCAGATTGAACAGTTTCCTGTCTGTTCTGTAGATTATCTGGACATCTGTGGGTAATTTGCTGGAGGTGAGGTGCAGCATTGCAACGAGGAAAATGGAAAAGAGGGTTGGTGCAATGACACAGCCTTGTTTGACCCCAGGCTTCATTGAGCTAGGTTCTGTGGTGGTTCCATTGGTGAGGATTACAGCTTGTATGTCATTATGGAGAAGGCTGAGAATGGTAACAAATTCCTCAGGGTAGCCAGATTTGAGGAGGGTACTCCATAAGCCTTTGCGGTTGACAAGGTTTAATGCGTTTGTGAGGTCGGAAAAGGCCATGTACGGCAGTTGGTGCTGTTTCTTGCACTTTTCTTGAATTTGCCACATAGCGAAGGTCATGTCTATGGCGCCTCACGATGGGCATGTGATGGTGCATTAACTAAAGTTGACCACCCGGATGTCCTCAAGGCCAGATTCTGGGACTTGACATCCGTCATCACGTATTGTCATTCCCTCTGGATGATTTTTCTTGAGGGCCTTCTTGTCACTACAGAATTATGGAAGCTCTCTTCCTTTTAACCTCCTGGAATAAGGCACTTCATCTGAGAACCAGAGAATCCTGCCTGTTGCCTGTTGCTCCACCTGATGTCTTTTTCCTAATGATTATTTCTACAACACAGACACAGCTGACGTTTCTATATAATGACAGTCGCTATCCTTTAAGAGAGGCCGGCTACTTGTAGGGGGGACAGGTTGGCTGAAAGATATTATCGCCACTCTTGCTGCTGGGCTCCTGTTGAACCTATATCCAACCAACAAGTGTGTTCATACTGGGCTGCGCACATGAATTCATTGAAATGAGGAGGCTGCATGAAAAGCAACCTGCATGTCTCAGTGGGACCAACTGCAGACCAATTACGAATTGGAACTGTCCTGTCCAAAATGGGAATGATCAAATTGTTCTTCCTTCTTCTTGATTTCCTCACTAGAGGGATGGATTTCTCTGTATCTACCATATTGAAAACTTTTGGTGTTGACCACATTGATTAGATCACTCCTCAGCTGTCTAAATTCTACAGAATACAAATGATGTTTATCGAATCTATCCTCATAATTTACTCCTTTGATCCCAATTTCATTCAGGCTATTCTGCTGTTGACCCATCCTCAAGACCAATATAGTCTTTCTCAGCTGCAGTGCCCAAAACTGAACACAGAGCTCCAGATTGGGTCTGACAATGGTCCTGTACATTCCAGGTTCCATTGTTCTCACACCTCTTTGAAAGTCAAATCCTTCAAAATATGAAATCTTTCATGTTTCTATTTTGTCTCTTCTTTTGGGCCAATAAAATGCAATGTACCCGCTTCTGTTTACCCATGGAACTCCTGTATGATGCAAAAATGCTTCTTGTTATCTCTGACATCCCTTTAATATTCAAACAAACTCTCAACTTATCTAAAAATGCAATTCTTAGATCCAACCTATTTACTTGTACCTCAAACCCAAATGCAAATACACAAACCTAATGCCTCTATCCTTTCATGCCCTAAACCTTCCAGACAACCTGTCTCTGGTACCCTTTCCCCAGCTTAACTAAATCACACACAGACACACAGCCTTCTTCACAGACTAACACAATATTCCCCAAAAATATTTTTAAAAATAGCATCCATTCTCACATACCCAACTGGAATTGACTGCCACTAGGCCTCGCTGAATAGTAATAAGTCTCTCAAGTGAAGACTTCCCTGTTAAGATGTTTTTGCTCTATTTAATTACCTCCTCTTTCACCTACAAGCAGTGCAAAATTTCTGTCTGCCAAAGTGCATCATTCGGTTCAAAGAATTTGCATTTATATGGCACTTTTCATCACCACTGGGGGTCTAAAGGCGCTTAACAGCCAACGAAGTGCTTCTGAAGTGTACTTACTGTTGTAACTGAAAAAAACACAGCCCAAGAAGGAGTGGATAATTAACCATGCAGTCTGCTCAGAACTGAAAAAGAGTGAAGGGGCTATTGTTGTTCTCTTGGTGCAATCCTGTGATGCAATCTCCAGGTGCTGGCTCTTGTGGATTGGAAAGTAGAGGTGAGCAACATTATTCTGATCTGCACATGATGGCGAGGACAGACCTTCAGCCCATTTGAAATGAACAGGACCAAAGAACATATCCAGAATGGTACAGGCCCAGATGTCATTGGTGCAAATTTCCAATGACCTTCTATTGCACCACCATTAGCCCATCCCCCACAGAATCTTAAGTGGTCAATACGAACATATGAACAAGGAACAGGGGTAGGCCATTCGGCTCTTGAGTGTGCTCCATCATTTAATAAGATCATGGCTGAGCTGATAGTAACCTCAAACCTGTTTCCCGCCTGCCCCCCTCCCCACAATAACCTATCACCCCCTTGCTTACCAAGAATTAAACCACCTCTGTCTTGAAAATATTCAAAGACTCTGCTTCCACTGCCTTTGCAGGAACCGAGGTCCAAAGACTCTTGACCCTTTGAGAGAAAAAAAATTGCCTCACCTCCATTTTAAATGGACGACCCCTTATTTTTAAAGAGTGACTGATCAGAGGCTGTGTACACCGCAGTTACCTGCTGACCTCTTGAACCTTCAAAGCCTCTGTCTCATCTGTAAGGCATAGGTCAGTGGTATTACCTTCAACTTTTCTGACAAGCATTTTATCAAACTTGTCTAGGAAGAGTATGCATTATTAAGTTGTGAAGATCAGCCTTACTGAAATCATTGTTTGCACTCAGAGTCAGGGTTTGATAAAGGCAGCATTTTATTTGCCAAAAATGAAACTGCCCTGCCTGTTATTAACAACAAAACTAGAGTTTATGGGGATTACTCATTCTCTTGTAAAAGAGCCTCAGCTTGACAGACTAGAAGGCTCACATTCTCTTCCTCCCTTGTAAGTACCCAACTGATGACAATGGGGCAGCAGCAGCTGCAGAGCTGACCTCAGAGTCTCTAAGTTAGGAAGGTGGTAAATCAGTCAAATTTGCACTCTGTTCACTTTCCTGTAACCCTGATTGCAAAGATATGTGTTGAGTGATAGTCTGTGTGTGCTTACATGGGTCTGAGATGTGCCTGAATAGATACATGTGGGTTTGTGTGTTGTCCAGGTCTGGTTCTGACTTTTTTTTAATATATTCACTGGTGGGATGTAGGTGTCGCTGACAATCCTAATTGCCCTCGTTCAGAGGGTATTTTTTTAAAAAGTCAACACTGTGGGTCTGGAGTCACATGTAGGCCAGACCAGATGAGGATGGCAGGTTTCCTTCCCTAAGGGCATTACATCAGTGAACCAAATGGGTTTGGTTATCATTAGACTTTTAATTCAAGATATTTATTGATTTCAAATTCCACCATCTGCTGTGGTGGGAGGCAAACCAGGAATCCCCAGAACATTAACCTAGGTCTCTGGAATACCAGTCTAGTGACAATGCCACTACGCCACCAACTGACTAAGGTACTGCAAGGCCAATGGCTGAAACATTTGTTACTAAATCAATGGGTCACAAAGCAGAGAAAATCCAGGGTTGAGTAGGTGAGCTGCCAACTGTTCTATCTCATAGCTGGACAGGCACCAGTGAATTTTACCAATTTGAATCAGAGGGGGTATTAGTACACAAGTACAATCGATACTAGTATTCCAAAATTCTGAAACTTCACTCCACTTAGAGTCAAGCTCCACGAGTGAAACTGTACCCAAGTTAGAGTCAAGCTGAAAAGGAATGAAACTGTACCTAAGTTAGAGTCAAGCTCCATGGGAGCAAAACTGTACTCCAGCTAAATCCAAGACTACTGGAATGAAATAGTACACCAGTGGGAGTCACAGCTACAGGAATAAAGCTGTACCCCAGTTAGAGTCAGGGCCTACAGGAAAGAACGATCTTTGCAACTTCAGCCCTGTGAGAGTTAAGGTCTGCAAGAATGAAACTGCCCCAGGAATAGGTAGGCGTCAAATTTGATAGACCCTGAAAACACACTCGGGAATCATGGTGTACAATAAACCTATGCTTCTGATGCAGGGTCCATAGAATGAAGAATCTGAAACTGTACCCCAGTTAAGTGTCATGGTCTACAGGAGTGGAGTCTGTGAAACTGTACCCCAGTGAGAGTCAGGATCTAGAGGAATGGAGCTTGTGAAAGGATACCCAAGTTAAGAGCCATGGTATGTGGCAGTGGAGTATGTGAAATTGTATCCCAATTAGATTCAGAGTCTATAGGTTTGGAGTCTGTGAAAAAAATTGCAGGTGACCTGAAAATTGGCTGTGGGGTTGATGGTGAGATCTAAATATATACACTGCAGGAAGGTATAATTGGACTGATCAAATGGGTGCATAACCGGCAAATTAAGCTCAAAGCTGAGAAGTGTGAGGTAACACATTTCCAGATGGTAATGCAAGGCAAGGGAATACACAGTTAAGGATAGGATGTTGAGAGGTGTATTGCAATAGAGGTACCTTGGAGTGCATATAAGGGCAATTATGGATGGGCAATAAATGATGGCCTAGCCAGCAATGCCCACATCCCATTAATGAATAAAAAAAGAGACATGTTGAAGCTTTTCATCTTGCACTCGTCAGGACACTTTGCAAGAATAGCAACATAAAAGGAAAACAACAATTTATACTGTATGTGAAGAGAGTGCTAATTGGTTGGCAAGGGGACTCTGATTAGTAGAAGCTTTGCCATGGAGAATGCACTAGTGATGGTGACTGACAGTTAACTGCCAAGCATTGTTTGCAATTTGAACCAGGCAGCTTGACCCTGATTAGTCAAGGCATTGTCCTGAGGAATGGGTCAGTGAATGGCTGTCACTTTATTTTAGCTGAAACAGGCAGACTGAGAATTATTTAGCAATGTAGTCCAGTCACAAAATCACATCTAATGTTGGACACTGTGTTTTGAGTTTTGCAAGTACAGGCTGGTTGGGTACAGCCTGTAACTTGCCTGTTGAGGACAGCAGCTGGGACATGCTGTTTGATATGATCCCTCAGTCTTTGGGACAAACGAACATACGAACATATGAAATAAGAGCAGAAGTAGACTATTTGGTCTCTCGGGCCTACTCTGCCATTCAATAGCATCATGGCTGATCTGCTTCTGTTTTGAATTCCACATTCCTATATATGCCCAATAACCATTGATTCCCTTGCCTAACAAAAATCTATCTACCATTGCCTTAAAAATATTCAATGAACCCACCTTCACTGCCTTCGCTACAGAGAGTTCCAAAGTCACACAATCCTCTGAGAGAAATAGTTTCCCAACATATCTATCCTAAATGGGCAACCCCTAATTTTGAAACAGTGCCCCTTAGTTCTGGGCTCACCCACAAGAGGAAACATCCTTTCCACGTGCACCTTATCAATACCATTCAGGATCTTATATACTTCAATCAAGTCACTCCTCACTCTCCTAAACTCCAGTGGAAACAAGCCCAATCTGTCTAACCATTCCAGGTATCAATCTAATAAACCTCTGAACTGCCTCCAATGCATTTACATCCTTCATTAAATAAGGAGACTAAAACAGCACACAATATTGGAGATGTGGTCTCAAAATGCCCTATATAACTGAAGCATAACATCTTTACTTTTATGTTCAATTCCTCTTGTAATAAAAGGCAGCATTCCATTAGCCATCTTCTTTACTTGCTGTATCTGCAAACTAACTTTTTGTGATTCATGCACTAGAGTACCCAGATCCCTATGCACCTTGGAATTCTGCAGTCGTTCTCCATTTAAGTCATCCTCTGCTTTTTTATTCTTCCTGCCAAAGTGAACAACTTCACATTTTCCCACATTATACTCCATCTGCCAAATCTTTGACCACTCACTCAACCTATCTGTATCAGTCTGAAACCTGCTTGTGTCCTCTTCACAACATACTTTCCTACATATCTTTGTATCATCTAAAAATTTAGCTTCCATGCCTTCACTCCCCTCATCTAAATCATTGATATAAATTGTAAAAAGTTGAGGCCCCAGCACAGACCCCCACAGGACTCCACTCACCAAACTCTGCCAATCAGAAAAATACTCATTTATGCATACTCTGTGTTTTCTGCCAACCAGCCAATCTTCTATCCTTGTGAATATGTTACACCTTACACCATGAGTTTTTATTTTCCACAATAATCTTTGATGTGGCACCTTATCAAATGGCTTCTGGAAATCCTGCAACAGTAACAGCACTGTGGGTGTACCTACACCACATGGACTGCAGCGGGTTTATGAAGGCAGCTCACCACCACCTCCTCAAGGGTAACTATGGATGGGCAATAAATGCTGGCCCTGGCAGCAAAGCCCACGTCCCGTGAATGAATAAAAAAGTATGTCTACAGGCTCCCCTTCATCCACGGCACATGTTACTCCTTCGATGAACTCCAATAAATTGGTTAAATGTGATGTCCCTTTCACAAAACCATACTGACTCTTCCCAATTACCTTGACTTTCTCCAAGTGCCCAGCTACAACCTCCTTAATGATCGACCCTAACACCTTCCCCACAACGGAGGTCAAGCTAATTGGCCTATAGTTTCCTGTTTTCTGTCTCCCTCCCTGCATGAACAGAAGGGTTATATTTGCTACTTTTCAGTCTAATTGAACATTTCCATAGGTTACATTCATACTTAGAATCACACTGGCACTGGAACACAAATGCCACATTACCCATTTGTGTGATAGGCAGAACATCTTTTTGGCCTGAGGGCAGCAGTCTGTTAGTGGCGAATGCCATTCATGCTGCTATTACATAGTAGCAGCGTGAAACAGCTAGCTTCACCTGTGTGATGTGTCCTGGTGAATGCAAGATGAAAAACTTCAACATGTCTCTATTTTCAGCAATATTCAAGTTCTGTCCTGCCAAGACTATTTGTTTACCTGAGACAGGGCGTATAACAAAGACCAAATCTGAGGTATCAAGGCCATAGTTCAACTTACAGGTCAGTTAAGAACAGGTAAACTATCTAGTGAATTTCTCCAAGTGTGTATTAAACCAAAGGTTGTGCCAGTTTTTATTTCCAAATATATTGATAACGCTAAAGCGAGACATAGTCCCACGATCGAGCGAGCGTTTATGGAGGAAGAGATTGAATAGATGGTTAATGGGGTTACTAATTTACGCTGTGCCCTACACTGTGCTTGGTTGGAGGTGCACAAATTTCTTTCATTTTTTGATTTCATCCATTCATGCCGCTATATTGTCCCAATTGATGACCGCACCACAAACAGTATCCATTTGAAACATGTCCGCACCATAAACACACTTAAGCAGAAGCAGTTTGGTATAGAGGTATTGTCACTGGACTGAAATCCAGAGACCCAGGGTAACAACCTGGGGACCCACGTTCAAATCCAACCATGGTAGATGGTGGAATTAGAATTCAATAAAAAATCTGGAATTAAAAGCTTAATGATGACTATGAAACCAGTGTCAATTGTTGTAAAAGCCCATCTGGTTCACTAATGCCTTATAGGGAAGGAATTCTGCTGTCCTCATCTGGTCTGGCCTACATGTGACTCCAGACCTGCAGTAATGTGAATGAAGCGCCCTCTGAAATGGCCTAGCAAGACACTCGCTTGTATCAAATTGCTAAAAATTCAATAAAAAGGAATGAAACTGATGGACCACCTGACATCGACCTAGGGACTGGAAACAACAAAAGCAAACCCAGCCCTGTCGATCCTGAAAAGCCCTAACATCTGGGGGCTTGTACCAAAATTGGGAGAGCTGTCTCACAGACTAGTTGGGAGGGAGTTGCTCTAGGACTCCTGAACATCGACATCGGCCCCCATGAAGTCTCATGGCATAAGGTCAATCACGGGCAAGATAACCTCCTGTGATTATCATGTACCAGCCCGCCCGCATCCTCCTCAGCTGATGAATCAGTGCTCCTCCATGTTGAACGCCATTTGGAGGAAGCACTGAGGATGGCAAGGGTGCAGGATATACTCTGGGTGGGGGCTTTCAATGCCCCTCACCAAGAATGGCTTGGTAGCATCACCACAGACTGAGCTGGTTGACTCATAAAGGACATAACTGCTAGTCTGGGTCTGCGGTAGGTGGTGAGGGAATCAACAAGAGGGAAAGACATACTTGACCTCATTCTCACCAACCTGCCTGCCACAGATGCATCTGTCCATGACATTATTGGTAGAAGTGACCACTGCACAGTCCTTGTGGAGACGAAGAACTGTCTTCATATTGAGGATACACTTCATCGTGTTGTGTGGCACTACCACCATACTAAATGGCATAGATTTCGAACAGATCTAACAACTCAAGCCTGAGCAACCATGAGGCATTGTGGGCCATCAGCAGCAGCAGAATTGTACTCATGGCTTGGCATATGCCCCACTCCAACATTGTCACCAAGCCAGGGGATCAACCCTGGTTCAATGAAAGTGCAGGAGGGCATGCCAGGAGCAGCATCAGACATACCTAAAAATGAGGCATCAAGCCGGTGAAGATACAACACAGGACTAGTTGCGTGCCAGATAGCATAAGCAGCAAGTGATAGACAGAGCTAAGCCGTTCCACATCCAGTGGATCAGATCAAAGATCTGCAGATCACCACATCCAGTCCTGAATGGTGGTGGACAATTAAACAACTCACTGGAGGAGGAAGCTCCACAAATATCCCCATCCTCAATGGAGGAGCTCAGCACAGCAGTGCGAAAGATAAGGCTGAAGCATTCGCAACAATCCTCAGCCAGAAATTCCGAGTGGATGATCCATCTTGGCCTCACTCAGAGATCCCAGCATCACAGGTGCCAATTCAATTCACTCCACGTGATATCAAGAAACAGTTGAAGGCACTGGACGCTGCAAAGGGTATGGGCTCTGACAATATTCCGGCAATAGTACTGAAGACTTGTGCTCCAGAACTTGCCGCACTCCTAGCCAAGCTGTGTTCCAGTACAGGTACAACACTGGCATCTTCCTGACTAGGTGGAAAATTGCCCAGGTATGTCCTGTACACAAAAAGCAGGAAAAATCCAACCTGGCCAAACACTGCCCCATCAGTAAAGTGATGGAAGGGGTCATCAACAGTGTTATCAAGCGGCACTTGCTTAGCAATAACCTGTTCACTGATGCTCAGTTTGGGTTCCGCCAGGATCACTCAGCTCCTGACCTCATTGCAGCCTTGGCTGAAACATGGACAAAAGAGCTGAACTCCAGAAGTGAGGTGAGAGTGACTGCCCTTGACATCAAGGCAGCATTTGACAGAGTCTGGCATCAAGGAGCCCTAGCAATACAATGGGAATCAGGGGGAAACTCTCCACTGGTTGCAGTTATACCTAGCACAAAGGAAGACGGTTGTGGTTGTTGGGGGTCAATCGTTTCAGTTCCAGGACATCACTGCAGCAGTTCCTCAGGATAGTGTCCTAGGACCAACCATCTCCAGTTGATTCATCAATGACTTCCCTCCATTATAAGGTCAGAAGTGGGGATGTTCGCTGATGATTGCACAATATTCAGCAGCATTCACGGCTCCTAGATACTGAAGCAGTCCATGTCCAAATGCAACAAGACCTGGACAATATCCAGGCTTGGACTGACAAGTGGCAAGTAACATTTGCATAACACAAGTGCCAGGCAATGACCATCTCCAACAAGAGAGAAGCTAACTATCACCCCTTGAAATTTAATGGTTTACCATCACTGAATCCCCCACTATCAACATCCTGGGGGGTTATGACTGACCAGAAATTGAACTGGACCAGCCATATACATACCGGGGTTATAAGAACAGGTTAGAGTTTGGGAATTCTGCGGTGAATAACTCAACTCATGTCTCCTCAAAGCCTGCCCAACATCTACAAGGCACAAGTCAGGAGTGTGGTGGAATACACTACCTGGATGAGTGCAGCTCCAACAACTCAAGATGCTGGAAAGAATCCAGAACAAAGCAGCCCACTTGATTGGCATCTGATCCACCAGCTTCAACATTCACTCCCTCCATTACCATTGCAGTGGCAGCAGTGTGTACCATCTACAAGATGTGCTGTAGCAACTCACCAAGGCTCTTTCGACAGCACCTTTCAAACCCGAGAACCCCTGCACCTAGTAGAACAAGGACAGCAGATGCAAATGAACACCACGACCTGCAAGTTCCTCTCCAAGCCACATATCATCCTGACTTGAAATTATACCACCGTTCCTTCACTGTCACGGTCAAAATCCTGAAACTGCCCTCCTTACGGCACTGTGGGTGTTCCTACACCACATGGACTGCAGCAGTTCAAGAAGGCAGCACACCACCATCTCCTCAAGGGCATTTAGGGATGGGCAATAAATGCTGGCCTAGCCAGCAGCACCCACATGCCATGAATGAATAATAATTTTTTAAAGTACCAGGGCGCCCAGATCTCTCTGTACTTCAGAATTATTTAATCTCTCTCCATTTAAATAATATGCTGATTTTCTATTCTTTCTGGACAAGTTCACATTTTTGCACATTATACTCTGCCAAATTTTTGCTCACTCACTTAACCTCTATTCCTTTACAGGCTGCTTATGTCCTCTTCTCAACTTACTTTCCTACCTATCTTTGTGTCATCAGCAAGTTCAGCAACCATACATTTGGTCCCTTCATCCAAGTCATTGATATATATTGCAAATAGTTAAGGACCCAGCACTGATCCCTGTGACGCCCCACTCACCATATATTTCCAAACCAAAACCCCTTTTAAATCTGATCTGTTTTCCTGTTAGCTAACCAATGCTCTCCCCCAGCTAATATGTTATGCCCTAGGCCATGAGCTCCTATTTTGCATAGTAACCTTTGATGTGGCACCTTGTCAAATGCCTTCTGGAAACTTAAATGCAGCACATCCACAGGTTCCCCTTTATCCATGTTGATTGTTACTTCCTCAAAGAACTCTAATAAAGTAGTCAAACACCATTTCCCTTTCACAAAACCATGTTGAATCTGCTTGATTGTATTGATATTTTCTAAGTGTCCCGCTATAACCTCCTTAAGAATAGATTCCAAAATCTGCCCTATGACAGATGTTAACCTAACTGGCCTGAGGCTTCTGGCTTTCTTTCTCCCTCCTTTTTAGAATAGAGGAGTCACATTCACTATTTTCCAATATGATAGGACCCATCCAGAATCTAGGGAATCTTGGAAAACTAATACTAGTGCATTTACTTTTTCAGCAACCAGATTTTTAAGACCCGAGGATGAAGTCCATCAGGAGCTGAGCACTTGTCAGCTTTTAGTTCTAATAAGTTTCTCAGTACCCTCTCCCTGATGATTGTAATTGTTTTCAGTTCGGCCCTCCCTTTCATTTCCTGACTCACAATTATTTCTGAAATGTTATTTGCATCCTCTACAGGGAAGGTGGATGCAAACTAACTGTTCAGTTCACCCGCTATTTCCTTATTTCCATTATTAATTCCCCAGGTTGGCCAGGGGAGGTGGTGGCATAATGGTATTGTCACTGGAGTGGTACCCGGGTTCAAATCTCACCATGGCAGATGGTGAAATTTGAATCCAATAAAAATCTAGAATTAGAACTCTGATGATGACCGTAAAATCATTGTTGTAAAAACCCATCTGGTTCACTAATGTCCTTTAGGGAAGGAAACCCACATGTGACTCCAGACCCACAACAATGTGCCAGACTCACAGCAATGTGGTTGACTATTAAATGCCCTCTGAACAAGGACAGTTAGGGATGGGTGATAAATGCTGGCTTGGCCAGTGATGCCCACATCTCTCTAGAGGAACAATGCTCATTTTACTTACTCTTTTCCTTTTAAATACCTGTAGAAACACTGGCTTGCTTTCTAGCTAGCTTTCTCTCATTATCTGATTTCTCCATCTTTATTAATCTTTTAAAATTCTTTGCTGTTCTTTATATTGTGCCCAATCTTCTGACCTGCCACCTATAGAATTATGCACTCTTCCTTCAATCTGATACCATATTTAACTTCCTCAGTTAACCACAGGTGCATCCTTCCCTTAGACTCTTTGTTTCTCACTGGAATGTATCTTTTCTGAACATTCTGAAGTATCTCCTTTAATGTCTGCCACTGCATCTCTACTGACCATATTTCCCAGTTTACTTTAGCCAGTGCATAACTCTCATAACTGCCCTCATTTAAGATTAAAATACTAGTCTTAGATACACTCTTCTCTCCCTCAAACTGAATGTGAAATTCAGTGTTGTTATGATCACTGCAATGAGGACGCCTTTACTATGAGGTCATTAATTAATCCTGTCTCATTGCACAGTATCTAAATTACTAGTCTCTGGCTGGGTCTAGAATGTTCTTCCATAAGAAACTGTCCCAAAAGCATTCTATGAATTCCGCATCCAAGTTACTTTTTCCAATCTGATTCATCCAATCTATACGTAGATTGAAATCACCCATGATTATCACCATAACTTTCTCACAAGTTCTCATTTTTTCTTCCTGGATACTCTGTGCCATTGAAACTTTTTCATGTTTCTCTCCATTCATGTAGATCATGACTACATCATTGTGTTGGTACCTCTCAGCACTAGTCCACATTACTTCACACAAACAAGGATATTGATTGACAATCTGCACATCTCTTGAATGGCATTTCCTGCTTTCCCTGCTTTCCTGTTCTGAAGTGTGTACTATCGACAGAAGGCACTGCAGCAACTCACCAAGGGAATGTGCATGGGAACACTACCACTTGCATGTTCCCCTGAAAGCCAGTCACAATCCTGACATTTTTAAAAATTAATTCATGAGATGTGGGCTCCGCTGGCTGGGCCAGCATTTATTGCCCATCCCTAGTTGCCCTTGAGAAGATGGTGGTGAGCTATATATTGTTCCTTCACTGTGGCTGAGTTAAAATCCTGGAACTTCCTTCCTAACAGTACTGTGGGTGCATCTACACCACATGGACAGCAGTGGTTCAAGAAGGCAGCTCAGCACTACCTTTTCAAGGGCAATTAGAGATGGGCAATAAGTATTTGCCTACCCTGTGACGCCCACATCCCATGAACAAATATAAAAAAAACGATCCCATGTAAGTGGGTTTAGCAGAGTTATCCTCACCTTGGGATTTATTCTCACTTCCGTTACTCATTTACACATTGGTTTGATCCAAAGTCTTCTATCCATGAAATGAGTTCCAATTTTCTGCCTGATATCTACGTCTTACCTTGGTTGTGCATCTGCTAAATGGGAACAAGTCGGTCCTTCTGCTGCACATCAGGGAGTTTTGATCTCCTCTCATGATTGAATTGTTGTTCACTGTCAAATTTCATGTTAAATAAAACAATAAGAATAAGAATATGATTTGTAGCATAACATTTTTGTAGAAGAAAATATACTTTTACTGTGTTCCAGAAGGACTGTTCAGTGATTATAATACGACAGAGAGGCCTTAGAAAGAACAGAATTGGGATCCGCTACTGTAGACATTTTACACTCCAGCAGTAGCAATAGTGGAGGAAGTTGATGTTTAAACTGTTGCATAAGAGGCTTATTCATTCATTTAATTGGGTTAACTGGTAAATAGCCTCTAAGTAATAGCTATTTCTGCATTTTGACAGTTGCTTTATCTACTTCCTTGGTTATGTGTGTGCATGAACTTCTGCTTGCTTGTGGTTAACATGTACCCAAGCTCTTATCCCAGTTAAACTGTTCTTTCACTCACCTTGAGAAGTAGAAAGACTTGCAAACATTTCCTATACATTGTTACTGAAAACATGAAAATATTGTTTTGAATATAAGTGCTACAAGTTATAAAACATAGAACAAAATAAGGTTATTTTTCATATTATTTTGATCTTTGAAATGACCAGTGCTTTCATTGAAGTTAGGTGAACTGGGCTGATTACTGGAGCCTGGCCACAAAGCAAGCAATAGGATGGTATAAAGTCGTAGAATGGTCCATGACAGAAACAATTCATTCTGTCCATCTAAGCTGCAGCTTTGTTGTACTTCACAATGAATGATATTGCACAAAATGAAGCCATTCAGCTCTTGCTCTCTTTGTTGTATCTTTCAGAAGCTATCCAATTCCTCCCATTTTACTGTTCCTTCCTCACGAACCTGCATATTTTCCCTTTCCAAGTTTATATCCAATCCTGTTTTGGAAGTTGTTGAATTGCTTTCTCAGAGTTGTGCCATTGTAGTTCAAACGTTCATTCTCTGCATTGCACCAGGACATCCCAGCCGAAGAAGAGAAGATACTAACAAATGTTAATTCCCTGAGTGACAAAAGCCTTATCCGTAGCAAGGGATGCCATAACTCGGGTTCATCCTCTGGGAGGATCAGTGATGAGTTGCCATGATGAGCATGGTGATGAATACAAATAGAGTCACTGAGATAGGCTGAGGGTTGGTCCTCAAATGGAGTTGCAAGACAGGTCAATCTGTACTATTCCAGTTGCAATTGTGGAGGGATGAATGTCAACCATGAGGTGTGAAAACCTGAAATTCATGGATTCACATGAATAATTCAGAATAGATTGGTAATCTCGCCCTGGCAGGCTGCAAGGATGACTAATGTAGAAACCGATGAGGTCACTGTTTTGCAGCAAGGGAAGTCCTTCTGGAGTCAAGGCTGAGGCATATTGGTGGCCCAGAGGATAGGGCAGTTAACATGCAACTGGTCAATGTTTGGTAGGCGCATTTGGTCACGTTTGGCATGCATCATAGTGACAAATCTCGCATCAGTTGTCAAGACATCATTTAGTTCCTAGTCCACTTGCCTCTGAGTGCCGACAGTCCCAAGTTCAAGCCCACTCCACAGACTTGATCACAAAATCTGACACTCCGCAGCCGTAATGAAGGCGCTGCATTGTCGGAGGAGCCATATTTCAATCAAGATGTTAAATCGAGGCCTTGTCGACCCTCAGTTAAAACATCCCTTAGCACTACATCGAAGAAAAGCCAGGACATTTGTGTTTGCCAGTGTTTATTCCATTACCACAATTACTAAACAGGGTTTTTGTCATTTATCTCAATCCTATCTTTGGGCTACGTCGAGCCCCCACCTATCGCTGACCTTCTATCCTGCTTAGCCTGCTTCCCCCTCCTTAAACAGTATAAATTTCATCACATTTCTACTTCTCTTCAGCGCTGAAGAAGAGTTGTGTGGGCTCGAAATGTTAACTCTTTTTCTCTCTCCACAGATGCTGTCAGAGCTGCTGAGTTTTTCCAGCATTTTCTGTTTATTTCATATTTGCAGCATCTGCAGTGATTTGCTTTTATCTTAAGTGTTTAATTCACTGTCACTTCTCTTACATGAATGCCTACCTTGAAGAAGTGTTGCTCTTCTCTCCGATAGGATTTCCACTTGTCTCTTTTACCCTGTTCACCTTCATTGTTTTTCATTTCCTTCCTGGTGTTTGACAAGGTGCTTACCAAAACTCACTTTCACAGTCATATTTCCTTGCTCAGCGACTGTCCCCATCTCTGACTTACCCCACGTGGATTCCAACTGAAGTTCCATTCCTCATGTTTGAATCCACTCAGGATTAAAGGTATCTCCAGGACATACAACATTCCTCAGACTGCTGTTCTCGCCGCACCCTGGGATCCACACTCAGTGCCTTACACCGCCATACGAACATGTTCGACCTCTCCCTCCAGCAGCACCGACTCAACCTATCTCTAAGCTGTCCTTGTCCCCAGTTTCATTTTATTCTTCATCTCATCTGTGCCTTAACAAGAAACATTTTCTCTTCCTTTCAGGTGTGAAGGAACGCAAGCTCCAACAACTTATTGATACCAATGCCCATCCAGGACCCTCCACTCCTTCCTGTCCCTCTCACCTCATCCCTTCTTCTAATCCCAGCCCTTGCCATGTATTCGCCATACCCTCTGACCTTCCCCTCCCTAATGCTGAATGTTCTGTACTCAGCAAAGGACTCAGTTTCATCCCCTTAATTAATTTTGGGCTTGGCACAAGCCTGAACTCTTCTTCTGCTGCCTTCGTCTCCGTGCTCACTTCTTTGGGCAGGAGTCCTTCCCCTGTTCAAAGATTCTTTCACCTGCCTCCAGTATTCTCCCTCCATTGGATCTTTCCCTCTGGCCTTTTACCTGCCCTTTATCTGTTCATTGAGAACTCTTGGCGTGACATCGGCCATCTCAATTTCTCTGTTCCTCTCACTCCAACCTGTTTCCTCTGAACTTGCCGCACTCTGTTCTCTCAGGCCCAACCCTGACTTTGTCATCAAACCTGCAGACGAAGGTGGTGCTGTTGTTGCCTGGCATACTGACCTCTACCTTGCAGAGGCTGAGCGCCAACTCCAGACACTTCTTCCTTCCTCCACTTGGACCATAGCCCACCCACCGAACATCAAGCCACTGTTTCCAGGACTGTCACTGACCTCATCTCCTCTGGAGATCTTCCCTCCAGAGCCTCCAACCTCATAGTCTCCCAGCCCCACACAGCCCACTTCTACCTCTTTCCCAAAATCCACAAACAGGTAGGCCAATCGTGTCAGCCTGTTCCTGCTTCATGGAACTCATTTCTTCTTATCTTGACTCCGTTCTCTCTCCCCTTGTCCAGCCTCTTCCCACCTACATCCGCGATTCCTCTGATGCCCGATGTCATATCAACAATTTCCACTTTCCTGGCCCTAACCGCCTCTTCTTCACCATGAGCGTCCAATCCCTCTACACCTCCACCCTCACCAGGATGGTCTGAGGGCTCTCCACTTCTCCCTTGAACAGAGGCACAAACAATTCCCATCCACCACTACTCTCCTCTGCCTGGCTGAACTTCTTCTCTCAATGAACAATTTATCCATTAACTTTTCCCACTTTCTCCAAATAAAAGTTGTGGCTATGTGTATCCACATGAGTCCCAGTTAGGCTGTCTCTTTATGGGGTGTGTGTTCCAGTCCTCCTCACCTCCCACAACTGTGATAAAAGCAAAAAAACTGCAGATGCTGGAAATCCAAAACAAAAGTAAAAATACCTGGAAAAACTCAGCAGGTCTGGCAGCATCTGCGGAGAGGAGCACAGTTAACGTTTAGAGTCCGAATGACCCTTCAACAGAACTAAGTAAAAATAGAAGAGAGGTGAAATATAAGCTGGTTTAAGGGGGGGTGGGACAAGTAGAGCTGGATAGAGGGCCAGTGATAGGTGGAGATAACCAAAAGATGTCACAGACAAAAGGTCAAACAGGTGTTGAAGGTGGTGATATTATCTGAGGAATGTGCTAATTAAGGGTAGAAAGCAGGACAAGCAAGGTACAGATAGCCCTAGTGGGGGTGGGCTGGGGTGAAGGAATCAAAAAAGGCTAAAAGGTAGAGATAAAACAATGGATGGAAATACATTTTAAAATAGTGGAAGTAGGTGGGAAAAAAAAATCTATATAAATTATTGGAAAAAAAGGGCGGGGGGGAGAAATCTGAAAGGGGGTCGGGATGGAGGAGAGAGTTCGTGATCTAAAGTTGTTGAACTCAATATTCAGTCCGGAAGGCTGTAAAGTGCCTAGTCGGAAGATGAGGTGCTGTTCCTCCAGTTTGCGTTGAGCTTCACTGGAACAATGCAGCAAGCCAAGGACGGACATGTGGGCATGAGAGCAGTGTGGAGTGTTGAAATGGTAAGCAACAGGGAGGTCTGGGTAATGCTTGCGGACAGACCGAAGGTGTTCTGCAAAGCGGTCACCCAGTCTGCGTTTGGTCTTTCCAATGTAGAGGAAACCGCATTGGGAGCAACGAATGCAGTAGACTAAATTGAGGGAAGTGCAAGTGAAATGCTGCTTCACTTGAAAGGAGTGTTTGGGCCCTTGGACAGTGAGCAGAGGGGTACATTGATGAATGTATCAGTGCCGTTTCATGCTCTCATCTGGATCTGGAAAAAATGATCAGTTTTGTTTCCAATTTCCACCCCTCCATTACTTTCACATGGTCCATCTCTGACACTTCTCTTCCTTTCCTTGACCTCTCTGTCTCCATTTCTGGTGACAGACTGTCCACCAATATTCATTACAAGCCTACCGACTCCCACAGCTACCTTGACTACAGCTCCTCACACCCTGCTTCCTTTAAGGACTCCATCCCATTTTCTCAGTTCCATTGCCTCCGTCGCATTTGTTCTGATGATGCCATCTTCCAAACCGATGCTTATGACATCTCTTCCTTCTTCCTTAACTGAGGTCTCCCCCCCACGGTGGTTGACAGGGCGTTCAACCGTGTCTGACCCATGTCCCACCCCTCTGCCCTCACACCTCCCTCTCCCTTCCAGAGCCATGATAGGGTCCCCCTTGTCCTCACTTTTCACCCCATCAGACTCCGCATGCAAAGGATCATCCTCCCCAATTTCTGTCAATTCCAGCATGATGACACCACCAAACATATCTTCCCCTCACCCCCACTGTCAGCATTCTATAGGGACTATTCCCTCTGGGACACCCTGGTCCACTCCTCCATCACCCACAACTCCTCATCCCCCTCTCATGGCACCGTCCCATGCAAACGCCTGACCCTTTACCTCCTCCCTCCTCATCGCTCAAGGGCCCAAACACTCCTTTCAGGTGAAGCAGCATTTCACTTGCACCTCCTTCAATTTGCTCTACTGCATTTGCTGCTCCCAATGCGGTCTCCTCTACACTGGAGAGACCAAATGCAGACTGGGTGACCGCTTTGCGGAACATCTTCGGTCTGTCCACAAGCATGACCCAGACCTCCCTGTCGCTTGCCATTTCAACACTCCACCCTGCTCTCATGCCCACATGTCTGTCCTTGGCCTGCTGCAATGTTCCAGTGAAGCTCAACGCAAACTGGAGGAACAGCACCTCATCTTCCGATTAGGCACTTTACAGTCTTCTGGACTCAACATTGAGTTCAACAACTTCAGACCATGAACTCTCTGTGCTATCTTCACCCCTTTTTCATCCCTTTTTAAAAAACTTGTTTTTATTTTTTATTTACCTATTTTCATTTTTATTCATTCATTCATTGTTTTATCCCTTTTTGATCCCCTTGTTTTAATCCTTTCCCCCCATCTCCCCCCACCCCAAAAGGGCCACCTGTTACTTGTTCCATGTTGTTCTTTCACAAAGTGCTGACCCTTGTTCTGCTATTCACACATTTTGCTTTCTTACCTTTATGCCACCATCAGCACCTTTTTTGGTCTCACCACTATGATGAACACTCCCTTTGTCTTGTGTCCATGACATCTTTGTCAATCTCTCCTTAGCCTCCACCTATCGCTGGCCTTCTATCCAGCTTCACTTGCTCCAGCCCCCTTAAACAGTTTAAATTTCATCACATTTCCACTTCTCTTTAGCTCTGAAGGAAAGTCATGCGGACTCGAAATGTTGACTCTCTTTCTCTCCCCACAGATTCTGTCAGACCTGCTGAGTTTTTCCAGTATTTCCTGTTTTTACTGCAGTACCCATCCCTGGCAATTTCAGACTGAGGCTCTGCTTTATTTTATAATTCCTTTGTCCTGAATGTGGTGAAAATAGGCCACGAGGCTCTCTCCTGCAATCCATCCAAGAAACAATTCTGAATGAGCTAGCACAGTCTGTGTTCCTTGCTGTTTGATGGAGAGGGAATCACATGCAAGCCATGAGGGCCATTCATTCAGGAATGGACCTGCAGGGATTCACCAAGGCTCCTTAGACAGCACCTTCCAAACCCAAGACCACTACCATCTGGAAGGACAAGGGCAGCAGATAGATGGGAACACCACCACCTGGAAGTTCCCCTCCAAGTTACTCACCACCCTGACTTGGACAAAAATTGCTGGAAAATCTCAGCAGGTTTGACAGCATCTGTGGAGTGAAAGACAGTGTTAACGTTTCGAGTCCGTATGACTCTTCTACAGAACTAAAGAGAAATAAAAATGTGGTGAAATATATACTGTTTAAGGGGGATGGGACTGGTAAAGCTGGATAGGTGGAGGCAAAGGAGAGATTGCGAAAGATGTCAAACAAAAGGTCAAAGGGGTGTTGATGGTGGTGATACTGGCTAAAGGAGGTGCTAATGGTGAAATTAAGAGTAGAAAGCAGAATGAGCAAGTGACAGATGGCCCTAGTGGGGATGGGAGGAGGGGATGGCTTGAGAGAAAAGATCAAAATGGCTAAACGGTGGGGATAAAACAATGAATGGAAATAATTTTTTAAAATATAATAGGAATAGGTGGGAATATATATATATAAATTTAAAAATAAATATTTGAAAAAGGGGATCAAAAATGGGTAAGGATGGAGGAGAGAGTTCATGATCTGAAGTTGTTGAACTCAATGTTAAGTCTGGAAGGCTGTAAAGTGCCTAATCGGAAGCGTTTGTTTATTTAAGGGGCTGTTTTGGATCGCATAACTTTAGGCATAGAACAGCCCGTGGCTGGAATGTAACCCAAAGACCATTCTGATTTAGAAAGTATATGCCTTTAACTGTGTGTGTGTGTGCGCGCGCGCGTGCATATTTGAGAAGGTCAATTAAACTATCTGGATGCGTCTCTGTCTCATCAATATAAAAACAAAAAACTGCGGATGCTGGAAATCCAAAACAAAAAATAAAAAATACCTGGAAAAACTCAGCAGGTCTGGCAGCATCGGCAGAGACAAGTACAGTTGACGTTTCGAGTCCTCATGACCCTTCAACCGCTTTGCAGAACACCTTCGGTCTGTCCGCAAGCATCACCCAGACCTCCCTGTCGCTTGCCATTTTAACACTCCACCCTGCTCTCTTGCCCACATGTCCTTGGCCTGCTGCATTGTTCCAGTGAAGCTCAACGCAAACTGGAGGAAGAGCACCTCATCTTCCGACTAGGCACTTTACAGCCTTCCAGACTGAATACTGAGTTCAACAATTTTAGATCCTGAACTCCCTCGTCCATCCCCACCCCCTTTCCATTTCTTCCCCCTCCTTTTTGTTTTTTTCCAATAATTTATATAGTTTTTTTTTCCACCTATTTCCATTATTTTTAAATCTATACATTTTATGCCCTTTTAGTCTTATTTCACCCCACCCCCACTAGAGCTATCTGTACCTTGCTTGTCCTCTTAATTAGCACATTCTTTTAGATAATATCACCACCTTCAACACCTTTTTGTTCTTTTGTCTGTGACATCTTTTGGTTATCTCCTCTTATCACTACTTGCTTGTCCCAACAACTACCCCCCCTTCTTCCCCCCCACTCCCTCCTTAAACCAGCTTATATTTCACCCCTCTCCTATTTTTACTTAGTTCTGTTGGAGGGTCATGAGGACTCGAAACGTCAACTCTTTTCTTCTCCGCAGATGCTGCCAGACCTGCTGAGTTTTTCCAGGTATTTTTTATTTTTTGTTCTGTCTCATCAATCACCGTCAAACCCTACATCGCCTACAAACAATGCAACCTCTTTAATTTTCCTCCTCCTTTCCGATGATTGCTTTATGTCAAAGGTTTTCCACATCATTCAAAATTCTGTATTTACCCCTTTTCAACCCTTCCTGTTAAAATCCTATCTTTCAGCATTTAAACCATCCCGGTGAAAACATTGTTAACTTCCAATTTTACTGTGGTGATGCTGTGTTATCCTTACTCGTTCTCCTGAAATGCTTTATAGCTTTAGACAGAAAATTGGTTCAGTAGAACATATCCTGATCAATAGCGACTGGATAACCCGTGGCCTATTAATAAGTTGACACTAATATGGAATCATAGAATTCTTATAGCACCTTTGGCTCGCCGTCTCTGCACTGCAGCACTCAAAAAAAATCAGGGGTGTTTAAAACAATTAACCTCTTTTGAAGTGCAGCAATCGCTGCTGTAATTTAGATAAGGTTGTAGCAATTTTTCGATCACACCAGACTTCAATCCACTTTCACTCTCTCAATATTCACTGAAGCTAAATCTGATTCGGTGTCTTCCTTAGCCCTGTGATCAAATTTAACCCCATTCACACATGTTGTCTACTTCCTCAAATCCAACATTCCACTGTTCCTTTCTCACTCAAACTGCTTCTGAAACCCTATTTCATGCCTCAGCTACCTTCAACTGCCTTCATTGATCTCCCAAAATCCAGAACTCTAGGTGATCCAGAACTGCCACTTACTTTCCCCACTCCAACTTCTGATCACCATGTACCCCATTGATCGCCATCCTCCATCAGGGCAAGAGTTTTGGAGATGCAGAAAATTTGGATTTATTTTAAAGTGCCAGCCAGGACCAGCAGCTAAGGCACCAAAGCATACACAAACAATCACAGCCTTACATGAAAGCTAAAAATTGTACAAAGGGCTCAGCTGTAAATTTGCAATTAGGAAATGGGAGACACATGGACGGGGACAAGGGATAACTCAATCAAGAAATGAGGAAGGCCATTTCGCACTGTCTGATAGCCATCTTCAAAAGGACAATGCTTTGTCTCTACACTGCAATTACTGTACAAGAACACAATTATCAGCCCACCGTGGGGTGGGGGGTGCGGAGCGGGCGGGCGTGTCATTGTGCTGCGGCCTTTGTCTAACTAATACCATTAAATTATAACTGATAATAAAAGATATATAAACTGTGCTCATTTGAACCTCAGTGGAGAAGCACCTGGATTGCCCAGCGTTTGCTCCCCACATGCGTAATAAAGGAACCATTTGAATATTGCATCTGGACTCCGAGTGTTGAAATTTTGTACCAGAGTATTCCTCGGACCTTTCAATTGGTGGTGCGAGCAGGGTACAAAGGATGCAGGACACCGACGGGGAACCAGGACGAGTCACAGTGTGAGTACATTTTTGTTCATACTAAATCTGACTCTGCCCCAACCCAAGAAGTGTCAGGTGCCCCGCGTATCCGAAACCTAGGCTCCAGGCAATAGTTCAAGGGGTGGTAAGAGTGGGGTAGAAATGCTTATATTATAGATTGTTATAATTACATCCGGTATTAGCCGCAGGTAATGAGTTTGGTCAGAAAGGACCCAGGTAAGAGCCGCACTGCTGACGACAACTATACACTGACCGTCTTACGAGTGAGAAGCTGAGTCAGTGTGACGTAGATTCTTACAACAGTACAATCTTATAATATGTAGATGATATCCTAATAGCGTCAGAATCAGAAAGGGGCCACATCGGAGCTCTCCTGATAGTCTTAAGGACACTGAGAAATGCTGGATTTAAGATAAACCCCTTTATGAGTTGATGACCGGGCGGGCTATGTGCTTGCCAGTGGGCATAGACACCGGAAGCGAGGATATGGGACCCATCAAAGATAAAATTAAAAACTAAATTAAGCAATTGGATGGACAGCTAAAGGAATTACAACAGGAAGTGAAGGACCAACAGGCTATCAGGGATTTAGAAGAGAGGACAAAACGGGGACCCCATCACCACCGGCTGAGGTCGGAGACATGGTGTTTGTTCAAATCACCCCTAGCCAACCAGGCTTTGCCCCAAAATGGACTGGACCGTACGAAATTATTTTGACCAGCGATTCATGTGCCTGCGTCGATATGAAGGGAAAAGGTAGGTGGAAACACTGGTTGTAACTGATAAAGTATGATGTAAGTAAGAAAGACTGAATTACCGGGCAGTGGGGGGAAAACAGGCAGGCAATACTGTGTTAGCCAAGTGGTTTAGGATTCATTCCCGGTCTGGAGGACTGGCCATCTGAAAGACAAAGGGGGAATCCTCAACTACGGGGAGGGTCACCGTGGGCTGTGCACAAGGTGGGGTGAAAAGGAGAAAGCTGCCTCTTATATACGACCTAACCCATGGTGATTACCAGCAGTGTGCTTCATTACAGAGATAACAATAACCGGGTAACCTCCACACCAAGATGGAAAAATGCTGGGTGTCGATAATCATTACCAGAGCCCTGGCTATCGCAGCCATCGGCATACAGACCATAAACCGTGAAGCAGCGGCCGCTATGAGCTTATACTACAAGAATGTCAGCGACGGATATTGCGTGAAAGGAGGTGTGAATGTCACAACGGAAAGGTCAATGCCCTTCAAGTGTGGCACTGGGCTTATGCAACTATCCGTTGGAATGAGCGATGGAGAGAGCCTAGGGCAGAGCTTGGATATGGGAACGGACCTCTGATGGAAAAATGAGGGCCCAATACGCATCCAGATCAGCGATGGTTCAGACGGACCCTGGGCATGTTTGAAGTGGGCACAGGTCCAGATACAACGTGTGAGAGATTTTTTGCAATTTACCTTCACACTCTGGGACAACAACAACTGGGGTCACTGTCCCGGGGAGGAGGGCTTGGGAATGGCAGGTACCTGGCATTAGATCTTGAGGCCCAAATACGCAGAGTTGACTACAACGGCGGACCCCGGACCGATGCCACCCTCCTATCATAGGACACAATGACACCACAGAGACTATCTTGCCCAGACATGACCCCTGGGCCACAGAATGGACTGGTACTGTATACGGACGGTGAACTCTTGTATGATAACATTAAACATGAAATTGTACCAGTAATTGTGAACCTGGCAGGTATACAACTGCCTGAGTATTGCAGTAACCAAGCGCCCCTATGAAAACTATACAAATTACTGAGTAAGGCTGTGATTAATCAGGCGGCCGACGCCACGGGCGCCACTAGATTCAGGGGATATGCTACTTTCCACCGCCAGAAGAGAGGGTTAGTTAACAATGTACTGACAGGGGTGAACACAGGGACTTCCCTGGTAAACTCTCTCCACATTCAAGGAATCAACTCTGAGGTCATGGATCTTAAAGGGATCCTGAGGCAGCTGCTCATAAGAGCAGTGAGGGGTGGTGAAACGGCAGCGGCCCTAGGGGGCTAGAGTGTGGCATCTATATTGGAAAGCATACACGTTATAGAGACCCATGCTAAAGCCACCAGCCAATTAATAGAAAAAGAGGAACAACAAGAAGACAGCACCCAAAAAAACCAGCTGTGCCATGCTTACGGCCAGTGGATGATCGGGCAATTAAGACACAATCTGGCCTAGATCTAAAGGGGGGAGATACCGGGCTGGATCAACAGTGCCCGGTTGTGGGGGAAGGCCAAGAACCCAGGCGTCATTGGCGCCTGTACATTGAAAGGAATGACCAGGGTGTATGTGGTGATTCAGAAGCGCACCACAAACCAAATGAACGTGATAGGCATGGTATCGGCAATCTCCTCAGACATAGCAGACACAGGCCCACACTCAGTACCAAGTGGAGAACATTGGGTTAATCCGGGACAATGACTCCCTCCGGTACTACTCCATAGACATGCATGCCATACGCAAGAATGAGGGCATACACGGGGTATCACTGAGGGGTGCAGGAGGAAAGGTAGCCTCATGATTTGCCCCCATCCAGTAGGAACTGGGGGTCTGGACAAATGTGGCTACAACTGAACGGAGGGTTGTATGTTAGAAATTACCCACAGAGAAAACCATCACACCCGCTCAGGATACAAGGGAAAGGGGGAATACTGTGTGACAACTACTGAGCAGTCATACACGTACGGGAGCCTACATTGCAACATAACTACACCCATCTTCTGCTTTAAACCCCGGCTCCCAGTTACTATCGGACACACGCGAATGGTGTACATCCAACAAAGGGGTCAGATCTCAGTCAATGCCCCCGACACATTCCATGATACCCTGGAACAGTACAAGGAACCTAAGCAGGCCTCAATTTCCCACCTTCCTGAAAGTCTGACAAAGATTAAAGGGGACTTACGAAAGGTGATGAATTAGCATTACGTGTTACAGGGGGTGTTTAAAAGGCTAATCAATGATACGGAAAAGCAATTGAGAAACCCGACATGGTGGGAGCAAGTGTGGGACTGGGGGCTGAATATAGATATACACCCCTGGATAAGAATAATTTCTCATATACGCATCGCAGTGCAGCTAGTGTTAGCACTGGCGTGGGGAATTGCAGCATGTCGCACCTATAAGAAGGAAGCCCTTAAGACACAGGACAAAAATAATGTTAAAGGATCAACAGCAGCTGCTGGGACAGGACACAATATTAATGTACTAGTGTCCCAGCCTCCCATCTTGGTGGCCGCGTACTACCAGAAAGGCAGGTGTCTCGGACATTAGGAAGCTTAAAAACTTGAGGAGAGATCCAGGTGATGCCATGGCCCATAGGACTTGCTTGGATCGGTACCACTGGAGCCATGACAGAACCATCGGGCGCAGATTAATTGGCTAGCTTAACCTAACGGTTACGCACCCAAAAGGGGGGACTGAAGATGCAGAAAATTTGGATTTATTTTAAAGTGCTAGCTAGGACCAGCATCTAGGTTGCCAAAGCATACACAGACAATCACAGCCTTACATGAAAGCTAAAAACTTGCACAAAGGGCTCAGCTGTAAATTTGCAATTAGGAAATGGGAGACACACAAGGGCGGGGACACGGGATAACTCAGTCAGGAAATGGGGAAGGTCATTTCGCACTGTGTGATAAACATCCTCAAAAAAGACAATGCCCAGTCTCTGCACTGCAATTACTGTACAAGAACACAATTATCAGCCCACTGGGGTGTCATTGTGCTGTGGCCTTTGTCTAACTAATACCATTAAGTTGTAACTGGTAATAAAAGATATATAAACTGCTCATTTGAACCTCGGTGGAGAAGCGCCTGGATTGCCCAGCGTTTGCTCCTCGCATGCATAATAAAGGAACCACTTGAATATTGCATCTGGACTCCGAGTGCTGAAATTTTGTACCAGAGCATTTCTTGGACCTTTCAGTTCCAAAATCCTTCCTTGTGTCCACGCACAATTACCCGTCCCTACCTCTCCAATCTACTCCAGCTCGGTTCCTCTCCGGTGTGCTGCGTCCTTACCTTCCGCCGTTCTATGACCAGAGACAGCGTTAAGCCATCTCTCCCTAAGGCTGCTCATCTGCAATATTGTAGGAAGACACGTGGTGTTTCACTGGAACAGTCTTTGCACTTGAATTTACCGCACATCTGATTAGCCAGAGTTTCATTCTTTGCCATTATCTCGGAACAGATGATGTGGTCACCATCCAAAAAGAATATGACCATCCATATTGATGGTGGAGTCAGTATTTTAACCAGCAGGTCTATGCAACAGCAACAACGCCGTTGACATGAATACACCCGTAGACTGACATAAAAACAGTATAAGGGAAGGGTCACTTAAGAATAGCCAGGTGTAGCGACTGTTCCACTCTTCAATACATGGACATGGGGTTTCTTTTTGAAGAGTACTTCTAACTCATATATTAAAAAATCTCTGCAAGACTCTTCATGACTCCCGATGCGCCTGGGTTATGGAAACCACCATAACTCAGTTAGGTTTAGGATAGTTATGGAAATGGATAAGGTTGGGCCAGGAATAAATGCTCTAAACTGGGGAAAGGCTAATTTTACTAAGACGAGATACGATTTGGTCCAAGTGGACTGGGAGCAGCTATTTGCAGATAATACTGTGTCAGAGCAGTGGGAGGCATTCAAGGAGGTAATTGCGTGAGTACAGGGCAAATATATTCCCATAAAGAAAATTGTGGGGATGGGGGGTTCGGGCACCAAGTCTGGAGGACCCTGGATGTCAAGAGACATGAAGGTTAGGGCTAAGGAAAAAAGAGAAGTTTATGGCAGATACCGAGGGCTCAATACAGCAGGATGCGTAGAGGAATATATTTCATTATATAATTTCATTACTTTTTTACTTTTTCTTATCATAATACATTTGAGTACATTTGAATACATCCAATCGGTAACTGACACACAGGTCCCATGTTAACACTATCCTATTGAGTACATAAACATGTGATTTTTCTAAGCAATTACTCTAAAGGGTGTATACATAATTATATTATCCAATCAAAATTAAAACACGTACGCAAAGACCTTGGTTCTCACAACTCAAGACTGTTTGTGTTTCATCAAAGTCCATTGTATGTCTTCCCATATCTAAGCTAAAACCATCTGCCCCTTCCCTATGTGAGAGGTGAGTACACTTAATCTGATTTAAGTCCTGCTTGTGTCTTCCAGTCTGACTCTCAAGGCTGTGCAATGTTCATCTGGTAATCTTCACCTCGTAATATGTTTAGCAGCCATGTCTGCCTGGAGATTTTAAGCGTTTTCCAGTAAATTCTTGCTGTAGTCTCTTTTAGCATTTTTAATTTTCCCTTATCAAAGGGCAGCAGAAGCATGGGATCACCAACACCTGCCAGTTCCCTTAAAGTCACACAACATCCTGACTTGGAAATATATCGCCGTTCCTTTATTGTCGCTGAGTCAAAATCCTGAAACTCCCTTCCTAACAGCACTGTGGGTGTACCTACACCACATGGACTGCAGCGGTTCAAGAAGACAGCTCTTATCAAGGGTAATTAAGGATGGGCAATAAATGTTGGCCTATCCAATGGTGCCCACATCCAATGAAGGTATAAAATAAAGTATTCGGCACTTTAAATTTATAGAAATATCTTAGTTTACATCCAATTTGGTACATTGCCAATCAGCCAACTTGGCATTTTCCGACCACACTCACTTCAATTGACTTTGGTACGAACTTGTGTTGCACATTTTTTCTCTTGTTCCAATAAACTTTCCAGCTGTATTCTATATCAATCCAATCTCCATTCATTAGTTCCAACCAATTAACTCGTTCCATAGCTTCTGCCATTTTAGCAATGACCTTCTGTCTTCTGGGATCAGTTGCACACACTTAGTATATTTAGTTCTACCAGCCACACGAAACTCTACAATGTGGTTGGTGTTGCCAATAGTTAGCAGACTCCACAGTGGAGACAACGCCTGATAAGGTATGCCACAGAACACAAGATATCTTCATTGGCATGTTATGAGAAGAAACAGTCTTAATATTTTGAACATTTTTTTTCAGTTGCATTTTCTACCCTAACCGGTGATAAGCCATCATGCCATTGAATTCCACAACCATTAAAAAAGGATTGTGCACATATTTTCAGCTGTTTCTATGGTAACAATAAACGCCTCACACATAAAAATAGCAGCGCAGCTCCTCTTTGAGATACTGCAACCTTTCCCAATTTTTTTTTGCCTTTTAGGTGAATGTTTGACCCAGTGCCTCCATCTAGCCATGTCTCAAAACTGAGGAAAGTAGCTATTATTATTCCTCATAGCATACAACAGCAGTGACAGCAATTTGCTGTAACACTCCATGCATTTACGCAGATAAATCCCTTTATCTGCCTTTTCGAGGCAATCATTCTTAGAGTGCTCCCTATTTGTTTAAACACACATTTAAAAAGAGTTGTGCAAACACAGTTAGTGAAAATATTCCTTCTTCAAACTGACTAAAATTCCAACTAATAACTTCAGTCATCTCTCTGAAAGGATTTGGAGCATTTCACTGATATGAGACTAGAGCTGTCAAATGGCTGGGAGCTGCAGACTTGAAGATTGATTGTTTATTCCCCTCTAGACTGATGTTATTTGCTTCATAGATACATAGAAAATAGGAGCAGAAATGGGCCATTCAGCCTTTCAAGCTTGCTCCGCCATTCATTATGATCAAGGCTGATCATCCAACTCAATAGCCTGCTCCCACTTTCTCCCCGTATCCTTTGATTCCTTTCACCCCAAGAGCTACATCTAACTTCTTCTTGAAAACATGCAATGTTTTGGCCTCAATTACTTTCTGTGGTAGTGAATTCCACAGGCTCACCACTCTCTGGGTGAAGAAATTTCTCCTCATCTCTGTTCTAAATGGTCTACCGCGTATCCTCAGACTGTGACCCCTGGTTATGGACTCGCTCACCATCGGGAACGTCCTTTCTGTATCTACCGACCAAAAACCACAGATGAATCGCAACACGTTTACAGTCAGTGCTAGATCGTGTGCTTTTCAAATGTTTATTTACTACAGAATTACACACTTGCACCCCCTCCACCCATGCCCCTTTCCTGTGGGCAGAAAGTGCTAGTTCTTAGAACATTTAGTTTCCTGTTTATCTGTCAGCCTGGTTCAGTCAGTAGCATTCTCAGCTCAATCAGAAAGCCCTGAACTCCCAGAGACCTGAGAACAACATTGAGGTTGATACAAAAACAAAAATTGCAAGAACAGTTTCCAGATTCTGATCTCGTCAACATATAGGTTTACATTAAACAGACGTCTCTGGTAACAAGTACATGCATCGTATGTCCCTATTTTTCACCCAGGCAGAGATCTTCCCTTGTACCTAAACTAGGACCATCTGTTCTTCCCCTAGCTGTTGAAGAGCACACTTAATCTTAGTTGTTATTGCCAATGTTCTGACTGCAGTCTGGCTCCCAAGGCTCCCTTTCTGTTGTTTGCAGGCCCTAAGGCTGTGCAAGGTTCATCTGGTAACCTTTAACTGCTAATGTGCTTGGTAGCCCTGGTTGCCTGGAGATTTTGAAGGAATTCATTCCTTTTCAATAAATTCTCTCTTACCATAAATTCTTACTTGCTTTCTTCCCCCTAACAAAGCCATTGTTCCCAGGACTGACACTGACCTCATCTCCTCTGGCTCCACAGCTTCCAACCTCATAGTCTCCCAAACTTGGACAGTCCGCTCTACCTCCTACCCAAAATCCACAAACAGAACTTTTCTGGTGGATCGATCGTTTCAGCCTGTTCCTGCCCCATGGAACTCATTTCTTGCTATCTTAACACCATTCTCTCTCCCCTTGTCCAGTCTCTTCCCACCTACATCCACTATTCTTCTGATGCCCTACATCATGTCAACAATTTCCAGTTCAATGGCCCCAACCGCCTCCTCTTCACCATGGAGGTCCAATCCCTCTACAGCTCCATCCCCCACCAGGATGGTCTGAGGACTCTCCGCTTCTTCCTTGAACAGAGGCCTGAACAAACCCCATCCATCACCACTCTCCTCCGTCTGGCTGAACTTGTTCTCTCAATGAACAATTTCTACTTAAACTCATCTCACTTCCTGCAAATAAAAGCTGTGGCCATGGGTACCCGCATGGGCCCCAGTTATGCCTGTCTCTTTATGGGGTATGTGGAACTTTCCTTGTTCCAGTCTTACTCCGGACCCCTCCCACAACTCTTTTTCTGATACATCGATGATTACTTCGGTGCTGCTTCATGATCTCGTCTCGACCTGGAAAAATGTATTAATTTTGCTCCCAATTTCCTCCCCTCCATCATTTTCAGATGGTCCATCACTGACACTTCCCTTCCCTTCCTTGACCTCTCTGTCTCAATTTCTGGTGATAGACTGTCCACCAATATTCATTACAAGCTCACCGACTCCCACGGCTACCTCAACTACAGCTCCTCACACCCTGCTTCCTGTAAGGACTCCATCCCATTCTCTCAGTCCCTTCACTTCCGCTGCATCTGTTCTGATGATGCCACTTTCTAAAACAGTTCTTCTGACATGTCTTCCTTCTTCCCCAACTGAGGTTTCCCACCCACGGTGGTTGACAGGGCACTCAACTGTGTCTGACCCATCTCCCGCGCACCAGCCCTCATATCATCCTCTCCATTCCAGAAACATGATAGGGTCCCCCTTGTCCTCAATTATCACCCCACTAGCCTCCACATTCAAAGGATCATCCTCCGCCATTTCCGCCAACTCCAGCATGATACCACCACCAAACACATTTTCCCTTCACCCTCCCCTGTCGGCATTCCGTAGGGACCATTCCCTCCGGGACACCCTGGTCCACTCCTCCATCATCCCCTACACCTCAACCCCCTCCCACCGCACCTTCTCATGCAACCACAGAAGGTGCAATACCTGTCCCTTTACTTCCCCCTCCTCGCCGTCCAAGGGCCAAAACACTCCTTTCAAGTGAAGCAGCACTTCACTTGCACTTCCCTCAATTTAGTCTACTGCATTCATTGCTCCCAATGCGGTTTCCTCTACATTGGAGAGACCAAACGCAGACTGGGTGACCGCTTTGCGGAACACCTTCGGTCTGTTCGCAAGCATGACCCAGACATCCCTGTCGCTTGCCATTTCAACACACCACCCTACTCTCATGCCCACATGTCCGTCCTTGGCCTGCTGCAATGTTCCAATGAAGCTCAATGCAAACTGGAGGAACAGCACCTCATCTTCCGATTAGGCACTTTACAGCCTTCTGGACTTAACATTGAGTTCAACAACTTCAGATCATGAACACTCTCCATCCTCATCCCTTTTTGATCCCCTTTTTTCAATAATAATAATTTTATATATATATATGTGTGAATTTTTTCCCACCTATTTCTATTATTTAAAAAATTTATTTCCATTCATTGTTTTATCTCCACCTTTTAGCCTATTTCGATCCCCTCCCTCCACCCCACCCCACTAGGGCTATCTGTCACTTGCTCATCCTGCTTTCTACCCTTAATGCCACCATTAGCACATCCTTTAGTTAATATCACCACCGTCAACACCCCTTTGACCTTTTGTCTATGACATCTTTGGCAATCTCTTCTTTGCCTCCACCTATCACTGGCCCTCTATCCAGCTTCACCTGTCCCACCCCCCCTTAAACAGCATATATTTCACCACATTTTTATTTCTCTTTAGTTCTGATGGAGTCATACAGACTTGAAACATTAACTCTGTCTTTCTCTCCACAGGTGCTGTCAGACCTGCTGAGTTTTTGCAGCAATTTTTTTTGTTTCAGATTTCCAGCATCAGCAGAATTTTGTTTTTATTTAGGTTGAAACGTTGCACTGTCAGAGTTGCTATCAGTTGGCCCATCTGTTCTCTGAGGTGGACACAGTGGATCACTAAGAATGGGGAAGTTCTCCCAGTCCCCAAGCCACAATTCACCCCCCAGTCAACATCAGAAATTATCTGCTAATCATATCATTTGTTTTGTGGGATCTTGCTAAGCACAAATTGTCTGCCACGGTTCCTACATTATGTCGCCAAATACACTGCAACCATTTTTTCTCTGCTGTAAAGTGCTTGGGGACATCCTGAGTTTGTGAAAATGCAAAGTCTGTGTTATTTTCAACCCTCCTCTCATGAAACTGTATTGAGGTCAGATATTCCTGTAACTGTTGCTGCCTGGTGCCTCGCACAAGTGGGACCACACCCTGAGAATGGCAGTATATTCATTACTGCTAAACCCGCGTTTGTTCTGACCTGATAACCACTCTCTACTGTTAGAATATGTGTGTGCTTGTGGGCGGGGTTGGTGATGTTCGGAGTCGGCGGAGCGGCTTGATATCGATGTGAAGCAAGCACCGGAAATTCCTGCCACCCTGACCGTGAGGTTCTGAGCACAAATGTTGTTTCTCGTTTGCCCTGCCTGAGATTAGCTGGCTGAGCACAGGCCAACCCGGCGAAGGCTGGGGGTTCAGGTTATATTCTGGATGCCTAAAAAGCATTAACCCAAGTGAGCCGCTGCAGGCAGTCAGGTCCATTTGATTCCAGGTAAACCAGATGTACAGAGTCCAACTGGTCAGCGTCCTTGACGTCCCTAGTGAATTGTACAAAAGGGGGTGGGGGCAGGGGGTGGTCTGGCACACTGCTGGAGTCTAATCAGTTCCTTTGCAGGGGATGAACTCACTGTAGTCACAACATTAAGCATTCAGCGGGCAACTGAATGTCATCATATGCAGAGAAGATGCTGAATGCACTCCTTTCTTGTCTGCAGTAGTTTCATTTAATTCTTCTGATCTCTTTCTAGTAATGTGAAGTAACCACTTTAAACTGAGACTTCAAACAACCCCATTATCCAGTGCAAGGTGATGCAAGCACCCTATCCCACCTTGTACTGTCGTAAGTTCCAGGTACGATGTACGCACATGCACTACAATGAGACGAAATCAGTTTGTTCCAGTTTACACTTCAGTAAATTGCTTACTTTTAGTATAACGTGATTACAGAAAAAAATCTGTTTGAACAATCGGCCTGCGTTTCAGTGACAATTTTAGCTAAGGAGTGAGAGTGAGCGTCTATTTGATGGGTGTTGCTCCACGAGAAGGCCGTACACGGCATTACTGGTCCCGCAGCGGTGTGAGTTTGATGATGATGGTGCAAGACGATATTTGGTCTAAGTCGGCTGATCAAGCAACAGAAGTGTTGAAGCCTTTTCATAGTATTCAGTCCTCAGCGTCACAAAAATCCTCAGGATACAGTCATCCGAAACTCTCAGGGAAAGATGCAGGCTGCAGTTACCCCTGAACTTTCAATGGATATCGAACACTTCAGGAGCACAATACTCTGATAGGCTACGGCCAGCCAGGAACACGACTCCGATTGACATCTCTCATTCTCCCCGAATGCCCTGTCCTCGCCTTTCTGATCCCAAAAATGCAGGCACATCATGTAACCCTCAAGGTCACTAATCGTTAATAATTGAGGACACATCAGCTACATAGCATCCTCGCTCTTAGCCCATTTCAAGGCGACACATTTTATTCCCCTCCTGACACATGAGCATGAAAAACAGCCACAAATGTGCTCTGAAGAAGAGTCATACGGACTCAAAACATCGCCTGTTTCTCGCTCCACAGATGCTGCCAGACCTGCTGAGTTTTTCCAGCACTTTCTGTTTTCATTACAAAGATGAATTGTCTTTTCGACATAACTATTTGGATAAAAGCAAAAAACTGCGGATGCTGGAAATCCAAAACAAAAATACCTGGAAAAACTCAGCAGGTCTGACAGCATCTGCGGAGAGGAAAACAGTTAACGTTTCGAGTCCGTATGACTCTTCAACGGAACTAAGGAAAAATAGAAGGGAGGTGAAATATAAGCTGGTTTAAAGGGGGAGGGGGGTAGATCTGGTTAGAGGGCCAGTGATAGGTGGAGATAACCAAAAGATATCATAGACAAAAGGACAAAGAGGAGGTGTTGGTGGTGATATTATCTAGGGAATGTGCTAATAGGTGACATTAAGGGTAGAAAGCAGGACGAGCAAGGTACAGATAGCCCTAGTGGGGGTGGGGTGAAGGGAAGGGATCGAAACAGGCTAAGAGGTAGAGATAAAACAATGGATGGAAATACATTTAAAAATAATGGAAATAGGTGGGAAAAGAAAAATCTATATAAATTATTGGAAAAAAAGGGGATCGGAAAGGGGGTGGGGATGGAGGAGAGTGTTCATGATCTGAAGTTTTTGAACTCAATATTCAGTCTGGAAGGCTGTAAAGTGCCTAGTCGGAAGATGGGGTGCTGTTCCTCCAGTTTGCGTTGAGCTTCACTGGAACATTGCAGCAGGCCAAGGATGGACATGTGGGCATGAGAGCAAGGTGGGGTGTTGAAATGGCAAGCGACAGGGAGGTCTGTGTCATGCTTGTGGACAGACCGAAGGTGTTCCACAAAGCGGTCACCCAGTCTGCGTTTGGTCTCTCCAATGTAGAGGAAACCGCATTGGGAGCAGCAAATGCAGTAGACTAAATTGAGGGAAGTGCAAGTGAAGTGCTGCTTCACTTGAAAGGAGTGTTTGGGCCCTTGGATGGTGAGGAGAGGGGAAGTAAAGGGGCAGGTGTGGCTCCTTCTGCGGTTGCATGGGAAGGTGCAGTGGGAGGGGGTTGAGGTGTAGGGGGTGATAGAGGAGTGGACCAGGGTGTCCCGGAGGGAATGATCCCTGAGGAATACCAGGTGGGGTGAAGGGAAGATGTGTTTGGTGGTAGCATCATGCTGAAGTTGGTGGAAATGGTGGAGGATGATCCTTTGAATGCGGAGGCTGGTGGAGTGATAATTGAGGACAAGGGGGACCCTATCATGGTTCTTGGAGGGAGAGGAAGGTGTGAGAGCGGATGCGCAGGAGATGGGCCGGACCTGGTTGAGGGCCCTGTCAACCACCGTGGGTGGAAAACCTCGGTTAAGGAAGAAGGAAGACATGTCAGAGGAACTGTTTTTGAAAGTGGCATCATCAGAACAGATGTAACAGAGGCAAAGGAACTGAGAGAATGGGTTGGAGTCCTTACAGGAAGCGGGGTGTGAGGAGCTGTAGTCAAGGTAGCTGTGGGAGTTGGTAAACTTGTAATGAATATTGGTGGACAGTCTATCACCAGAAATTGAGACAGAGGTCAAGGAAGGGAAGGAAAGTGTCAGAGATGGACCATGTGAAAATGATGGAGGGGTGGAAATTAGAAGCAAAATTAATAAATTTTTCCAGGTCCAGACGAGAGCATGAAGCAGCACCGAAACAGTCATCGATGTACCAGAGAAAGAGTTGTGGGAGGGGGCTGGAGTAGGACTGGAACAAGGAATGTTCCACATACCCCATAAAGAGACAGGCATAGCTGGGGCCCATGCGGGTACCCATAGCCACACCTTTTATTTAGAGGAAGTGAGAGGAGTTTAAGGAGAAATTGTTCAGTGAGAGAACAAGTTCAGCCAGACGGAGGAGAGTATTGGTGGATGGGTATTGTTCAGGCTTCTGTTCGAGGAAGAAGCGGAGAGCCCTCAGACCATCCCATTGTGGGTGGAGGTGTAGAGGGATTGGACATCCATGGTGAAGAGGAGGTGGTTGGGGCCAGGGAGCTGGAAATTGTTGATATGATGTAGGGTGTCAGAGGAATCTCGGATGCAGGTGGGAAGGGACTGGACAAGGGGAGAGAGAATGGAGTCAAGATAGCAAGCAATGAGTTCCGTGGGGCAGGAACAGGCTGACACGATCTGTGCTCACTTCTTTGGGCAGGAGTCCTCTCCCCGTTCAACAGATCCTTTTACCCACCTCCAATATTCTCCCTCCACCTGGACCCCTCCCTGTGGATTCTTACCTTCTCTTGATCTTTTCATTGAGAACTGTCGGCGCGACATTAGCCGTCTCAATTTCTCTGCTCCTCTCACCCATTCTAACCTGTCTCTCTCTGAATTTGCTGCACTCCGTTCTCTCAGGTCCAACCCTGACTTTGTCATCAAACCCGCTGACAAGGGTGGTGCTCTTGTTGTCTGGCGCACTGACCTCTACCTTGCAGAGGCTGAGCGTCAACTCGCAGACACTTCCTCCGGGGTCATGACCCTACCACTGAACATCAAACAAAACATGTGACTGCTGTTGCTGGCCCTTCCCATAATAGTCACCAGCCTGTTATTTTGGTCATTATTAATGATCCAAGAGAAAATAATTTAATAGACACTAGATCAGCTGTTAGAATCGCTCCAACCCTGTATCCTAAATGTTGCCGGTCAACAAGGAATCCTATTTCTTCAATTTTCTTTTAGAGATCCATGGATCAGGCACATGAAAATAGGAGGCACACTTTTATTTTGGTCAGATAAAGGTTAATTTTCCAAACATTTAGTGATGAGAATGAAACATTGGAAAACTATCGTCAGTTTAATTTTTGTGGTGAGGCAACTTTGACAACAATGATTCAGGACAAACTTCAGTCATATGGACAAATGCTGGTTAATTAAGGAAAGTCAACATGAATCTCTTAAGGGAAACCATGTTAAACTAACTTGCTGGAGCTTTTTGAAGCGGAAACAAGGAGAGTTGATGAGCACAATGCTATTGATTGGTGCACATGGACTTCCAAAAGGCGTTTGATACTACGCCGACAACAGACTTGTGAGCAAAGTTATAGCTCATTGAATAAAAGGGAAAGTAGCAATATTGTTAGCGAAATAAAAAGAAAAAGTGCTGGAAAAACTCATCTGTGGAGAGAGAAACAGAGTTAATGTTTCGAGTCCATATTACTCTTCAGAGCTCTAGAAGAGCCCTGAAGAAACCTCTGAAATGAAATCTGGAGGTACCCTCCTTGAAGTCCCATCACAGCGCACACCCACATTCTCCACCAGTGCAGAGACACACATTTTGGTGGGACCTAGCTTTAGAATAGCCTCAGGATCACAATCTAGTGAGCACATCGCACTGTCTGATCCTCAGCAGGTAGCGGCAGGGACTTCCCAGGTCCCCAGCACTTGGAAGGCTGCTGGAGGCCAGAAATTTGCTGAGTCCGAGTCAGATGACAAGCCTGTGGACTCGATCGTGGCACAGTTGCAAAGGCAAGCTCGGGAACATCGGGAAGGGATGTCCGCCGCACTCCTCAGATCTCAAGGCATGATGGAGGAGTTCTTCCGCCTTCACCCTGAGGTGATGGTGTAGGCATGCCAACGCACTGAGGTCAACACTGGTAGGATGGTCGCCGCTATGGAAACCTTGGTTCAGGATGTTGCTCCTGCACTGCTGTGTGGGCTCAACTCCATCACTGATGCCATAGTTGGCTTCCAACAGTGTGTATGCGAGAGGGGTGTGGGGCAGCTCAATCTCACTCCAGGTACCAATTCTGCTCAAGGAGTGAGCCTGGGGCCCCCGGGTACCCATAGGGAGGGGGATCAGCAGGTGCACACTCCGGGCCCATTCATCCAGGTGACTCTGGGAGTGTCCGGCCCATCCAAATCCCCTCTTCCTCTGACCACAGCAGCTCCAGCTCCACAGGCCAAGGAGGGTGACACTGCCACCCAACAGGACCCCGAAAGCAGGCCGGGGCCCTCCAGGTCTCAGCCTTCCGGAGGGCGCCCGCCAAGGTCATCACAAATAGGGCGTAGCAGTCAGCAGGCTGCCTCCACCTCCGCTGTGGATGTCCGGGGAGCACCAAGACGTAGCAGCAGGGTTAGGAAAGTTAAGGAGAATGAACTCTTTTTGGGAGTCAAGCAATTAAACTAAATTAACAAAAATGAGGGACAAAATTAGTTGCACAGCCTGGACACAGGTGTTAATCACTTGTACATATTATTCACTCTTGTCAATGAACACCCAAGAATGTCTCCCTGCCTATGGCTCCTTGTCCTGATGAGCAGTGTTCTTGTCACTCAGATGTGAAACCTTTCTGCGCAAGATAAAGGCAGGTGTCTCAGTCCAGGCCCTCTTCCCTGTGCTCTGTGCAGCCTTCAGACCAAAGTGATGGTCCGGCCTCACACTCCCTGGACACATTACTGATGCCTGCACCTTGACCTCTGCCGACAGAATGTAGTGGGCAGGCGTCATAGCGTACCATCATTCTCTCTATGTGTTCTCAACACCTTTAAGGTGGGGCTGGCCCCCATCTCTTCAGCATCTGTGACCAGTGATGCTGTGCTCTTGAAGGGATCAGGTGTTGAAGGTGGACAGAGGATCATATGCTTCTAAGTTTCATGGCTGTGTCTCTAAAATAAAAGTGGGAAGTGGTGGAATAACTCAACAAGCCTGGCAGCATCTGCAGAGAGTAAAAGAGAGTTAACGTTTTGAGTCAAATACTTTGAGTCAAATGTTTTGACTCTTCTTCAGAGCCCTGAGTTCCCACTTTCGAGTTCAGATGCTGCCAGGCCTGCTGAGTATTTCCAGCACTTTCTGTTTTTATTGCACTTGGTAGTAGTTCGTTTTTGAACCTCCTGCCATAAACTATTGCCGAGCTTTTACCAGCAGCAGCAACTCTGAGATGGAATGCTGCATCTAGATCAGGTGAGATAGGACAGGTAGCTTGCATTGCGATAGTTTTTAACTGTTTGATTGCCTTAATGAGTACTTCTGTCCAGTTATCTTTAAATTCTTTATCCTTTTGCTTCATGCAGTGATCTAGTGAGCTCAGCAACTTTTAGAATAAATGTTTGCTGTTTGCACATCAACCCCAGGAAAGTTTACAAAGCTGTTACAGAGGCAGGGAGCAACAGTCCCTGGGTCACATCAACTTCACCTTGATCAGGCTGGACCCTTCATTTATGATGTTATTGCCAGGGAAAATAACTTCAGGTTGCAGGTTTGTCTTTTGAGGGTTAGTTTAAAGACCAGGGTTTCGGCGGCAAGAAGTCAATCATTCACAGGCTGTAACAAACAATCTGGACGTGAAAATTTACATACCAAAGCAGCTCGTCTCTTCTGAAAAATAGTGGGAGAAATGTGAAACCCCTATGGCAGGCAAAATAAAAATAAATTGATCTAGCAAGGGGATTTTGCAGAACTTGTTAGCAATGGAGTATTGAAAACCATTTGATTTACCTCGGTCCTTCAGAAAACAAAACGTGCAGTCTCGCTCACCACGAGGGACAGGCTGGAGTCTTGATAATCAACTCTGAGGCTTCGGTTTCCATTTGGTTTCTTTTATGCCTTGGGTAAATGAGTTTGTTGACCAAACGAACTCCAACTGCACGCCTTCCTACCTTCAAGGTGAGGGGCAGGAGGTTTAGAGGGGATGTGAGGAAAAACTTTTTTTACCCAGAGGGTGGTGATGGCCTGGAATGTGCTGCCTGGGAGGGTGGTGGAGGCGGGTTGCCTCACATCCTTTAAAAAGTACCTGGATGAGCACTTGACACTTCATAACATTCAAGGCTATGGGCCAAGTGCTGGTAAATGGGATTAGGTAGGTAGGTCAGGTGTTTCTCACGTGTCGGTGCAGAGTCGATGGGCCGAAGGGCCTCTATTGCACTGTGTGATTCTGTGATTCTCCTCAATTGCTGCTTGCAATCAATAATGGGGAGAGACTGATGTAAGAATAAACAGTGATGGATTGTTGAGACATAGGACAGAGCACCAGGTTGTACATGCTCACCCAGAAACCTCCAGAACTAGACTTACAAATCCCAGTTGCCCGTGCTGTACAATGATTCGTCAGTACTGTCACATGATCAGTACACTTGCATTCTCTGAAAGAGACAGGGTACCTCACTTTACCACAGTTTCTTAACAGACCAAATGGGAGAATTGATTGTGAAAGTGTCCTGTGGTTTAACATCCAGCTATAACAGTGCCTCAACCATATTCTGCAATGCAGGAGTACCCTCAGGTGGAATGGGTTACTGATTAAATTTAAGATGCATCAGCACATTAATTTCCTCGCTATTTAGGTGTCTATAACCATGGTTGTGCATGGTAAACACTGCTCTGGACTGTGTTAATAGCACCTGTTATCTGGGTCTGTGTGTAAATTAAGAGATATATGTCAGGATTCTTAATCACAAACACTGAGGGCAGAATTTTAAGGTCGGTGAGTGGGCGCATTCGGCGGGACTGGAAGGGGCTGGGAAACAGCCCGTTGCTTGCGGAGTGGCACAAGTCTGGCAAATCACTGACTACACATACTACCCTGGGCTAAGGATGACAGATCAGCCGCTATTAAATAAATAATAAATTGCCCAACTGTCTAATGTTCCCTGTTTGTAGATTCCCCCAGCTTTCTGAGGATTCCTTTCACATGTTGACAGAAAAGTATTGTAATGGAGCAATAGGCAATCTGTGAGGAAGAGATGTTTCAAGTAATGGCCGTACACATTCCAACCATGGTGGAAGGTAGGGGAATTAAAACTAGTGGCTGGAATTTTCTGTCTCCGTTGGCGTCAGGCATCATAGCGGGCCTGAGTGGACAATGGTGGGAAGGCCATCGTGAAATCAATTTGTGATTGTCTGCTCCATCCATTAATGGCGGGCCGCATTTCCCACCGCCGCGTGTGGTGAACGTGATTTTAATACATCTGCATATCATCAGAAGCCCGGCTCGCCAGGATCACCCCACCCACCCCCCCCACCCCCCCCCCCCCACCCCCCACCACACCCCCCCCCCCCCCCACCCCCCACCACACCCCCCCCTCCCCGCCAAGCTGGATCATCCTGGCACATCTACGCGATTGCACACTGATGTGATAAACAACTGTATGTAGGTGATGTGCACCTGGTTAGCTGTACTTCACTCGGAGCTTTGAGCTTTGTTTGTCTACCTGGCTTCGGGCAGCACTCGTGGTCATCAGCGCCAGGCTTGGCAGGCAGCACCGCATCACTTTTAGGGGTGCTCATGGGCAGGTGTCTACCTGCCAGGCCAGCCGTAAGGTGGGGGTGGACTTTCAATGGCTGCAGGGCTAGGGCTTGCTTGGGGAAGCGGGGAAGTGCAGGGGGGAAGTGTCAAGTCAAGAGCCTGCAGGTCAAAGGCTGTACTGGAGAAGTGGGGTATCCCATGGTGTTTTGTGTGTGTGTGCACATGTTGATCTGTGCAAGTGGCCTCAAGATGATGAGGCCTGAGGAGGCAGTCTGCAGAGCAGATGAGGCCAGATGGAGATGTGAGGGTTTGTATGAGACAATGAGTGGCCATGTCACTTGAGCTGGCAGTGAGTGAAATGTCAGTGAATGTGTGATCGCCTTCTGAGTGTGTGTTTACAGTGATAAGATGGTTGCCTTATCCTGGTGGCACAGATGAGATCATTCATCCATTTTCTGGATAATCGAGGCATATATTACAAAAGTCGGGAGGTCATGTTGGAGTTGTATAGAACCTTGGTGAGGCCACAGCTGGAGTACTGTGTGCAGTTCTGGTCGCCACATTATAGCAAGGATGTGATTGCACTGGAGGGGGTGCAGAGGAGATTAACCAGGATGTTGCCTGGGATGAAACATTTAAGTTATGAAGAGAGGATGGATAGACTTGGGTTGTTTTCATTGGAGCAGAGAAGACTGAGGGGTGACCTGATCGAGGTGTACAAGATTATGAGGGGCATGGACAGGGGGGATAGGGAGCAGCTGTTCCCCTTAGTTGAAGGGTCAGTCACAAGGGGGCATAAGTTCAAGGTGAGGGACAGGAGGTTTAGGGGGGGATGTGAGGAAAAACTTTTTTACCCAGAGGGTGGTGACAGTCTGGAATGCACTGCCTCACATCCTTTAAAAAGTACCTGGATGAGCACTTGGCATGTCATAACATTCAAGGCTATGGGCCAAGTGCTGGTAAATGGGATTAGTTAGGTAGGTCAGGTGTTTCTCACTTGTCGGTGCAGATTTGATGGGCCGAAGGGCCTCTTCTGCACTGTGATTTTGTGATTCTGTGATAGCCAACATTGGCACTGACCACCTCTGCAACAGCCTCCCAAACCGGAGTGGTGAAACTGATGGGAGACCTGTGGCCAGAGTGGGGTAAAGGACATTGCGATGGCCCTTCACTGTGTCCAGGTGCCCCAGGGATGCCTCACTGAATCGGGGGGCTGCACTCTTCTTGGCTTTTGGGGCCATGTCTTCACCAGTGCCTTCCTGGGCTACAAGAATTGAGAAGCGTGCGCGCAGCTGCAGTTTAAATATGGTGCCCTGCGTGAGGAATCAGTGAGGTAATGGCATGGAGGGCAAATTGGAGGCTGCCTGCCAGTGAGATGTGTTTGGTGGGAATGGGATGATATGGTGTGAAAAGTCACCATTGCAGCCGATAGCTAAAATCTCCTTTTTCCCACCTGCTATCGCAGATAGTGCAAATTTGGGACGATTCCGGCCAGTTTTTTTTAGATGACAAGAGAGACAGAGAACATGATGAATCAAAAAAAAAGAGGGTGTATAGCTTGTCAGATGAACTCTTCAAACAAAAACATGCCAAAAACAATGTGCGGAATTGTCTGCTCATGTTTGCCGTAGGCGTCAGGGAGTGGAATTTGCTGGGAGGGGCAGAAATCAGTTTCCATGAAATCACAGTGGGATCATCCGATGGCGTCCACAAATCCTGCTGGAGGCCAGCGTGAACCCAACGGGATGTGAAGTAAAGCCCGGCCGGAATCATCCCCCCGCCACGCCAAATTTACCTTTACACCGGCAGGACATCACGTCGGCCCAGAACTCGTCCGGACAAGTGTGACGTGCAGAAGTCGGGACTTACCGTTAGGACTTTGTTCAGATTGCAGACAGCCAAGGTGCAGAAGATGCTGGAGCCCACAGCTTCCAGATCTTGGAGGAGCACATGCATCACATGCTGGGTAGTGCCTCATGCATGTGACTCCGCCATGAAGCAGCTCTCAGAAGGTGGGAGGCCTCCATGCAGCAGCTTTGACTCCATTGAGGCTTTGGAACTTCACGGACTTCACCATGGGCTGGTACAGATGATCGGCAAAGGGTGGCGGGAGGGAGAGGAAGGTCTAGGTGTGAGTGGAAGATGAAGGTGTGTTGGCGGAGGGTGGGTGAAGGTGTCGGACGGGGTGTGGTTGGGAGGGAAGGGGACAAGGTGTTGGTGGGGTGAGTTTGGGGGGTGCAAAAGTGTCACGGGAGGGTGAGGTTGGGAAGGGGACGGAGGGTGTCCCGCAGGGGAGGAGGGAAGGTGTAAAGTACTGCTGTTCTGTATGGCTCTCAAGCCCATATATCAAATCTACTGTTGCCACATAAGCTCTGCTATGAGAATTAATGTTGATGCATTTTAGACATTGCCAACACCCTGGCTGCCTGAGCCTACAAACGTGGCACCAGCATAACCGCTCTGCAAATACAATCGCCGCATCAGCATTGGCATGCCAAATCAGACTAAACTGGCCAATCCAGCTCACATCCAGATGATCATTTCACCCACCTGATCTCCCTTCAGCCTTGATGACCGATGGCACTATTCTTGGAAGAGCCATGAGATACCAAATAGTTCACTTACAAGGGGTGATAATGAAGGAATGGCGATATGTGTCCACGTTTGGTTTGTGTGTGGCTTAACAACAACAACTTGTATTTATGTAACACCTTTAACGTAATAAAACATGCAAAAGTATCTAACGGTAATGCTAGCAAGAAAAATTTGTCACTGAGCCACATAAGGAAATATTAGGGCTGACGACCAGAAGCTTGGGGAAAGAGATAGCTTTGAAGAAGTATCTGAAAGGAGAAAAGAGAGATAGTGAACTGGAGTGGTTTGGGTTGAGAATTACAGTGCTTGACTTCAGTAACTGAAGGTAGGACCACCAATGGTGGAGCAGTTAAAATTACTAATGTAAGTATTGTGGTGCTGGAGGAGGTTACAGAGATAAATATAGAGAGCAACTTGAAGGTGATGGTGTTCCCATGATCTGCTGCTCTCGTCCTTCTTAGCATTAGAGGCCATGGGTTTGGATGGTGCTTTCAAAAAAACTAAAATGTACACACTGCAGCCATGGTGGAAAGAATGGATCTTAAAGGAGAAGGCTGGGCTGCCAAGTGTGCCATCTACTTTGTCCTGGACAGTGTTAAGTTGGGACACTGCCTCCTTTCACTGGCCATGTTTCAGCCATTGCATGATAGCTGCTTGCTGACTGGAAAATACCAGTTGATGGGGAGAGGGGTTTAATAGGCCTCAATTGACTCCTCACTGCTTGTGGACCATTAGCCATCTCATATCAAACCCAACCTTCTTAAAAATGGCCCTAATGCAGGAACTGTCACACCAGCTGAGAAATGCTGGGTCCGTCCGCCTCTGCTCCTGCCACCCACGGGCTTTCACAATTCTGCCCAACGTATCTATTAGGGCAATTCTTTTTGTAGATCTGGATAGAATGTAAAAGCAGACTATCCAGGGTTGGGAGCCTGAGAGGCTGGAGGAGGCCTTGGTAGTGGGGAAGCATCTCCGAAGATGAGATTAGTGATGTTCTGAAAAATGATGACTTGATGTTTGATGGCGGGATTATAGGTGGGAAAGTAGGAGGATGTGTCAGAGAGTTGAGTGAGAGTTCTCAGTCTTATAACTCTAACTATGTGAGTCCTCAGGCACTCAATATCAATTTGTCCCTTTGAGAATATAACCATGTAGGCAAGAAGAGATATTCTGATGTCGTAATGTAATGGTTCTACTATATTTATCCTCCTGGTAAGGTAAATTTATTCAGTCGAACTTATTTTTAGCCTTAATCCTCAACTAGGAGAGATTTTAAATCATTATAATACCTTAGTCAGCTATACTAGCTATAATCTTGTTCTTAAAATAAAATGGCCCACCTCCCAGGAGTATTTAGGCTAAACAAAGGTATCTCAGAATAAAACATAATTAATGTTAACATAGTTAACATAATAAATAGTAGAAATAACTCCCCTGAGTTAACCACTCTCAGTAAATAGAATTCCCCATTTAAGAATTCCAGAGAAGTTAGTGTCCTGAGGTAAAAAGAGTGAGTCTGCAAATTTATAATGGTTACCTAATAATATTTTATTATAAGGCTAAATCCTGAATTACATTATAATGATGGTTGCAATATTATAAAGCGTAAAGTAAATAAAATAAACTAATACACCGAAAATATAAATGCAGAATAAACAAATCCACCTAGAAATAAATGAAGGATAACAAATCCTCCGAGGAATAAACGCAGAAGATTAAAATCCACCTAAAAGCTAAATGCAGGATCCAGAAGGAAAAAAACAGTAAAAATTGGGAAATAAGAACACTGGTCCGAACTGTTCTTGTATACCTTAAAAAGGAACACCAGTAAAAACTGGGAAATAAGAGTGCCGGTCCAAACTGTTTTTTTCCTTCTGGAAAATATATGTGCAGACAATAACATGCTATGTTAATACTCACAATCAAAGTATAAGGCATAGTTTTTATCTTATCTCAGCTATGAGGAAATTTGTCTTTTTAATGCTTTCTGGAGCACTACCCAGACTCTTGATTCATGGCCTTTCCAGAGCCTGATTTTATCAGACAGCTCATGATCAGCCTCTGATTGGTTTCATAAAGTCATCTTAAATCGGCAGTACTGTTTTTCCAGGATCTCTTTGTTCTCCAGAGACATTAGGGGGTCACATGATTGACACGAATTCTTATTGGACCATACCAAGTGATTTCCAGGAACTGAAACTTAAGAGAGTCTGTACAGGGTCTATGTTGTCTTATAAGAAATCATTATATAGTTAATTAAGGACAAATAAAATAACAAGAATTAGATAACCAGGTGCACTTGCAAGATACCGTGAAAAACATAAGTTTGCATAAGTAACAAAAGCAATGAGGAAAGATTACATAACTACAAAACTGATTACAAAACTTGATTCTTAAAACTGTCGTACATAAGACAGTTGCATAATTTCTCTACACAAGAAAGTAAAAGGTTCTTTAAGGCATTATCGTGAAATTAACATGTTAATGCCACATTAAAAGAGCTATCTATAATTACACAACAGAAGTGCAATTCCGCATGCAGCCATAGTCCACGTGGGATGCTTCAGCTGTTAAGTGGGTCTGTACCTACATCTCCAAAGGCAAAGGCCAGAATTTTCCAGCCCCGTTGTGGGTGGGACCCACCACGGGCGAGGCGGCGCCCCAGCCAGGAGTCCATTGACTTGCGGCGGGAGTGGAAGAACCCGGCGGTGGGTGGGTGCGGAAAATCACACCCAAAGATGCAGTCACAAGGGATAATGCTCAGACTATTTAATTAAATGGAATATAACATTGGGTAATAATCAAAACACGCACATACAAACATACAAATTAGGAGGAGCAGGTCATTCTTACCTCAACCATGCCATCTGTTTCCACAAGAGTTCCTGTTTTTTGCCCCTTAATCAACACCACTTTTCCACTTTTATTTAATAGGGGGAATTTTGTGTTACCTTTTATGCAAGCCACTAACCTATTCTTATTCTCTCTCTTTCCTCCTCAAATATTCAAAACTCATCTGTAATTTATATAATCAGCTTGCTATTATGAAAGTTGCAATTGTTATACACCTCCCTTTTCTGTCTTATTTTGAACCTCTCAATATTTACTATCCATGGAGACGTAGCTCTGAATGTCCTTCCTTTTACCCTCATGTCTACTCTGTACCCGAACCATCTCCTCTTTGAAGGAACTCTAGGGCCAGATTTGCATCAGCTGATGGAGGCGGGAATGGGTTTGGGAATGGCAAAAACTTTGATTTATTTTGTTGGAAATTTGAATTTGTGTTGTCCTCCTGGCGTTACACTATTTATATATGGCCTTTCTGTGGGTGGGAAACAACTTGCATGACCCCACGTGCACACCCACTGACGTCAGAGTGGCCATTATCCGAGGCACAGCAATTTTCTATTTATTCTTGCATGCTATTTTCATCTGTTTATGCAAGTTTTGCAGGCCTCCAAAAAACACGTCATCTACATTGAGTAGTGACAACTTCTGCACAGTCAGGTAGGGTTCAGAAAAGGCAGTCGCCCTTTTAATCTTCAACTTTTAAAAGGCAGCCCTGCCTGTCATTATAGTATGGAAAGGAGAGGAAGTTGAGGAGTTTGTACAGGCCATACCCAACCCAGCTACATACCTGCCAGCAACAGAGCTCCAGTCTTGCCTCAAAGCTCCAACAGTCAACCACTGCCTTTAAAATTCTCCCTTTAGTTATAGATATGGCACCAAGCCATCTTCAATTCATTAAGGCACAGGGGCAGCAGCAGCCCAAAGAGGGTCGATGGGCCCGTTGTCAAGAGGAAGCAAGACTCTGAGGTCTTGCAAGAGTGAGGCACTGGAGTGTGAGGAAAACCCACCAATAAAGGTGTACAGGAACAGAATCAGTTAGTTAGACAAGGGTCAATGCAGGAAGAGGCTGCATCTAATGAGAGTTTGTGTCTGAGCTGAGCGTCTTTCTTCAAGAAGACCTGCAACCAAGGGGACACCAGGTGTATGCACTGCCAGTGCCATTGAAACTCACCATAACCCTTAACTTTTTTGTGACTGGATCATTCCAAGACTCTACTGTCAACTTGTGTGGCATCTCCCAGTCAGCTGCACACAGGTGTATCCACGCAGTGACCTATTTGCCAGATTATCCCAGTTCATCTCTTTTGAAGCCAACACAGCGTCTCAGACGCAGAGGGCAACAGGGTTTGTCTCCATAGCTGGTTTTCCATATGTAAAGGGTGTGTTTGATTACATGCGTGTTGCGATAAGAGCTCCCACACTGAATACAGGTGGCTACTTTAACAGAAAGAGCTACCCATCTTCGAATGTGGAACTGCTGTTTAACCATCACAAGAGGTTCCTGCATATCTGCACTTCCTATCCTAGCAGTTGCCACAACTCTTTTATTTTACGAGAATCAGAGCTGCCTTGAATGTTTCAATCAACCCTACAGCTGCACAGATGGATACTTAGGTAAAAGGAGTAGCTCCTGAGGAGGTGGCTGCTTATATTGCTATGGTAACTGCTCAGATGCCCAGGCAAAGCGCAATGAAAGCCACCTTCATAGACTGACGCAAATTGAATAATGTAACGGGGCAATATACATCTATTTTTGAGAATATGATTTTTCACCTGACTGGAAATTTTGCAATTTGAACTAAGGCAGAGCAAACAGCTTAAAAATGCAAGGCCACATTCCAAGGTGGAGGAAAGAAATAAATAAATCACCCTCAGGGGAATATGAAGTGAGACACACTTACTATGATCCAGGCACCGATCGAAATTTATAACTGTCTAAGGAAGAGACATTAAAAATGCAAAGTACTGGATATTGAAACAATGGCTGCCACAGAGAGACCCACCAAAAACCTCTTGAAAATACACAGTGGGTGAAGTATTTCAAGGCAAGGCTGCCGAGCCAGTAGAAAGAGATTGCAAGTGACACAGGCGGTGTCCAGAGAGCCTTCAGCAGAGGAAACAAGCTGAGGGCTGCTTGCTCTCTCCCTCTTCTCTTTTGGAATAAGAGTGTCATCGATTAATGCTGCTAAACCATCACCAGTGTACCCCTCAATCTGTAATTCCTTTTAAACCTTTCATGAATATCTTGTAGCTGAGAATATCAAATTCATAATTCTTCATTTTGGTGAGCTAGGTCCCAGTTATGCCATTGTATCACAGTCAAATGTGGCAACTTGTATCTGCAGATAACCAATCTTATTTACTACATTCCATGCATTTGCATACATGCACTACAACCCAGTATAGATTGCTTCAAATTTTCCCATCAGATTCCTTCAATTACTGAACTCTGCTGTATGCTAGTGCAACCACAAATGCCAATCTTTAGCCAATTCAACCCACTCCACATGATGGCAAGAAACAGCTGAAGGCACTGGATACTGCAAAGGCAATGGGCCCTGACAATATTCCGGCAATAGTACTGAAGACTTAGGCTGCAGAACTAACAGCTGCTCCAGTACAGCTACAAAACTGACATCTACCTGGCTATGTGGAAAATTGCCCAGGTATATCCTGTACACAAAAAGCAGGACAAATCCAACCCAGCCAATTACCACCCCATCAGTCTACTCGCAATCTTCAGTAAAGTGATGGAAGGGGTTATCAACAGTGCTGCTAAGCGGCACTTGCTTAGCAATAACCTGCTCACTGACACCCAGTTTGGGTTCCACCAGGGCCAGTCAGCTCCTGACCTCATTACCGCCTTGGTTCAAACATGGACAAAGGAGCTGAAGTCCTGAGGTGAGGCAAGAGTGACTGCTGTTGACATCAAGGCCACATTTGACCGAGTGTGGCATCAAGGAACCCGAGCAAAACTGGAGTCAATAGGAATCAGGGGAAAAGCTCTCCACTGGTTGGAGTCATACGGAGGACAAAGGAAGATGGTTGTGGTTGTTGGAAGTCAGTCACCTCAGCTCCAGGACATCACTACAGGAGTTCTTCAGGGTAGTGTCCTCAGCCCAACCATCTTCAGCTGCTTTATCAATGACCTTCCTTTCATCATAAGGTCAGAAGTGGGGATGTTTGCTGATGATTGCATGATGTTCAGCACCATTCGCATCTCCTCAGATACTGAAGTAGTCCATGTCCAAATGCAGCAAGACCTGGGACAATACCCAAGCTTGGGTTGACAAGTGGCAAGTAATATTCGACCCAAATTCGACCCACACAAGTGCCAGGCAATGACGTATCCAACAAGAGAGAATCTAACCATTTCCCCTTGATATTCAATAGCATTACCATCACTGAATTCCCCACTATCAACATCCTGTGGGTTACCATTGACCAGAAACTGAACTGCACTAGCCATATAAATACTGTGGCTACAAGAGCAGGTCAGGGGCTAGGAATCCTGTGATGAGTAACTCACTCATGAGACTCCCCAAAGCCTGTCCACCATCTACAAGACACAAGTCAGGAGTGTGGTGAAATACTCCCCACTTGCATGGATAAGTGCACCTCCACAACACTCAAGAAGCTTGACACCATCCAGGGAAAAGCAGCCTGCTTGATTGGCACCCCTTCCACAAACATTCACCCTCTCCACCACATACAGTAGCAGCAATGTGTACCATGTACAAGGTGCACCGCAGGAGTTCACCAAGGCTCCTTAGACAGCACCTTCCAGGACCTACGACCACTATCATCTAAAAGGACAAGGGCAACAGACACATGGGAACACCATCACATGGAAGTTCCCCTCCAAGTCACTCACCATCCTCAATTGGAAATATATCGCCGTTCCTTCACTGCCGCTAGGTCAATATCCTGGAACCCCCTTCCTAACAGCACTGTGGGTGTAGCTACACCACATGGACTGCAGTGCTTCAAGAAGGCAGCTCACCACCACCTTCTCAAGGGCAACTAGGGATGGGTAATAAATGCTGGCCCAGGCAGCAAAGCCCACATCCCCTGAATTAATTTTTTAAAAAGAAATCCCTCTCCCAGTCCTCTGTGCACCTTGTTTCTCTTGTAAAGCTTCATTCTAGTGCCCATCCTTTATTAAATGAGTTTAAAATCTCCCCTACAGGTTACCAAACCTTCCCACAAGAGTATTAATCTGAGATTTAGTGTGATTCAACCCATCGCACAAAGAAATTCCTCCTTCCCCACAACTAGTCTCAATGCCCATTCCACAAGGGCCACTTGCCTCCAGACCACATAATGGCCTTGGTCCAAACATGGACAAAAAGCCTGAATTCCAATGAGAGTGACTGCCCTTCATATCAAGGAAACATTTAATCAATTGTGGCAACCAGAATCCTTGGCAAAATTGAAGTCAATGGAAATCATGGGGAAAGCTCTCCCATTGGTTCAACTCATACCTAGCATAAAGGAAGATGGTTGTGATTGTTGGAGGCCGATCACACAGTCCCAGGATAATAATGCAGGAGTTCCTCAGGGTCGTGTCTTAGACCTAGCCATCTTAAGCTGCTTCATCACCTTCCCATCATAAGGTCAGAAGTGGGGATGCTCGCTGATGATTGCACAATGTTCAGCGCCAGTCACGACTCCTCAGACATTGAAGCAGTCCATGTGCAAATGCAGCAAGACCTGGACAACATCCAGGCTTGGGCTGACATGTGGCAAGTAATATTCGACCCACACAAGTGCCAGGCAATGACGTCTCCAACAAGAGAGAATCTGTCTCCCCTTGACATTTAACATGACTTAAAGGTATATTTTCTATCAAAGGGTAAATATATGGTTTTCTCCAATACTGTACAGGATTATCTATCCTGAGATTGCACCCTCCCCAACCCCTCCCACCTTCATTTTGGAGGGGGCAGAATGGGAATATTTACTCTTGAATTTTAACTGATGATACATTTATATATGCATTAAATGGATAAATTACAATTAAAAACTTTCAATAATTTTCACTGAATAATTGTTCAGCTACTGTCCCTGGGGTCTTTTTCTCCTGGTTGCAGGTTATGTCTACTCTCACTCTCTTTTTTCTGCACTGGTATCAGAGGAATGTTCTGGTATTTTCCGTCCACCGGTAAAGATTCAGGAACATCCAAAGAAGCTGCCTGTTGGAAAAACAAAGTTACGGCTTTTACAATCCTTAAGAGCTTTAACAATCTAAACATGTGGCAGAGATATGGGCACCATCACATATTCAGAATCGCAGAATTGTTATGGCGCAGAAGGAGACCATTTGGCCTATTGTGTCTGTACCAGATCTCCGAATGAGTATCTCCCCTAGTGCCATAGCACTTTCCAAACCCACGACCAATACCGTCTAGGGCAAGGGCCGAAGATAGATGGGAACATCACCACCTGGAGCAAAGAGGTTATGTTGAATTTGTATAAGTCATGAGTAAGCAGCCTGCTCGATAGACCCCCATCCACAAACATTCACACCCTCCACCACTGACAACAGTGGTGGCAGTGTGTACCATCTACAAGATGCACTACAGCAACCGACCAAGGCTCCTTCAACAGTACCTTCCAAACCTGTGATCTCTACCAGCTAGAAGCATGCATTGGAACACCACCATCTGCAAGTTCCCCTCCAAGTCACTCACCATCCTGACTTGGAACTATGTTGACGTCCCTTCACTGTCGCTGGGTCAAAATCCTGGAACTCCCTCCCTAACAGCACTATGGGTGTACCCACACCACATGGACTGAAGCGGTTGGAGAAGGTGGCTCACGAACACCTCAGTGGCAACAAACGCTGGCCGAGCCAGGGATAGTCACATCCATTGAAAGAATGAAAAAAAAATCTCTTATGAAAGAAAGAGTGCAAGGATAGGCCTAGCAACTACAAACCAGTCAATTTAACTCCAGTAGTGGGGAAGCTTTTAGAAATTATAATTCAAGACAAACTTAGCAGTCACTTGGGCAAATGCAAGTTAATTATGGAAAGCCAGCACAGATGTGTAAAGAACAAATCATGTCTGGCTAAGCTGCTTGAGTTTTTCCTAAGGTAACAGAGAGGTTAGCTGATAGGCAATGAAGTTAATGTGCTGTTTATGGACTTCGAAAAGGCATTTGATAAAGTGCCTCACAACAGACTTGTGAGTAAAATTGCACCCATTGATTAAATGAGACAGTAGCAACATGGATACAAAGTTGGCTGACTGGCAGGAAGCAGGGAATAGCAATGAATGGTTATTTTTCAGACTGGAGGAAGATTTATAGCAGTGCTTCCCAGGGAGTGCTCTTCTTAACTGAGCCCGGATCAAGACTGGCAGAACAGGCTCAAAGGACCAAATGGTCTACTGTTCTGATGGACAAGACAGACAGAGCCACCTCCTCATTTGGAAGTAAGGCTCCACCATAACCATGCAATGAATTCAATGTTTACACTGCTGGGATGATATCACCACCATATAAGTTATAGCACAGCCTTTCTCCACCCAAGCATTAGGATCTTCCTAGGGAACCTGGAGTTTGTTTCATCTCACCAGAAAACTCACAAGTATTGCCTAGCTGACCCATTTGTCTCAGGTCTTAGTGTTATAGTTGTATTACAGCTGTTCACAGCTTAGCATATGACACAAAATTTGGAAATATTGTGAACTGTGAGGATAGTGTAGAACTTCAAAATGACATAGACATGTTGGTGGAATAAAGGAACATAAGACCAGGAGTAAAACTTTCGGCTCATTGAGCCTGCTCTGCTATTCAAACAGATCGTGGATGACCACCTACCTCTGTGCCATTTTTCCTCACTATCCCCATATCCCTTGATGTCATTAGTATCCAGAAATCTATCGACTTCTGACTTGAACATGCTCAGTGATCGAGTTTCCATGGCCCTCAGGGGCAGAGAATTCCCAAGATTCACCACCCTCTGAGTGAAGAAATTCCTCCTCACCTCAGGCTTAAATGGCCTGCCCCTTAATCTGAGACTGTGTCCCCTGGTTCTAGACTCACCAGCCAGAGGAAATATCCTATCTGCATTTATCCTGTCAAGCCCTGTAAGAATTTTGCAAATTTCAATGAGATCACCTCTTATTCTTCAAAACTCTACAGAAAATACAGGCCCAGTTTCTTCAATCACTTCTCATAAGACACTCCCATCGTCCCAGGTAGTTAGTCTGGTGAACCTTCATTGAACTCCCTCTATTGAAAGTGTATCCTTCCTTAGATAAGGAGACCAAAACTGTACAAAATACTCCAGGTGCGTTCTCACCAAGGCTCTATACAATTGCAGCAAAATGTCTTTATTCCTATACTGAAATCTCCTTGCAATGAAAGCCAACATACAATGTGCCTTCCTAATTGCTTGCTGCACCTGCATGCTAGCTTTTAGTGACTCGTGAACAAGGACATCCAGGTCCTTTTGGACATCAACACTTTCCAACATCTCAGAAATATTCTGCCTTTCTGTTTTTTCCACCAGAGTGAGTAACTTGCCACTTATTCACATTATACTCCATCTGCCATGTTCTTGCCCATTCACTTAGCCTGTTCAAGACCCTTGAAGCCTCCTTGCATCCTCCTTACAACTAACATTCCCACCTAGTTTTGTGCCATCAGCAAACTTGGAAATATTACTTTTGGTACTCACATCCAAATCATTTATATAGATTGTAAACAGCTGGGACCCAAGCACTGATTCTTACAGTACTCCACTAGTCACAGCCTGCCAACTTGAGAATGACCCATTTATTCTTACTCTCTGTTTTCTATCTGTTAATCAGTTCTCAATCCATACCAATACATTATCCCCAATCCCATGTGCTCTAATTTTGTTAACTAAGCTCCTGTATGGGACCTTATCAAAAGCCTTCTGAAAAACAGATTGGTCAAACACGAATTCTCTTTCATAAATCCATATTGACTCTGCCCAAACATATCATTATTTTCTAAGTGTCCAGTTATCACATCCTTTATAAAAGATTCTAACATTTTCCCTAATACTGAAGTCAAACTAACAGCTCAGTAGGACTCTGTTTTCTCTCTCCCTCCCTTCTTAAATAGTAGGGTTATATTTGCTACTTTCCAGTCTGCAGGAACCTTCCCAGAATCTGTAGAATTTTTTAAAGATATCCACTAAATCCAAAGCCATCTCCTTCAACACCCTGGGGTATAACTAATCTGGTACAGGGTACTTGTCAACCTTCAATACAATTAATTTTTTTAGTAGCACCTCTTTATTAATAGAAATTTCTTTCAGTTCCACATTTTCACAAGTCCCTTGGCTCCCGAATATCTTTGGGAGATTTTCTGTATCTCTGTACCTTATAGGCACAAAATAATTGTTTAGTTTCCCCACCATTTCCCTATTCTCCGTTATAAATTAGCCTGTCTCCACCTGTAATGGACTCACATTTGACTTTGCTAATCCTTTCCTTTTCACATACCTAAAGGAATTTTTACAGTCCGCCTTTATGTTTCTCACCAGCTTTGATGAATATTCTGTTTTCCCTTTCTTTATCAGTTTCTTGGCCCTCCTTTGTTGGATTCTAAATTGTTCCCAATCCTCAGGCTTATCACTCTTTCTTGCAATGTTATAAGCTACTTCCTTTGATCTAATGCAAACTTTAACTTCTTTTGTTAACCATGGAATGGGCGGACAGGTGGCAGATGAAGTTCAGTGTGGAGAAATGTGAAGTGCTTTATTTTGCTAGGAAGGACATGGAGAGACAATATAAAATAAAGGGTACCACTCTAAAGGGAGTGTAGAAGAAGAGGAGCCTGGGTGCATGAATCATTGAAGGCGGCTGGGTAGGTAGAAATCATGGTTAATAAATCATGCAGTATCCTAAGCTTTATCAATAGGGGCATAGAGTGCAAGAACAAGGAGGTTATGTTGAGCTTGCATAAAATGCTAGTTCAGCCTCAGCTGCAGTACTACATCCAGATCTGGGCGTCACACTTTAGAAAGGATGCAAAGGGATTGGAGAGAAAGGTGAGAAATTTTGCTTATGAAGATAGGCTGGAGAAGTTAGGACTGTTTTCCTTGAAGAAAAGAAGGCTGAGAGGAGGTTTGATAGAGGTATTCAAAACCATGAGGGGTTTGGACAGAGTGTATAGGGTGAAACAGTTCCCACTTATGAAAGGATTGAGAACAAGAGGGCACAGATTTAAAATAATTGGCAAAAGAGGCAAAAATAATGAGAAAAACATTTTCATTCAATGAGCGTTGAGGATCTAGAATGCACTGCCTGAGTGGAGACAGGTGGACAGGTGGAGACAGGTTCATTTGAGGTATTCTAAAGGAAATTGGACTGTTATCTGGAAAGGAAGAATGTGCAAGGTTATGGAGAGAAGGCAGGGGACTGGCAATAAGGGCATTGTTCATTTGAAGAGCCGGTGCAGACACAATGGGGCAAGTGGTCTCCTTCTGCACTCTATCAATTCTGTAATATGTATTAATATCCTAGTTGGTGTGCAGGGCACAATTTCAAAACTTTCAGGTGAGACAAAACTTGGAAGTATTGTGAACTGTGAGGAAGATAGTGCTAAACTTCAAAAGGACATACACGAGGTGGTGGATGGACAGCCAATTACTATTATTCTGAACTCTTTGTAGCAGCTGGGTAATCACCTCTGGGAATGTTCTCTCCAGGAAAATCTCAGCTTCCCATATGATCTGCAGTGACTCCAGCCACTATTCAAACTTGGCTTCAAGCAACTGGAGGTATTTCCTGTTATCCCACATTTCACGTGCTTCCACATGAATCAGGGAATTCTCATTTGGCAAGGAATTGCAGGCAACTGGTTTCAGCTGTATATAATTTTGCTTAAAAAAATACCTTTAGGTCTAATGAATTTCTAAGACTATTTATATCTTCTTTGGTTTTATTTACTTAGCATCACCTTCTCTTCTGCTCTGAATTCCAGATATCACCAAATGCCTGTGCAACCCCATAGATGTAAAGATACATTTTCTATTATGTGTAATTTAAGGGTAGATGTGTATTGTGGCAAAAGTGTGATTTAAGAATACAATTTCTATAAATGTATTACTTCAGGGTAAATTTTCCTTGAAAGTACTGAGGGTGTGAGTGTTCGTTGTGAATCTGCGCCACCCCGTCCCAGAGGGTGTGAAATATGAACATTTTTCCTTGACTTTTAGCTAATGATGTGGTTCATTAACTCAATTAAGTGAATAATATTCCAAATAAAACTCATGTAATTTCAATGAATGGTGCTGAGGTTACTTTCCTCTTGGTCACATTTCCGGTCTGCTCCTACCTCACTGAGATGAATATGAATCCCTTTGGGTTCCACACTGCTCTCAAATAAAAGTTATCAAGTATCCTGTTCCTCGAGCAGGAATTTGGTGAGAGTGGAAATTTGGTACAGAGCGGGAAGGAAGCGTGAAATGTGAAGTGATTTATATTGGTAACAAGAACAAAGAGAGACAATATGAAATAGAGGGTCAATTCAAAAGGGGTTGCTGGAGCTGAGGGACATGGTTATAAAGTACATTATGAGCTAGTGATAAAATCCTGGAACTCCCTTCCCAGCAGCGCTTGGGCGTACCTTCACAAGATGGGCTACAGTGGCTCAAGAAGGGGACTCACCACCACCTTCTCAAGGACAGTTAGGAATGGGCAACAAATGCTTTCAAAAACCCTTCCTTGAAACTGCTTCCACTTTACCCTCCATACTACCCACACTATTGTCATTGCAAGGAGCTATCATGCGTATTCCTGCACTTGAAGGTTGCTATAAAAATGCAAAATGCTGTTGTTGCTGTGTACAAGTACAGTCTGCAACCTGAACGAGTGAGAAAGATTGTACAACCACTCTGTAAAAAAGAACTACAAGGGAATGACTTTCTGAGCCCTCATTCTGATGTGGAACATCACTGACAACGAATGCAGTAACACAGAGATGAACAATTGGTCTGCAAATTTTACTCCTCTATTGCATTCCCACTGTTTGATATCCTGAAGTAAATTCCCATGAGGGCATTCACCCCACATCTGCTGAGGTGCAATGCGGCAGAACTGGTCACGATGTCCCGACATACAATACCATTTTGCCAGTTATGCATTGAACATTTTCACCCATTCTTCCGAAACTCATTAAATCATGGCAGTGGACACAAACCAAAATTTGGGGTCCTAATTTTTACCTTCTTCCTTAGCTCTGAATCTCTGTTTTAGGACGTCAATCCAGTTCCTACCTATGTTATTGACTCCCACATGAACCACAGCTACAGGCTGTTTTGTTTTTAATTTATTCTTTCATAAGATGTGGGCATTGCTGCCTAAGCCAGCATTTCTTGCCCATCCTAATTGCCCTTGAGAAGGTGGTGGTGAGCCGCCTTCTTGAACCGCTGCAGTCCATGTGGTGTAGGTATACCCACAGTGCTGTTAGGGTGGGAGCAGCGACAGTGAAGGAATGGTGATATATTTCCAAGTCAGGATGGTGTGTGGCTTGGAGGGGAACTTGCAAGTGGTGGTGCTCCCATGTGTCTGCTGCCCTTGTCCTTCTAGCTGGTAGAGGTCACTGGTTTGGAAGGTGCTGTTGAAGGAGCCTTGGTGAGTTGCTGCAGTGCATCTTGCAGATGGTACATACTGCTGCTACTGTGCATCGGTGGTGGAGGGACTGATGTTTAAGGTGGTGGATTGGGTGCTAATCAAGAAGGCTGCTTTGTCCTGGATGGTGTCGAGCTTCTTGAGCGTTATTGGGGATGCACTCCAAGCAAGTGGAAAATATTCCATCACACTCCTGACCTGTGTCTTGTAAATGGTGCACTGGCTTTGGGAAGGTGAGTTACTCACCACAGAATCCCCAGGCTCTGACCCGCTCTTGAATGTTACATGCCACTTATCATCCTGACATTGAATGTTGTCCAGCTTTTCCAGAGCCAAAATTCTTGATCCAGTGTTGAACTCTACTTCCTGGACCAAAGTACTGGAGACTTGCAGGCCTCTGATTGGAAGGTCTCTGAGCCAAGGCTGCCTGCTCCTGAGTGGTAGAGGTTCCTGCCTCTAGTCACTGGCCATCAAATTGGCTGTGAGGCAGCCATTGTTCTACTGGGCGGACTCCTTGCTGGCTGGTCAGGGGGTGGGAACTCTGGAGCCCCATTAAATCAAACCCATGGTCTGAGTGTCTGTTGTGAAATTGTGTACACCCAGCTTGGAGACATGGAAGGGGGACATTTATTCTTGAATTTTAATTCACTAAATCAATTAAATGATTGATTAAGCAGTTACAGTTAATAGAAGTTTAATAAATTTTAATGAGATGACTTGCCTCCGGGCCACCGGTCACATCTGATTTTTCCACAGAAACCTGATGCTGAGTTATTTTGGGTTGAAGTTGTTCATCAGAGGGACGTGGCTTGTCCTCAGCTCCCTGTAATGAGCCACCAGCTTCAGGAGAGGTTTTCTGCTGAGAATGCAGAGTCACAGCTAAAAGTATAGGTTTTAACAATCCTTATCATACAATTTGAGAGATTGCTTTTTCTAGTAATCATATAAAATGTGCAACAAGTGCTGGTGCATCACTGATGCAGGAATGTGAACATATGAACATAAGAAATAGGGGCAGGAGTAGGCCATTCAGTCCCCTAAGCTTGCTGTGCCATTCGACAAGATCATGGCTGATCTGATTGTGGGCTTAACTTTCCTGCCTGCCTGCCTGCCATAACCCTTGACTCCATTGTCAATCGAAAACCTGTCTAACTCAGTCTTGAATATATAAGCCTCGACTGCTCGCTGGGGGAGCAGAATTCCAAACACTAATGACCCTCTGAGAGAGGAAGTTCCACCTCATCTCCGAATTAAATGGTGTCCTGTTCCACCATTGAAGGATCACCAGCTTCATGGGAGGGTCTCTGCTGTGAAAGCACTGTCACAGGTAACAGTGAGAGATTTAACAATTCTAACCATGCAAACTGAAAAACTCCTTAACACTTGTTATCATATGAAACATCCATCTATTGCTGGGGTACTAGTGATGCAGAATTGTGTGTCCTAGGCCAATATTCTTTCTGCGCATTAATTACTACAATAGTGCAATATTAGGTAATGAGTTAAGACAGGCTCATAGTATGGCACTGATTGAATAAGGGTGAAATGAAGCCCAGTGGAGTTGCTGGTTAAGTCATCTACATTTTGTCACCTACCTCTGTTTTTGAAAATCCTTCATCCACTTCCATTTTACCCTGCTCAGTAAACACTCTATTCCAATTGTAAGGAGCTATCATGTGTCTTCCTGCACTTGAAGCTTATTACAAAAATGCAAAATGCTGTTGTTACTGTGTACAAATACAGTCTGCAACCTGAACGAGTGAGAAAGATTGTACAACCACTCTGTAAAAAAGAACTACAAGGGAATGACTTTCTGAGCCCTCATTCTGATGTGGAACATCACTGACAACGAATGCAGTAACACAGAGATGAACAATTGGTCTGCAAATTTTACTCCTCTATTGCATTCCCACTGTTTGATATCCTGAAGTAAATTCCCATGAGGGCATTCACCCCACATCTGCTGAGGTGCAATGCGGCAGAACTGGTCACGATGTCCCGACATACAATACCATTTTGCCAGTTATGCATTGAACATTTTCACCCATTCTTCCGAAACTCATTAAATCATGGCAGTGGACACAAACCAAAATTTGGGGTCCTAATTTTTACCTTCTTCCTTAGCTCTGAATCTCTGTTTTAGGACGTCAATCCAGTTCCTACCTATGTTATTGACTCCCACATGAACCACAGCTACAGGCTGTTTTGTTTTTAATTTATTCTTTCATAAGATGTGGGCATTGCTGCCTAAGCCAGCATTTCTTGCCCATCCTAATTGCCCTTGAGAAGGTGGTGGTGAGCCGCCTTCTTGAACCGCTGCAGTCCATGTGGTGTAGGTATACCCACAGTGCTGTTAGGGTGGGAGCAGCGACAGTGAAGGAATGGTGATATATTTCCAAGTCAGGATGGTGTGTGGCTTGGAGGGGAACTTGCAAGTGGTGGTGCTCCCATGTGTCTGCTGCCCTTGTCCTTCTAGCTGGTAGAGGTCACTGGTTTGGAAGGTGCTGTTGAAGGAGCCTTGGTGAGTTGCTGCAGTGCATCTTGCAGATGGTACATACTGCTGCTACTGTGCATCGGTGGTGGAGGGACTGATGTTTAAGGTGGTGGATTGGGTGCTAATCAAGAAGGCTGCTTTGTCCTGGATGGTGTCGAGCTTCTTGAGCGTTATTGGGGATGCACTCCAAGCAAGTGGAAAATATTCCATCACACTCCTGACCTGTGTCTTGTAAATGGTGCACTGGCTTTGGGAAGGTGAGTTACTCACCACAGAATCCCCAGGCTCTGACCCGCTCTTGAATGTTACATGCCACTTATCATCCTGACATTGAATGTTGTCCAGCTTTTCCAGAGCCAAAATTCTTGATCCAGTGTTGAACTCTACTTCCTGGACCAAAGTACTGGAGACTTGCAGGCCTCTGATTGGAAGGTCTCTGAGCCAAGGCTGCCTGCTCCTGAGTGGTAGAGGTTCCTGCCTCTAGTCACTGGCCATCAAATTGGCTGTGAGGCAGCCATTGTTCTACTGGGCGGACTCCTTGCTGGCTGGTCAGGGGGTGGGAACTCTGGAGCCCCATTAAATCAAACCCATGGTCTGAGTGTCTGTTGTGAAATTGTGTACACCCAGCTTGGAGATATGGAAGGGGGACATTTATTCTTGAATTTTAATTCACTAAATCAATTAAATGATTGATTAAGCAGTTACAGTTAATAGAAGTTTAATAAATTTTAATGAGATGACTTGCCTCCGGGCCACCGGTCACATCTGCTTTTTCCACAGAAACCTGATGCTGAGTTATTTTGGGTTGAAGTTGTTCATCAGAGGGATGTGGCTTGTCCTCAGCTCCCTGTAATGAGCCACCAGCTTCAGGAGAGGTTTTCTGCTGAGAATGCAGAGTCACAGCTAAAAGTATAGGTTTTAACAATCCTTATCATACAATTTGAGAGATTGCTTTTTCTAGTAATCATATAAAATGTGCAACAAGTGCTGGTGCATCACTGATGCAGGAATGTGGACATATGAACATAAGAAATAGGGGCAGGAGTAGGCCATTCAGTCCCCTAAGCTTGCTGTGCCATTCGACAAGATCATGGCTGATCTGATTGTGGGCTTAACTTTCCTGCCTGCCTGCCTGCCATAACCCTTGACTCCATTGTCAATCGAAAACCTGTCTAACTCAGTCTTGAATATATAAGCCTCGACTGCTCGCTGGGGGAGCAGAATTCCAAACACTAATGACCCTCTGAGAGAGGAAGTTCCACCTCATCTCCGAATTAAATGGTGTCCTGTTCCACCATTGAAGGATCACCAGCTTCATGGGAGGGTCTCTGCTGTGAAAGCACTGTCACAGGTAACAGTGAGAGATTTAACAATTCTAACCATGCAAACTGAAAAACTCCTTAACACTTGTTATCATATGAAACATCCATCTATTGCTGGGGTACTAGTGATGCAGAATTGTGTGTCCTAGGCCAATATTCTTTCTGCGCATTAATTACTACAATAGTGCAATATTAGGTAATGAGTTAAGACAGGCTCATAGTATGGCACTGATTGAATAAGGGTGAAATGAAGCCCAGTGGAGTTGCTGGTTAAGTCATCTACATTTTGTCACCTACCTCTGTTTTTGAAAATCCTTCATCCACTTCCATTTTACCCTGCTCAGTAAACACTCTATTCCAATTGTAAGGAGCTATCATGTGTCTTCCTGCACTTGAAGCTTATTACAAAAATGCAAAATGCTGTTGTTACTGTGTACAAATACAGTCTGCAACCTGAACGAGTGAGAAAGATTGTACAAGCGAAGTGTAAATAAGACCAACAATAAAAATGATTTTGTGTATCCCCTTTCTGATGTGGAACCTCACTGACAATAAATACCATTACACAAAGATGAACAATTGTTCTGCAAGCTTTACTCCTCTGTCTCAGCCCCAGTGTTTGGTGACCTATAGTAAACACCCATGAGGACATGGTTCCCACATCTGCTTAGGTGCAAAGCGAGGACCTTAATCAGGTCTCTCCTGCCACAGAACTGGTCACAATGACCCGGCGGCCCCGATATGCAATATCACTTCTCCAGTTGTGTGTTAAACATTTTTATCCATCTCTTCTTATGCTTATTAAATTGTGACAGTGGGAACAATCCTAAGCAATATTTCATTTCAGGTCCAAATCTTAACTTCCTCCCTAGCTCATGAATCTCTGACTGAGGACCTCAATTCATTCCCTTCCTATATCATTGATTCCCACGTTAACCACAGCTTCCGGCTGCTCTCCACCACCATTAAAATGTGCTACATCTCTTTATTGATGTCCTTTACCTTGCCACCACGGGGGCACCACGCCATGCATGACTCAGGTTTATGGTTGCTGAAAGGCTGGAATGTCCCCCTATTTGTGAACTTCTATATGAACATTGCTGTGCTCCACATCATTCCTGCCTCCACGTCTGAGTCATTTGCCCCACACTGCCAGGGATTGCTCTAGACTGCACACTTGAGGTAACATCATCTTCACTGTTATTCAGTTCTGAAAACCCGTTTGAGATGGACTAATTTCTGGAGGATTTCTGAACAGTCTGCCTCTTCTAACCCTGATAGATGTCCACACACTTACTATTGTCCTGAAATTGCTGTTTCTCTGGGGTGATCACCTCTGGGGACATGCTTCCCAGTTTTACAAAAGTATAATAATTTCCATTATATTTTTCTGGCTTATTATAAAGTGGGTTTATGGGTGTAAGTATAGCTGGCTCTGGCTGTTTAATTTAATTACATTTGGAGTTAAGTAGACTGCAAGCTTGAAATTATCATAAGCTAGGTGCAGAAATGTACTTGAAATGCTAATGAGTTAACATGGATGCTGGCTTAGCATGGTGCAAAGAGAAATTGTATTTTTGTTAGATAAGTTTGGATTTCAAAGGGATGTTAGTCTGTTTACAACTAGCCAGATAAGCAAGGCTAAGAAGTGTGTTTATTTTTCCCAAACGTCACTGACAACATTGGCAACATGCAAGTTTTTATATCAAGAGGAAGATACAGTTTCAAAGACAAAGGGAACAATAGAATTTACATATTAAAGAGAAAGAAACATATATAAAGGAGAATGAAAGGCTACGTGAGGAGAGGGCCATGTAAGATCTAACAGGAATATGTGAAACAGCCTTCAGGAAGACTCCAGTCATTTGTACATAAGTCTGCTATGTAAAGTAACTGAAGTTGGGGAAGCCATTTGGAGCCAAGTGGGTACTATGTTAACTTGCTGGTTTTTCTTTAAATCTAAAATCAATTTTGGACTGTTGACTTAAAGGGGGTGTGTAATTTGGAATTTTTGGAGTGTTATAGTCATAAACAAGTTGTAGTCTTATTTATGTGTTCGAAACCTTTTATCTTGTTAATAAATATTCTAATTTAATTTTTAAAAGCTCTAAAGGTCTTCTTGAACTCATTACTTCTGAATTCCGTGTACACATCTTCTCATAATAAATACAAATTGCAAAACCATTGCGATAGTGAGACCAGGTTCCCCTTGTGCATTTGGTCCGCCCAGCACATGTCATCTGCCACGTCATAATACCCAGGAACTGCTCAGCTCCCCATGCACCCTGCATTGACTCTAGCCATTCCTTGAGTTCAAGTTTGAGCAACTGGAGACTTCTCCTGCACAGGTGAAGAATTCTGGAATTCTCAATTGGAACATGAATCACAAACAAATTGTATCACCTGACCCAATGTTTCACATAAAAATTCTAATTACATCTAAATAACTTCTCTGATTATTTCCATATTTAGTGTTGTCCCTTGGTTTTAATTACTTTCCATCTCCTTCCAATCTTACCAAAATCTGTGCAACTCTATAAATTTAAAAGTACCTTTTCTACAATGGGGCAAACATGTGACTTAAGGGCACATTTTATATCATGTGGCAGCCAATGATTTAAAGGTGCATTCGCTATAAAAGGTTAATTAAATGAATTAAGGTTACATTTTCCAACACCCCTGGGTGTGAAATTAACACTTCCTGCTGGTGAGGTAAGGAGTAAGGATGTTATGCTTCAGTTTTTCAGAGCATTGGTGAGGCCACACCTCAAATACTGGGTGGAGTTTTGGTCTCCTTATTTAAGGAAGGATGTAAATGTGTTGGAGGCAGTTCAAAGGAGGTTTACTAGATTGTTACCTCGAATGAACAGGTTGTCTTATGAGGAAAGGTTAGACATACTGGGCTTGTTTGCACTGGAGCTCAGAAGAGTGAGGGGTGATTTGACTGAAGTATATAAGATACTGAATGGCCTTGACAATGTGGATATCGAAAGGATGTTCCCTCTTGTGGGTGAATCCAGAACTAGGGGGCACTGTTTTAAAATTAGGGATCACCCTTTTAGGACAGAGTGAGGGGTGATTTGATTGAAGTATATAAGATACTGAATGGCCTTGACAATGTGGATATCGAAAGGATGTTCCCTCTTGTGGGTGAATCCAGAACTAGGGGGCACTGTTTTAAAATTAGGGATCACCCTTTTAGGACAGAGATGAGGAGAAATTTTTTTTCTTAGAAGGTTGTGCGACTTTGGAACTCTCTGCCTCAGAAGGCGGTGGGGGCGGGGTCATTGAATATTTTTAAGGCAGAGGTAGATAGATTCTCGTTAGGCAAGGGAATCAAAGATTATCGGGGACAGATGGGAATGTAGAATTTGAAAGTCAAAACAGATTAGCCATGACCTTTTTGAATGGCGGAGCAGGCTTGAGGGGCCGAATGGCCTACTTCTGCTCCAATTTCATATGTTCTAACATGAGGATTAGATGAACACCTCCCTCGCAGATATAGTTTACATGTCATTCAACAGGGCATTCAGAGTACCCTCTGAAAACCTGGGCATTTTCTTACTCAGTACCTGAGCCATCCTTACACCTGTCCCTCTATATGTCAGCCAGCACACTCCACACCTTCCTTGCAAATGGGTAAGTGAGCTCACATACACTGTTCCATGAAAATTGCTTCGACACACCACTTGAGTTCCAAATATGCAGGTGACCCTGTTATAGCACCTCCTGGCAATCTCAAATTATCGTCGTCAATATTTCAGCCAAAAATTGTGTGCTAAATGTAAACTTTAAACAGGCACATCTTACTGGCACAGCACAATTTGGCAGCTGTTTCCATCCTTTCACTAAATAGCTCCAAACTAGAGACAGCATTTTCCTCTCAAAATAAAAAGATACAATGTTGCCTCACATTGCTCACTGCATGTGAATTTCGCATTCCATCAGTCATTGCCGGGCATGCCTGGGACTTTCCAATTTGGAGGGCCGCAATTATACAGCTGTAATTTTCCTGTTTCAGCTTCCGTTGCTCATGCCAAGAGCATATATGAAGTGCATGATTTTGCGACCAGGAATTTTAATGCTTGGAAAAATCAAGGATTAGCAATATGTAATTTCTGGTTACACAATCCCAGTGTGTGCTGGACTGGAAAGTTCCACAATCTTCTAAACCATTTTTTGCCAGTTGATTTTAACTGCACACTCACAGTTCCTTATCGTGACTATTTTGCAATTAGTGGCTTGACCTTGCATATCACTTACCGCACTGAGTATTCCAGCTCCAGAAGTATTTTGCTTAGTCTTAAAATCAGAGAAAACTTGGTTGCATATGCTTGTCCTCCATTCTTCAAAGTCTACTTTAGCCCGTTTATCTGCTTCTTCTGTCAGTTTACTCATAATCATCGTTTCTTCTTGATTTGCATAAACGTCATCATATTTTTTGCAATATTCCCTCTGGTCATAATCCAATTGATGATGACAATAGTAGAAGATTATCAGGGTCAGAATGGTTATGAAAAGTAGCAAGGCACCAGTGAGCTGTTAAGATATGGATGAAAGGATATTTTAAAAATGAAACAGAACTGCTCCAGTCTAGAGATTTTGTGCTCTGTTGTGAAGAGCAACTTCCACATGGATCTATCCTCGTCTGGAGCATATATCAGACATGGTTCCAATTTAGTGAGTTTATGAGTGTATGAATAGAATGTGTGTATGGGTGTATCTGAGTCTCAGATTGTGTATTTGACAGAACATGAGAGTGTTTTTTTGTTCTTGCCATTTGAACATCCCGAGCAAGGCCAGCATATGTTGCTCATCCCTAAATGCCCATTGGGTGGTGGTGAGTCCAGGGCCCTGGAGAGAAATAATGGGCCCTGGTGTTTCTCCTATTTCCCAGCCCACTGATCACATTTGACAATTCTGTTTGTTCTGGGATTTCAATTTCTTAGCACACACAATACCTACTTTATTGCAACTGAATATGCTATGTTAATACTGCACAGATGCACATTGTTTTTCAAAATGGGCTGGACACTGAAGAAAAATTAACATGAAATTGGACAGTGCTGGAGGGGGTGGGTGGATGGGGGCGAGGGGGAGGTGGGGGGGTGGTGGGAGGTTTGCATTGGAAGTGCTCAGCTCCAAGTTAATGGAAAGAAGATCAGGAGAGTTTCCCGACTGCTATGCCTTCCATCCACCTGATCACAGAGGGCAACTATTTTTCCAGGCTCCTAGCACTAGGCTGCTGTCCCAAAAAGTAAACATAGAATTAGATTCAACAATACCATCTCATCTGACCTGTCCCAACAGTTTGTTTGTGTGTTATATCTCATCTCACTTTCTGGTGACGTACTTAATTAGATGCTGCTGATGGAACTGTGCATCAACATAAGTCACTGATTTTATAAGAGGAGAGAAAATTGTAGGCAGGGGAGAAAAGAAAATACACACAGGCCCAACATTTATGAGAAGGTGGGGAGAGTACAGGTGAGGCCAAAAACAGCTGACGCACCCAGCATAGCACAAAAGTGAAGGTCCTGCATTTTTAAAGCCAGTAACTTATTAACATCTTATAGCTCCTCTCCTGCCTGTCCTAAATTTCTCCTCCTCATTCCCAAATTGTTCCACTTCAAAGTACAGATAAAGGGAAATCCCTAATGGAAATACCATTGTGTCTTACAAATTAAATATCTTCATTTGATAGAAAATGCTGGAAAAGCTCAGTAGCTCTGGCAGCATCTGTGGATAGAGAAACAGAATTAACTTTCGAGTCTGTATGACTCTTCTTTAGAGCGTCATACAGACTCAAAACGTTAACTCTGTTTCTCGCTCCACAGATGGTGCCAGAGCTGCTGAGTTTTCCCAGCATTTTCCATTTTTAGTTCAGATTTCCAGCATCTGCAGTCTTTTGCTTTTATGTTCATTTGACTATGGCAGGAGACTCTATGTTGGAGTCCTGTGACATACATTGGGCCCTGAAGCTGTTTCAGTGGTCCACTTAGCAGAGTGTACTCAATAAAATTTGATGGCCAAGAAGGTAAATGTAAAAGTTATCTTAGTGGGGCTTGAAAAAGCTGGAGTATCATCCATATAACTACCCTCAACTCCAACAGCCACTGCACAGGTCTATCCTCAGCTGTTGTCTCCTCTACCAAACTTTGTATCCCCTGCACAATCCCATTGAAGATACATGAATATTCAATTTTTTGTTCTACCAAGCACACTGTGCAAATAAAAACGTCAGAAACGTGTGACGTCAACTCTTCCTTCAAGATAAAAACTACAGAGCTTTTCAAATCCCCGCAGACTAACCTTGTTTAGCTTAATTGTGTCTGGTTTTGTAGCGAGCACTTTAACAGCTTCACCCACCACGTGCATGTCTGTACCTGCCTCGCACCAACCCAGCCAATCCAGTGCAGGCATTCAATTGATGGATAGTGCCACTGACCAGGGAAAGCCAAAGCCAAAATCAAGTGCAGCTAATAAAACCCCACCCTCCCTCCATCCTCTTTGCAGTGCTCCACCCCTCATGGCCGCTTATTACTGGCAGAGAAAATAAGGATGAGGTGGTAGAAAGTAAAAGTTTAGCAGGATAAAGGTATAAATTAGCGGAATAATTAACTAATGCTGTGCATGGATTTTTTATTTAGAAAAGGAGGGTTTGGAGGATTTGCTTGACTCTGGCCCCACCTAGGGCATGGGCTGTGGTGTTTTGCACCTTATGCACGCCCCACTCCCAGGCTCTGGTTGAGTCAGTTTCTTAAGCCACCAATAGTCAATGTGCTGTAGGTACATGCACCGTGCTGTTAGGAAGAGGATTCCAGGATTTTGACCCAGCGACAGTAAAGGGTTGGTGATTTAATTCTAAGTCAGAGTGGTGTGTGGCTTGGAGGGCAATGTGCAGGTGATGGGGTTCCCAATGTTTTTGTTGCCTGTCTTCTGGGTGATAGAGGTCATGAGTGTGAACGCTGCTATTAAAGGGATTTGGTGAGTTACTGCAGTACATCTAAGAACACTTATGTCAATGTGTGCCAGTGGTGGAGGGAGTGAATGTTTAAAGTGGTAGGTGGGTGCCAATCAAGCAGGCTGCATTGTCCTTCTTGAGTGTTGTTGGAGCTGCACTCATCCAGGCAAGTGGAGAGTATTCTATCATACTCCTGCCTTGTGCCTTGTGGATGGTGGACAGGTTTTGGGGAGGCAGGAGGTCAACTTCTCATTGCAGAATTGCTAGCCTCTAACTTGCTCTTTGAGCCACAGTAGCTATATGGCTGCTCTTGTTAAGTGTCTGGTCAATAATAACCCCATGATGTTGGTGATGAGGGAATTTAGACAGGCAACAACCAACAACATAGGTAAGAAGAGGGAAGAGGTCCTGCAAGCAGAATATAGGGAGCTAGGAAATAAACTAAAAAGCAGGACCTCCAAGGTAGTAATCTCAGGATTACTCCCAGTGCCATGCTCTAGCACGATCAAGAATAGGAGAATAGACCAGATGAATGTGTGGCTAAAGAGATGGTGCAGGAGGGAGGGATTTATATTCCTGAGGCATTGGGACCGATTCTGTGGAAGATGGGACCTGTACAAGTTGGATGAGTTGCACCCCAGCAGTACCGGGACCAATATCCTCACAGAGGACATACTAGTACTGAGGGGGAGGGTGTAAATGAGGGTGGCAGGGCAATGGGAACCTGAGTGGGGAGACACAAGACAGGGAAACAAAGATAGAAATGAAAGACAGAAAAGTAAAAAGCAAAAGTGGAAGGCAGAGGAAATGGGGGTAGCAGCAAATAGGGTTTTTGTGCAAAAAAAAATGTGTAATAAGACAAGTCTGAAGGCAATGTATCTGAATGCATGTAGCATTCGCAATAAGGCAGACAAATGACCAGCACAAATAGATGTAAACGGGTACAATATGATTGAGATTACAGAGACATGGCTTCAGGGTGACCAAAGCTGGGAACTGAATATCCAACGGTATTCGATATTTAGGAAGGACAGGCAAAAAGGAAAAAGAGATGGCGTGGTGTTTAGTTAAGGATGAAATCAATGCAATAGTGAGAGGAGATATTGGCTCAGAAAATCTAGATGTAGCATCAGTCTGGATGGAGCGAAGAAGCATCAAGTGGTGGAAAACATTAGCGGGAGTTGTATATAGGCCTCCAAGCAGTAGTGGTAAGCTCGGGGACAGTATGAAACAGGAAATTAGAGATGCATGTAGCAAGGGTGCTCCAGTAATCATGGGTGACTTTAATCTACATATCGACTGGGGAAACCAAATAAGCAATAATAATGTGGTGGATGTCAGACCAGTCAATTGAAAAACCAACTGAGGTACAGGCTATTCTAGATTTGGTTTTGTGCAATGAGAAGGGGTTAATTAATAATCTTGTTGTGCTGAGTCCTTTAGGGAACAGTGACCATAACATGATGGAATTGTTCCTTCTGTTGGAAAGTGAAGAAATCCAATCCGAAAGTAGGGTCCTAAATCTAAACAAAGGAAACTATGAATGTATGAGGCGTGAGTTGGCTAAGATAGATTGGCTCATTAAAAGGCAATGGCTAATATTTAAGGAATGAATGGATGCATTGGAACAGCTATATATTTCTTTCTGGCGCAAAAACACAACAGGAAAAATGGCCCAACCATGGCTAACAAGAGAAATTAAGGATATTATTAGATCCTAAGAGGAGGCATGTCAATTTGCTAGAAAAAGTAGCAAGCCTGAGGATTGGGACCAGTTTAGAATTCAGCAAAGGAGGACCAAGAGAATGATTAAGAGGGGAAAAATAGAGTGAGAGTAAACTTGAAAGGAACATAAAATAGGACTGTAAAAGCGTCTAAAACTATGTAAGAAGAAAAAGATTAGTGAAGACAAATGTAGGTCCCTTACAGTCTGAAACAGGAGAATTCATAATAGAGAACAAGGATGTGGCAGAGCAGAAAAGCAAAATACTGCTGATGCTGGAAATCTGAAACAAAAACAGAAAATGCTGGAAAAATTCAGCAGGTCTAATAGCATCTGGCGAGTGAAAAACAGAGTTAACGTTTCGAGTCCATATGACTCTTCTTCAGAGCTAAAGAGAAGCAAAAATATGATGAAATTTATACTGTTTAAGGGGGGGTGGTGCAGGTGAAGCTGGATAGAAGGCCAACGATTGGTGGGGCAAAGGAGAGATTGACAAAGATGTCATGAACAAAAGGAGGGGTGTTAATTGGGAAGGGGTGTTAAATGGGGGTGTTAATGGTAGTGGTAAAGGCTAGAGGTGCTGATAGTGGCATTAAGAAAAAGCAGAATGTGATAATAGCAGGACAAGGGTAAGCACTATGAAAAGAACAACATGATCAAGTGACAGATGGCCCTTGTAGGGGAGGGGTGGGGGGAAGGGACAGTGGTGGGGAAAAATGATCTAAAATAGGATAAAAGGTGGGGATAGAACAATGAATGAATGAATAAAAATGAAAATAAATAAAAGTGTGGATAAAAAATAAAAAGTAAAAATAGAAAAATAAAAATGAAAATGTAAAAAGGGGGTAAAAAAGCGGGTGAGGATAGGGGAGAGAGTTCATGGTCTGAAGTTGTTGAATTCAATGTTAAGCCCGGAAGGCTGTAAAGTGCCTAATCAAAAGACGAGGTGCTGTTCCTCCAATATGGCAGAGCAATTAAACACCTACTTTGGTTCTGTCTTCACGGAGGAAGATATAAATAACTTCCCAGAAATACCAGGGAACAAAGGTCTAGTGAGAAGGAGGAATTGAAGGAAATTAGTATTGTTGAAAAAACAATGCTGGAGAAATTAACGGGACTGAAAGCCAATAAATCCCCAAAGCCTGATAATCTACACCCCAGGCTACTAAAGGAGGTGTCCATGGAAATAATGGTGCATTGGTTGTCATCTTCCAAAATTCTATAGATTCTGGAACAGTCCCAGCAGATTGGAGGGTGGCAAATGTAACCCCACTATTTAAAATGAGGGAAGGAAAAAACAGGGAATCACAGACCGGTTAGCCTTACATCAATATTAGGGAACATGCTAGTGTCTATTATAAAGGATGTGATAACAGGACACTTAGAAAATATCAACAGAATTAGACATTCAATATGGATTTATGAAAGTGAAATCATGTTTGATAAACCTACTGGAGTTTTTGAGGATGTAACTAGCAGAATAGACAAGGGAGAACCAATGGATGTGGTGTATTTGGATTTTCAGAGAGCTTTTGCTCTAGTCCCACATAAGAGGTTAGTGTGCAAAATTAAAGCACATGGGACTGGTGGTACTATACTGGCATGGGTTGAGAATTGGTTAGCAGACAGGAAATAGAGAGTAGGAATAAATGGGTCTTTTAAAGAATGGCAGGCGTAAAGGGGTATGGGGAGAGCACGGGAATACGGCATTGAGATAAGAGGGTCAGCCATGGTCATATTGAATGGCAGAACAGGCTTGAAGGGCTGAATAACCTACTCCTGCTTCTATTTTTCTGTTTCTGTGTTTCTATTGAGTGTCAAGGAGATGGTTATATTCTATCTTGTTGAAGATGGGCATTGCTAGAAACTTGAGTGGCATGAATGATATTTGCCACTTTATCAGCCCAAACCTGAATATTATCCAGGTCTTTCTGCATATGGGCATGGACTGCTTCAGTTTCTGAAAAGTTGTGAATGGTGCTAAACATTGTGCAATCATCAGTGAACATCCCTACTTCTGACCTTATGATGGAGGGAAGGTAATTGATGAAGCAGCTGAAGATGGTTGCACCTGGGACACTACCCTGAGGGATGCCTACAGCAAAGTCCTGGGACTGAAATGATTGGCCTCCAACATCCACAATGATCTTCCTTTGTGATAGGTATGACTCCATCCAGTGGAGATTTTTTCTCCTGATTCCCATTAATTTCAATTTTACCATTGCTCCCTGACGTCACACTCAGTCAAATGCTGCCACTCCTAGCTCACCTCTGGCATTCAGCTCTTCTACCCATGTTTGGACAAATTCTGTACTGAGGTCTGAGTGTGTCTGGGACAATATTTATGTGTACAACAGAATGATGTATATCAGTATGTGTATAGATGTGTATCTGAGAGGGTGAATGAGGCAGTACGTGGCTGTATGAATGGAATGTGTAGATGGTCTGCACTACCCCTTTTCAGCTTCTTTACCACTTCCACCGGTGTCCCCCACCCAAACTCTACTCCTCCAACTTCTTCAAGTAATGCCACACCTCCAACCTCCTACGTCCTTTCCAACTACTGCCCTATGTCCAACTTTTTCTTGGTATTATCCAAGGTTCATTGCCCACATATCTCATCCCTCCCTGTTCAAATCCCTTAAGCCTGGTACCTGATCTGCTTAGAGTATTCAAACAACCCTGGTCAAAGCATTACTAACACTAATTTACTGTGATCATGATGTGTTATTCTTCCTCTTCCTCCTCAACCTTTCGATAGTTTGAGACACAAAGTTGGCAAGACAGATTCCCATCTTGTTCAGTCTCACTGGACACTTCCTGGCCTACAAATAAGTTTGCCTTAATATAGTTTTTCATCAAAATCCCGATATCCTGAAATGTTTCAATCTAATCAACATCTTTTGAATGTCAATCATTTAGGTAATGTTGCAGCAGTCTCACATATAATAAAACATTACTCCATTTACATTTCACTGCAAGTTATGACAGTTTAACAGTGAGCATTTCAAACCTGAATTTAAACCCCACCACCACCACCGCCCATCAGAAATATTACCCATCCTTTTCACTCTCACCACCTTTGATACCATCGTCCATGCCTCTGCACTTCCAGACTCGGTTCTTCATATACTTCATTATCGATCTCTCAAGCCCCACAAACTGCTCCTTATCCATAACTACCACCTACACCACCTCTTCAATTGAATTCTACTCCCTATTACCCATTATCCTTGCCTACCTCCATCCCCACTTGGTGCATCAATTTCAAAATCCTTAGCCCTGCCTTTAAATCCATGCATTGCTCACCCACCCTATCTCTAACCTGCTCGAGACGAATGAACCCATTCGGTTCCAACTCTGGTGTATGGCATCTTTCTCACCCTTCACCATCTGTAATCCATACTGAACCACTCAGAGTTACTACATCTCTCGTCTACACTCGGTATACTGCAGATTTCCTAATCAAATGCTCCTAGCGATCTATAGTATCAGCAGTATTTTCAGCAGCCCCCTCAGTCCACCCCTGCCACTCCAGTTGGGTCTGACCACCAATGGGGAAATGCATCGAGAGATGCTTTGCTATATTAAAGGCACTATTGAAATGGAAGTTGAGGTGGTATTTTTTTCCTTTACAATTGATCACTAGAATAAATATTTAAAGACATTACTCACCCGCGAAACATGGCAAGGATGTTGTATTTCAGATCGAAGACTAATAGGAATTTCATTACAACTGAATTCGGCGCAGACCGTATAATTCACATTTATCAGCTGTGCACAGGCAAAGTAATCACCATCCAAAAACAATACGGCCATCCATATTACTGATGGAAAGCATAGTCGAACCAACATAAAGCCCCACAGCAAACAGCATCTCATAGTGCACGTTTTTGAGTCGGCGATTTGCACCAAGCTTTTTGACTGTATTGTCTTACACGCAGCGCAGTTATTACAAAGACCATACCATTGACGTGTAACAAGTTGCAGCAGTAGACTAATAGAAAACAACAATAGTGAAGGTAAAGTAAAGAATAGCACAGCGTAGATGTTATTATCCAATCTTGTCGCACACGGGCACGCAATATCTTTTTCAAGAAGCTCTTCCAATCCATAAAGGAATAAATACAGCACGGCATTCCCGATGACTTTGGTTGACGTATTGTTTAGCAATAAATTTTTTAGTTGCTCGCATATTTCTAATTCCTGTGGCATTGTATAGGTAATCAGAACCACGCAAAACTAACGCGAGCACTCAAAGCAACGAAGGTTTACAGGGGAGTTGAAGATCTGCTAAACTCCACCCGGAAAGTTCTTGAGTTGTTCAAACAGGCTGACATATCCATTGGTTGATCTCTGTTCTAATTTGAATACAGTCAGATACAAGAATAGAAAGTGAAACTATCTCAGGCTGGGCAAGCTGCCACATCATTTTGCAAAACTATAAGGGTTAAACAATAAGAAAAGCAAGTATCAATAAGGATTTAAAATTCAACTTGCATGAATTAATTTCCTGCGAATACTAGACTATCATCAGAGCTTTCACTTTTGCCAACAGATTCTGAAACATTCTGTTCAGGTACTAATTGCTATTCCCCATTTTCTCCCATTTCAGCACATCTTTTTTTAAGTTTCAAGTCTTTGAAAACAATTTCGCCCAATTTTAGCAGCAGCTTTATAGAGTAATTGGTTCTTCTAAGTCATCCAGCCTTTCCTATAAAACTTCAGTTTCAGCAACTTTGGCGAGACTTCCCAAAAAGTACTGTGTACATTGACATTTTATCCCCAGTCAAGTCATTTCCTAACAAAAAACCAACCTCTACGATAGGCAAATTAAAAATGTCCCAAAGTGCATCACTTTTGAAGAGCAGTCATTGAAATGGGAAAGCCAATTTTTGTTCTATCACCAGCAATCAAATCAATGACTTGTTGGGTGAGGGAGAGTGTTTTTTTTATTCTTTGATGGGATGTGAGCAACACTCACAAGGCCAGTATTCATTGCCCATTGTAAACTGCCCTTGAACTGAATGGCTTATAGGCAGTTAAGAGTCAATCAGATTGCTGAGGGTCTAGAGTCACATGGAGGTCAGACCATGTAAGAATCACAGATTTCCTTCCCTGTAGGGTATTAGTAAACCAGCTGGGTTTTTACAGTAATCTATGATAGTTTCATGCCACCATTAGTAAGACTATCTTTCAATTCAAGATTTTGTTAATTGAATTTAAATTCTGCCAGCTGCCATTGTGGGTTTGAGCCCATGTCTGCAGGATATTAACTTGGGCCTCAGGATTATTCATTCAATGATATTACCACTGCACCACCATCTTCCCAAGGCTCATCAGGACACAGGAGTTTGAGGATTGTAAAATTTACCTTTGCACACCTCTCTAGACTGGAATACCAGCCGTAAGATACTAGACAAGACTAAGAGCAGTTGCTTATTGCCAGTTCCAGGTTGAACAGAATAGTGATCATGGAAAATATGACCATTGATAACAGTTTAATTTAAGGGATTATTCAATGCAAGTTCACTAATATTCACAATTGGCCACAGGTATTTGCCTCCATGGAAATATGTTACAATCTTGCAGTAATTTTAAAAAATCCATTTATACAACTCATCAAGATGAACCAAAATGTTTCACAGGCAATAAATTACTTTGAACTGCAGTCACAGTTGGTTTGTACAAAAACACATTTGCCATTTTGCACAAAATAAAGTCCCAGAAACAGCAGTTGCAAAAATGACCAGGGGCTGGATTTAGTGGAGGCTGCCGGAGCAGGTATAGTGGCGTGGGACTGGGTGAATCATGCAGAAGTATGTGCGAAGTACAACTGGCCCTTAGTGAGTTGAGAGTAGGAAGGGCCCGATGTGGGAATCCCACCCAGCAGCAGTGGGAAAGCAGTTAGGCTCATTGTGCTGAATTGAGGAATCCAGCATCAGGAAGGAGGATGCTGTTTGCCACTCCCTGCCTTTTCCTCCGAACTCCCTACCCACTCACTAGCAACCCCTCCCTGCGACTCCCATCCCACCCTCACTGTGTCCTGAAATCCAGCGTCAATCTTGGGGCTAGGCCCCACTACGTTACCAGCAGCAACCACCACTTCCAGTGGCACTGCTGGCAACGGAGAGCTGCCAGCCTCTGATTAGCCAGCAGTTCTCAGGGACAGAATTTCCACCCTTCATGGGGCTGATGTGCTCGGGAGGCCCAACGCTGGCCAGTTAAGTGCCTGATAGGCACATAGTTGCATCGGGATTCCCCCTCAGTAGCGACACATTATTTCTGCCAATCCTGCAACCGATGCCAGTGGGGTGGGTGAACCTGCATTGCTTGAACAGAATTCAGCCCCAAATAATTTGTTTTGATTTTGCTTGCTGCAGGATAAATATTGACCAAGACCCCACAAGAAATTTCTTGTTCTTCTTTAAGATTATGTCATGGACCTTTTATGTCCACCTGAAAAGGCCTCAGTCCAGCATCTCAGTTGAATGGCACACACCTCTGACAATTCAGCACTTCATCAACACTGTTGTGGTAAAAACAACCGTTCTGAATCTGTGAGCTTTCAAGTAAGTAAGGGCTTTCTTTAAGCATATGCTGGTGAGAAAGAACCAGTGTCTCTCTCTCTATGACATAGGCTTTGTAGCACATATTTATAGTTCTTATCCTAATGTTTCTCATTAATTTCTTAACCAACCATAGTATTCTATCAGCAGATGCTCCCATTATCTCACCCCTCAGCATTGGGTACCGCCTTCAGTTCGCGCTTGTCCTTCTTGTCCTTGTCCTGTTCAACAATCAATGACTGTGCAAGCTGATATTGTTACAACTGCTGGGATAACCGCTTCTGGAAGTATCCTTGGCCAAGGGTCCCATCATGCCTATAGTATTGGCTAAATTTCCCATCATGGCTAGAAAGCCCTCTCATAACTATAATTTTCAATTCTAAAGCTATTAATGCACAATTTAACATCAATCTTAATAAAATCAATTCATCTATCCCACTTCCAGCATCTCAGTTGAATGACACGCCCCTCTGACCATTTAGTACTCCATTAACACCATACTAGGGTGTCAACCTAGATTTTATGCTCAAGTTCTAGAAGTAGGCTTGAACCCTGGACCTACTGAGTCAAAGGAGTATGTGTAGAATTTTCCTCTGTGGAGACAAGTGCGGTGGTGGGCAAAAAAGGTGGCGCCTTTCCCACCAGCCGCCGTGGTGGGTTTCCACACCAGATCATCTGCTTTTAAGTTTATATATGCATGAAAGTGAAACATGCCGTATTTCATGGCAGGGCAGGCTGATGATCACCTGCCCTGCCCTTACCTCATCAGCTCATCTTTCCGGGTGCCATATTTAACACACGTACGAACATACGAACTAGGAGCAGGAGTAGGCCAATGGCCCCTCGAGCCTCCGCTGCCATTCAATAAGATCATGGCTGATCTGAATGTAACCTCAACCCCACATTCTCACTGACCCCCGATAGCCTTTCACCCCCTTGTTAATCAAGAATATCTCTAGCTCTGCCTTAAAAATATTCAAAGACTCTGCTTCCACTGCCTTTTGAGGAAGAGAGCTCCAAAGACTCACTACCCTCTGAGAGAAAAAACTTCTCCTCATCTGTCTTAAATGAGTGACCCCTTATTTTTAAAGAATGACCCCTAGTTCTAGATCCTCCCACAAGAGGAATCATCCTTTCCACATCCACCCTGTCAAGGCCCCTAAGCCTAACCTGTCCAGCCTTTCCTCATAAGACAACACACCCATTCCTGGTATTAGTCCAGTAAACCTTCTCTGAACTGCTTCTAATACATTTACATCTTTCTTTAAATAAAGAGACCAGTAGTGTACACAATACTCCAGATGTAGCCTCACCAATGCCCTGTATAACTGAAGCATATGCTCCCTACTTTTGTAATCAATTCTGCTCACAATTAATGATAACATTCTATTAGCTTTCCTGGTTACCTGCTGTATCTGCATACTAACCTTTTGTGATTCATGCACTAGGACGCCCAGATCTCTCTGAATCTCAGAGCTCTGCAATCTCACATCATTTAGGTAATAAGCTTCTTTTTTATTCTTACTATCAAAATGAACGATTTCACATCTGCCAACATTATAGACCATTTGCCAGATCTTTGCCCACTCACTTAACCTATCTATGCCATTTTGCAGCCTCCTGACATCCTCTTCACAATTTACTTTCCTAGCTATCTTTGTGTTGTTAGCAAACTTAGCAACCATTCTTTCCTTTAATATAAATTGTAAAAAGTTGAGGTCCCCGCACTGATCACTGTAGTAAAGCACTCGTCACTTCCTGCCAACCAGAAAAAGACCCACTAATGCCAACTCTCTGCTTCCTGTTAGCTAGCCAATTTTCTAACCATGCCAATATGTTACACCGTACTGCACCTGTACAAAAATTGACTCTGCAGCCAGGACTTGTCGTGGTAAGCACTGGGATGGCCCCCAAAATAATGAAGCCCACAGCAACAAAGTTTAGTGACACTACACTGGTGCCACTCCTGGATGCTGTGGAAGATGGGCGGGATGTACTTTCCCCTGTGATGGGAAGCAGGGGTCCACCAGCCTCACCAGGCTGGCTTGGGAGCAGGTCGCCAGGGTGGTCAGCACTGATGCGCCCTAAAGGAGAACTGCCATCCAGTGTAGGAAGAGGATGGATGATCTCATCTGCTCTGCCAAGGTAAGTCAACCTTCTCCTCACTCTCAACTCACACTCTCACAGGCATGTCAGCCATTCTCAGGGTTACACTCCACAGGGATCTCGCACACTGCCACCATAAGGAACATTGCCACTGACTCTCTCACAAACGCTTTGATCTCTTCATCTCTTCTCATGTCCTGTGCACACCCAGAAAGCAGGCATCAGCCTTGGCATCTGTCCTGCTCACAGTCTGTCCATATGTCTTTATGCAGGACAAGATTGCCCACAACAACAGGGAGCGATCCCAGACCGGAGGGGAGGATGCCTTAGCTCATGCCCCTCACTCAATTTGAAGAGCGGACGGCTGAGTTGGCCGGCGAGGACCGGGATCGAGCCTGCACTGAGGGTGAGATCGGCAGCTTCGGATCTATTGAGGACCCATTGCCAGCTCATCAGAAACTGAGAGTGCTTTGTAATGCTGGTGACTATCCAGCCAATCGCTAATTATCTCTTCTCCCTTTGACAGGCACCAGCAGCAAAAGGAAGAGGACCACCGGCAGCCAACGCATCAGGCCCAGCCCCCACAGCACCTCGGATGAGGATCCTGGACGCCCACAATATGTAGAACCATCACAGCGTTCACCCACACCCTCCAGCCATGCAGAGACATATACCTTGGTGGGACCAAGTTCTAGAGCAGGCTCAGGATCACAACCTGGTGAGCACGGCACAGATCCTGCTCCGCAGCAGGCAGACGCAGGGTCATCCAAGGTCACCGGCACTCAGAGGACTGCTGGAGACCAGGCTTCTGCTGAGTGCCAGACAGATGATGAGCCTGTGGGCTCAGCCCTAACAAAGATGTTGGAGCTGCAAAGACAGACACGGAAACATCAGGCAGGGTTGTCAGATGCCATCAGCAGATTGCAACGGACGATAGAGGAGTCCGTTCATGTTCAGTCTGATGTCGTCACACGGACATGCTAATACTCTGAGGTCAACACTGGTAGGATGGCGACCGCCATGGAGACCTTTGTCCAGGACATTGCGCCTGACCTGTGCCAGGACCTGCACTTCATCTACTGAAGCATAGGTGGGATCCATCAGTGGCTAGGAGAGAGGGTGATAGGTCCTCGATCTCACTCCAGGTGCCCCTTCTCCTCAAGGAGTCAGCCAGGGGCCCTCTGTCACCCACAGAGAGGAGGACCATCAACTGGACCCCCTGAGGCCATCCACCTTGGTCACTCACAGTGTGTCCAGTTGGTCTCAGTTCCCTCTGCCCATGACCCCATCAGCTGCAGCTCCACAGGCCAAGGAGGGTGCACCTGTCCCACAGCAGGAGACCCAAAGCAGGTCGGGGCCCTCCAGGCCTCGGCCCTCTTGAGGACACCTGCCAAGGTCATTACAGACAACAGGGTGTAGCAGTCAGCTGTCCCCCTCCACCTCTACTGTAGATGTCGGGGATGCACCCAGACTTAACAGTAGGTTAAGAAAAATTAAGAAATATTTGGAGCACAAAAGTAGAATGGATTTCACAATCAGTATGTAAGATGCACAAATGTAAATGCTATTTGTTTCAGTCTATTTCTCATCTAGTATATGACTCTTAGATCTGATGATATGCTCTGAGGTCAGTCAAGTTTTTCAGGTACCCCCTAGTCCCACACCAGATGTTCTGTGCAGAAATGCCACAGTGCGGATTCAGATTAGACTTCAGACATCAAGGCGAGAACCATTAAGTGATGCTTCTCCCCCTTCAGGTGCCTTGCTACACTGCGGTGATACTGAGCATTGCAGTGCTGCTCCTGCTTCTTGAAGGCTCCGGTAAGCAATGAGATGTTGGCAAGATGCTTAAAGAGGCTGCACCATCTCAACTCTGCTCAGAAAACTCACTGTTGCAGTAATCAGCCCATAACAGGAAGGTCATATGCTCCAGAGGCAGCACAGCCTTCCAAGGATGAGGACATCGTGATGCAAGAGTATAACCCCACATTCAGAGATTGATGTGCTTCACTGTGATGAAGAGGATCGCAACAAAGGTGTTAAATTGGACCCAGCATGGAGGGCACTGGTATGAGCTATTCGTCATCATTCTCCTGGAACCTGGTGGCTATAAATATTTCATGTTCATGCCTACCTCATCTGGCCCTGCTATGGCCTCTTCCTCTGGAGCCTCAGCTTATTCACCCTCATTGAGTGTAGCTCCCTCGACATTCTCATAATCGGAAGAGGCATGCAGCTCCTCCATCTCTTGTTCTGCCAAGTCATCCCCACCGCTTTGGAGCATCAGGTTGTGTGGAGTGCAGCAAGTGATGGTGATGCCTGAGACCCTCTGGGGAGTGTACTGGAGAGTGCCGCTTGACCTGTCCAGATATTGAAACCGCATCTTCAAAATGCCAATGATCTGCTCAATTAATGAGCGTGTTGCAGAATGAGTAGTGCTGTACCTCTGCCCTGAGGCACCTAGTGGCTGCTGAACAGCCTCTTAAAGCCACATGAGTGTAGCTGATGGCCCCCTGCACCTGTGGGAATCCAGAGATAGCAGCAAAACCCAGTTCTCTGGCAGCCTGGCTGGCTTCATGTAGGGAGAACTGGATGTAATTGTGAACCTTGTTAATTAGGGCATTGGTAACCTCTTTTCAGGAATATATAGTACTTTTCATGAATTTAGAGTAACAGTGGGGTGTGTGTGTGTATGTGCATTTTGATGTATCAGAAGATAAGCTAGGTTTGAAATGTTAAGGAGGTAAACATGGGGCCGTTTAGAGTGTAAGGTATAAAAGGAACAATTGCATTTTTAAATAAACCAGGCTAGATTTAATTCAAAGAGAGGGAGTGAAATATTACACCTAGTCAGGAGAAGTTAAGAAACAGTGTGTTTATTTTCCCCAAAGATTACTGATAAAATTGGTACTATAATAGGTTTCATTATTAGACAGGTAAAAGTCAAAAGACTGAAACAATTGGAATATGCATTCAAAGGGGAAATATGTCTAAAGGAGAGAAGGCTGTGTATAAAGGCAGGAATTCTAAGATCTAACAAGTGTGAAAAGCCTACAGCCTCTGAGCCTCAACTTTCTGTCTGCAAGGAACTGAAACTGAGAAAACTCACTTTGAATTTGACTGTTCAGGGTATTGTGTGTTACTTTGCCTGGACCTTTTAAAAACCTATGCGTCTCACTGTTGCTTTAACAGAGGTGTAACTGGGGTTTAGATTAATTAGAGGATTTAGAAGTTATCATGGCAGTAATTTGTAGATCTATGCATGTACTGAAATTATTTCTTATATTAATAAAGGTTTAATTTAGTTTTGTAAGAAACCTATAAGACTGAGTGGTCTTATTACTACTGAATTCAAGGAACGCATCTCAAAATTTATACAAATTGCAAAATAGTTGTGGCAGCTGCTTCCAGTATCCCTCTGGGATTTGGACAGTTGAGCAGTCACCATCCATCTGCCATAACTCTCTCAAATGCATTACTGAGTAGATGCTTGAGAAATACTGCACAGATCCCCAGTAGAGCTGTGGAATGGGCATTCGCAAAGAAATTCAGAGTGGTGGTCACTTTTACAGCGACTGACAATAGATGGCCACCCAGGCCCAGAGGCATCAACTCCTCCCAGAGAATGTGGCAGATGTGAGCCACCACAACCCCGGACATGTGAAGGCATCTACAGCATATCTCTCACTCACTTGGAGGTATGAGAGATGTCTTTGTACACCTATGGTCTTGCTAGATGCCTCTGTTCAATGACTTTGTCAGCCTCAGCTCCTGAACCTTGAAGGGGTCATGCAGGCCCTTGTTCATCAGGGTGAGGCTCTTCACTTAGCCCAGCCTGATGGTAACAGACCCTTCTTCTCTTCCTTCTTAATTGCCTGATTGCCAGGGTGAATGCAATGTTGCCTGCTCCATCCATGAGGCACTCTTGTTTGTGCAGAAACATTAAGCAGAGACATGAATGAACATAAGCCAGCAATGGTCACCTTCCAGTTGCTAACTAGGGAGTCATTGTGAAGCCCATGGGTTACTTTCATTCCAGACATTACATTCCCAATCAGTCCCTAGGAGTGCTATTACTGCCTTCCAGAGCACTAGTAGGGGAACCACCTCCCCAACCCCCAAATGTCACAGGCATGACAGGGCTTTGACACAGGGGCTTGGATCTGACTGAGTTCTGCCAGGTGAGAGAAGCCTCAGTCAGAGCACTGTCATACTGTGCCTTTTGGATTACACAGCAGCTCCAACTTGCATTCATGCTATGAGAGTATTGTGGGGGCTTAATCTTACACTGCCAGCTTCAAGGTTTGGAGTTCTTTGGGTCATTAGGCATATGCATTTTGGCCCATGGCCTCTTTTCAGTTGATTCTTTCTGACACTTGGAATTTCCCATAAGAGGGAGAAAGGGGCTTTGGGAGCCAGTTCAAAAATAGGTCCAATCAGGAATAGGCTCTTGCAAGAATGCACAACAGAGTTAATGCACCACAATCCCTAAACTGGCATCTGGCTGTTCCTAACATGTCTCAGCTGTGCCTTTTTCTCTATTTGGAAAAGCAGAAATTAGTGGGTACCCCTTCAATTGGCCCACAAGTGCTGTGGTCAACTCCTCTTACAAAGCCTGAGAGCCCTCCCTTGGCAACTTTCTTCATCACTTGTTTTTCAACTTGTGTCAATGGATCAGCTTGAAAAATGGTGGTGCTGAGGTGTTATTACCAGACGAGCTTCTAGTCCACTCATGACCGTCAAAATCCTTCCCTTCGTGCTGGAAGAGCATCATGTTTAGGTTTCCCTCTCTCCAATCATTCTCCTTCACCCACCCCCCACGCCCCACCTCTAATCCTTGATCCCATTGTTATAGTTGTTGATATCTCTGTGCTCCTCCCTGAAATGTTTGACGTTGATGTCCCAATGCCCCATGTAGACCTGATCCCTCCACATCTTGATGCCCATTGTACTGTGACTTACTGACACAACCCCCATGAGACCATCAAGTGCCCCCACCTATATTACCTATTCTGTATATACAGGCTGCAGATATCTCCCCTGTGTGTGACTGTGCCATCTGCAGCACGGTATCAAGCCACCACCTTCCGGGATCAATGTGTGTGAAGGGCTGACCATGCCCTGTGTGCCATGCAGGGCACGACTGACAAAGGACTGACAGGCCCTCCCTCTCCCTGGACTGGGACCAGGACAGGTGTGCCAAGCACAGCCCTCTAAATTGTGGTGCAGATCCACAGGACTCTCTCATCTTTGTGGCCCTGACTACATGTTGCGCGATTGTCCAGGACAGTCCCTGCTTCATGACACAATTATTTCCCAATACCACCGCCCCTCTAGTCATGTGTCTGTGCTCTCTTTCCCAGTCATTCCCACCCCACAACTCGTGTCTCATGAAATTAACCTTGGTTGGGCAGTGAGATTTCAAAAGGAAGCTGGAACAGTTCCTGAGTTTGAGAAGGAATAAGGGAAGGCAAGAGCCTGGAGAATCAAAGGATGTTAACAGGATGCGAAAGGAACATGTAGCCATTCAGGAATCTGAGGAAATGAAGACAGTCTTAAACAGCAGCATGGAAGACCAGCAGAAGAAACTCAAGGAGACTCTGCTGAATTTCAGAATTCAAGATGAAACAAGTTATCTTCACAATGAAAAGGAAAACCTGTTGAAAGACCTTCACATACTCCAAGGATGCCTCAGGTCAAAGTTTGTACCTCTGGAAAATTATGAAGAGAAGCAGAATGAATTTAACATCACTCTGAACAAACTGAAGTACCAGTTGGCAGAGAAGACACAGCAACATTCAATATTCCAGGAGGAAGCCAAAAGATACAAGAAGGAGACAGAAGAGAATCAGCTGAGTGAAACAAAAGAGGCATTAGAAGGAAAAGCTGTGGAACTTTCCAAAATGCAAGTGGGTGATGAAGCCATGGGTAGCTCAACCCCTGAACCAAGTTGCGATTTTGCCTGAGAGAAGTCTGGCGGACTGTGAAGTCACAATGAAGGACAAGACTAAACCCTATGGTAGATGGAAGAAAACAAGATGGATGATGGTTCAGATAAGGCAATGAACGACATCCCCACAAGGGAATCAAAAAGTGACTCATGATTTGCACGGTCGAGTGGGAGAGTTTACTGTTGATGAAACAGTATTTGTATGAAACCTCGGTGATAGATTGAATTGGTTACCTGGCCTAATAGTTTCTGTGACCAGATCATTGTCATAACATGTAGAAAAAGCAGATCACCCAAAAACACATGGGCCATTTGAGAAGAAGGGAGGTACCCTGACAAATTGATGTTCCACCTGTAACCATTGTAGAACCTGTGGTCCCCGTTGTGATTGATCAGCCAAGGAAAGACATACCAGATGTCTCTGTCAGAGTGGATAACACTGAACTGCCTGTGCCTGAGGAGGTACCTGATGTTGCTGCAGTTCTAGAAAATGAAGGTTCAGTGAGAAATTCTAAAGTCGTGGAGCGATGATGTTCCACTCGGATCAGGAAACCACCTGGGAGACTGAACTTATAATTTCATTACCTGTGTATATATTCGTAATATCATGAATGTCATTGCTCTTGTAAATACAAATTGTAAAATAAAAATTAAAGGGAAGGAATGTAGTAACTGTAGCTTTAAGGAATGTAGTGACTGTAGCTTGAAGACTTATTGTACTGTTTAGTATCACGTGACAGTGTGAACTAATCAGCTCTAAGTGCGGGGAACATTAAAGGGAGGAGTTTGTGTCTAGTTGCGGATCTTGATGGAAGAATGTAGCTGCTGCAGAAGCCCTGTAAAAAAAGTTCACTGTTTCTTATCAGAAACTTGCTTGGAAAATAAAGTCTATAACAAAAGCGTAATGCAATGACTTCCCCAAGCTGTAGATTGTCTGGATGACATCTTGATCACAGGATCAATGGAAACTGAGCATTTGACCAATCTAGAAGAGATTTTAAGAAGATTTTTGGAAGCTGGTATACGTTTGAAGAAATAGAAGTATACATTCCAAGTGTACATTACTTATCAAGTGTAAATTACTTACTTGGGGCATTGAGTGGGTGCCCAGGGGTTGCAGCCTGCAGAGGAGAAAGTCAGGGTGATCAAGGAGGCGCCCTCTCCTACGAGTGTCACTGAACTCCAGTCTATTTTGGGCAAGATAAATGATTGCAGTTGCTTCTTGCCAAACTTGTCAACAGTGTTAGCACCTTTAAACCTTAAACCAATTTGGAATTGAAAGCTGCTGTCAGTGATGCTGACCATGAAACTATCATCAATTGTTGTAAAAACCCACCTAATTCACTGATGTCCTTTACAGGAGGAAATTTGCCGTCCTTACCTGGTCTGGCCTACGTGTGACTTCAGAACCACAGCAATGTGGTTGACTATTAACTGCTCTCAAGGGAAATTAGGGATGGACAACAAATGTTGGCCTTGCCAGCAACACCCACCTCCCACGAAGGAATGAAAAAGAAACTACATTTAAAGCAGAAATATGTGAAATGTTCCACTTTGGTCGGAACATCGGGACCTGGTAAAACTGCAACACCAGTTCTGCCACTTCTCAGCTCGATCAGGGCTTTCCACGAGACTGAAACACTCTGGTAGCGGTAGGACTCTTTTCATGTTTCCCTTTTACTGTTGCTTCTTCTGGAGTACAGTTGAAGATTTTCCCACACTTTCTTTGTCCTGCAGTCCTCTCTCTTGCTGCTTTTTCCAGTCACTGATCATTGCAGCTGATCCCATCAGGGAACTGAGGGGTAGGTTAGATTAACATTATACCCATGATATCCAAATGACCATTCCCCTCTCTCAGGTGGCTCGGGTATGGGGGGTGGAGAGGGAGGAATGAGAGGAGGCATGCAGTACAGCCTGTCCAAAGAGTGTCTAACTATATCATTATTTGCTGCTTTGTGTGGAAGAGAGGGATGGCATAGGGAGGTATTGTCACCGTACTAATAATCCAGAGGTGTAGGGTAATGCTCTGGGTACCCGGTTCAAATCCTGCCACGGCAGATGGTGGAATTTGAATTCAATAAAAATCTGGAATTAAAAGTCTAATGATGACCATGAAACCATTGTCAATTGTTGTTTAAAAACCCATCTGGTTCAGTAGCAGCAGTGTGTACCATTTACAAGATGCACTGTAGGAATTCACCAAGGCTCCTTAAACAGCACTTTCCAAACCCATGACCACTACCATCTAGTAGAACAAGAGCAGCAGATACATAGAAACACCACCACCTGGAAGTTCCCCTCCAAGTAACTCACCATCCTGACTGGGAAATATATCGCTGTTGCTGGGTCAAAATCCTGGAACTCCCTCCCTAACAGCACTGTGGGTGTACCTACACCACATGGACTACAGTGGTTCAAGAAGGCAGCTCACCACCACCTTCTCTAGGGCAACTAGGGATGGGCAATAAATGCTGGGCCCAGCCAGTGAAGCCCACATCCTGTAAATGGAAAAAAAAAGAAATCCTTGCCATGGGCCAGGAAGTAGGAGACAGGCACTAGCGTTGGAAGACAAATCCATGCAGAAAACTGTGGTGCTGTCTCTACACAATGAACTGATTATTCAGCAAGGTTTGCATGGCAGGCTGTAATTGATAACATATTTTCGTTATGTGCCCGATAGATCCAAGATATAATGAGATATAATGTTCATCCCACACCCAAACTCAATATCCTTGCTAAACAGAACAGTGCCTCCATATGGCCATCATATTCCAAACACATGAATATTACAGCATTTCCCCCTGACTATCTAAAGCTACTTAATATCAAAGTTCCAGGAAATTCGTATAAGTCACTCCAACTTGTATTCATCTTTAGAATGTGTGATGCAAATATGTTTGGTTTGTTTTGCCCTAGTGCTTCCATTTAGTAAAAATGTGCGATGTTCATCTACTTCTTAATCTTATGCTGCTTCTCAATATTTCCCCAGTAGAAGAAAACAGAATAACTGGGAGCTAGGTGTCCATGAGCACATACTAAATTAAAGGCTAAGGATTGTCCATACGCTGTAAATGTGGAAGTTGCTTCTTCTGAGAGAGCTGATTCATTGACCTTTCACCTCAGGCCTGAGTCTCTGGGGAACCATGAAAACTTTACACTGTTAAACCTCATCTCACTTAGAAAGAACCTCATAGAACTAGCAGGCAATGACATGAGGTGGTACATCATGTCTACCCTTATGAAGCTGATATAAACGGTAGTCACAATGTTGAGAAGCAGATATACATTGGTGAAATAAAAACAGAAAATGCTGGAAAAACTCAGCAGGTCTGGCAGCATCTGTGGGGAGAGAAACAGAGTTAGCTTTTTGAGTCTGTGTGACTCTTCTTCAGAGCTAAAGAGAAACAGAAATATGATGGATTTAGCTCTGAAGACAATTAACACAGACTCAAAAAGTTAACTCTGTCTCTCTCTCAACAGATGATGTCAAACCTGCTGAGTTTTTCCAGCATTTTCTGTTTTTATTTCAGAGCTAAAGAATATAAATGTGATGGATTTAGCTCTGAAGACAAGTCACACGGGCTTGAAATGTTAACTCTGTTTCTCTTTCCACAGATGCTGCCAGACCTGCTGAGTTTTTACAGCATTTTCTATTTCAGATTTCCAGCATCCACAGTATTTTGCTTTTATACGTTGGTGAATGCTGTTTTGCAAAGTAATCATGGTTTGACTGAAGTGTTCTGTGTTTGTTTGCAACTATTGGCAGTTGGCTGATGGCAAGAGAAATGTAGACTTCTGTTTTGTGAAGGAAATTGGCAAAAGTCCTTTGACAGTAATGGACTCTGTGAAAGAGTGAGAGGAAAACAGGCAGGTGTAAGGCGACTGTCAACAGTTATACATTGTAAGTGATAGGCTATAAGTTTCTTCTTGTTTTAACTGCTGGGTATACAGTTCCACATTCATCTCTTGTTGCACCGGTGGCGATGCTGGTTCTCTGCCCCTCCTTCATTTTCATCTCCTTCAGCTCCAAAAGTAGCAACCCTTTCTTCATTGTGATGCTATGGATAGTATACTCTTGCCGAAGTAATGTGGCAAAGGCTACCAAATGTTGTCTGGTAGGATCCAATGTAAAGAAATTTAATTCAGCGATAACTTTGGTATAGGCAGTGTTGTTCTCCTTGTGGAAGTGGCCTACAAGTTTTCAGTTAGCAGTTGACATATCTCTCCAGTAGTTTTCAGACAGAGGTAGAGACTTCTGTCACAATAATGTGTAGAGAAATTTGAGTAAGAATTTCTAGATCTGTAGATCCCACTGAGTAGCACCCTGCACATGAAGAACAAATGTTTCTGTGAATCTGTACTCTAAGATCCTCCAGGCTAGTCTTGTCTATATCTTCCAGAGCTCCAGTGAAAACTCTGTTTGCAGGTTATGCAAGGGAAACCCAGTGAACTAAATTGCCTTCTCAAGGGATCAGTGCAGGGGTATTAATCTGACAGATTTATACAGAGGCATTAATAACTAGGGTTGGGTTGTGGCAGGAGTTGAGGACAATGAAGAATTAGCCACCTTCAATTAACCCTATTTAAATAGGGAGGTTTGCATTAAAAGTGGGTGCTGCTTTTTCCGAAGCAGAATTTTGGCGCTTATTTTAATGGTATTCCTACAAACACCACACATTACTTAGGATTGTAAGGAATGGTGGTCTAATGGCCTTATCAATTACACAAAATTGAACAATATTAAAATAGCTCTCTCTTAAAATTCTCTCTCATAAAAACCCTCGATCAGCTGTTTCAGCAGGCACAGAACAATGGATTAGGTTTCACAAGGGCCATTATCTGGTTAAAGATATAACTCTGAAGGTCATCGACCTCTGTTTCTACCCACAGATGCTGCCTCACCTGCTGAGCATTTACAGCATTTTTTTGTTTTAAACTCTAACACAGGCCTTGACCTAAGGCATTCCTGGGCCTGATAAGGTGAAATCTTGTGCTCACCTATCTAAAATGACGTTGTAAGAGATAAGCAGAGCAGTGATCTCAAGAGCTGGGTGGTGAAATGGAAGGAGTTCACTTTAGGCATCTGCTTTCTGGCAATTGGACAAAAATTCTTTCGAGTTATCAACAGTCACAGATTGCAATTCTTTTGAGTACAACCACAGTTCTTGGTTTCCAGGAGTGGGACATGAACCCACAACCTTCTGATTCAAAGGCAAGGGTGCTATGGACTGAGCCACAGCTGACACCTTGCTGACAATTGGACTCTTTCACAGAGTCCATTACTGTCAAAGGACTTATGCCAATTGAACTAACTAGTGATTGTCATCAGATACCACTCGTCCCGAGGTATAAAAACAAGCACTGGGGAAGGGGACATTGGACAGCATTGGACAGGGGCAAGAGCTACATAGATCAAATCACTTTACCTCATCTGTCTGTGCATCAATCCCAAATCGGTAAACCTTCCTCGTCTTATGTCTACTTATTCCGATTATGTTATATTTGAACTATCGCTCTGTCGCTTCTTAATAAACTGCTTAATAATCTACTTCTAACTCATTTTGAGTAATCTGTGACCCCTGGATCAAATCTTACAGTATAGCATCCTAAAACCACCAAATAGGTGCTAAAACAAGGGATAATATTGCCCATTAGGGACTTATTTATTTCCATGTGTTGTAAGTGAAGGGAATAATATAATTTCACTCTACCTAGACTAGGTAAGGAAAACACTGAGGGGCCAACAACCCCCTGCGCTGGTTGTGAATAACAATGCCACCACAATATTCTGAAGCTCAGAGTTTTTACATAGGATCCATTTCCATTAACGCCACACACATTTTCCTTTCTGCTGAAATCAAAAGGCCCATTCTTGCATTGAGGCACACATGCAAATCATGCTGAGTGGCCTACTCCTGCTCCTAATTCTTATGTTTGGGAAGAGAAGCACGTGAAGATATTCAAACAGGGCAGATAGCCAGGAGTTTGGTCAAAGAGCATTGCGTAAGAATTCTTGTCATTTACACCGCCATTGGATAGCATTTCTGTCTGCACAATTTACAACAACTTGTATTCACGTACAGCCTTTCCATCTTTTTCCTCCCCCTTTTTTAGCTTCTTTTCTTTTTAGCTCTCTCTCTCACTCTCTCTCTCATTGTCATGCCTCCTTTTGGCTCAACCCTCTTAGGTATTCTGATCCTCCCATATTCCTACCTCAATCTTTCAGCACTCCTTGCCTGCTGCCAACTGAGGCTTAGCTCTCTCAGCCCTTAATATTCCAATGTTCTCCCTCCTCTACTATTCCAATACTTTCCTGCGTCAGTTGCTCCAACAATAACTTATGCAGCATTTTAATGTAATAAAACATAGCAAAGCACTTCACAGGAGTGTCATAAATAAAAGTAGATACCAAATCACATTAGGTATGTGACAACAAGGTCTTGTGGCTCAGTAGCTAGCACTCAACCTTTCATATGGAAGTTCCTGGACTTAAATCCCACTCCAGGGCTGATGACCATGGAGGAGGAAGTGTTCATTATGTGGTTCAACAGGCTATTACTCAGGCTACAAATCCTTCCAATGCTCCAGGGGTCGCCCATTTAAGAGAGTGATGAGGAGAAATTTTTTCTCTCAGAGAGTCGTGAGTCTTTGGAACTCTCTTCCTCAAAAGGAGGTGGGAGCAGAGTCTTTGAATGTTTTTATCATGTTTTTATCGAAAGGTTATCGGGGATGGGCAGGAATGTGGTGTTAAGGTTACAGTCAGATCAGCCACGATCTTATTGAATGGCAGAGCAGGCTCAAGGGGCTGAGTGGCCTACTCCTGCTCCTAATTCTTATGTTTGGGGAGAGAAGCACATGAAGATACTCACATAGGGCAGATAGCCAGGAGTTTGGTCAAAGAGCTAGATTTTAAGCAGCAACTTAAAGGAGTAGATAGAGAGGTTAAGGGAGGGAAATCCAGAGCTTAGGGCCTAGGGAGTTGAAGGTGTGGCCATCAATAGTGGAGCAATTAAAGGATCTTCAATTCAAGGGTCTTCAAGGGTCCAAAATTAGATAAGTGCAAATATCTTTGAAGATTGTGGGACTGGAGAAAATACAGAAATCCAAACTCTGCTGTTTGGCTAAAGGAATTAGAGAGGCACTGAACCATTTGTGCAATGAAAGAAATCATAATTTCATTTCATAAGTGAAGGTGGAGGGATCCCCCAACGTCCGGTGACTGATTTAGATGTCCTCCTTCTCTGTATGAGCCGAGCAGGCTCTGGCGAATCTTCATTATTCCTCTGGTGAATCTTAAGTGAGCGTCTGAAATTTCTGGGCTCAACTCAATTTGTCGCCGCTCATGTGAGGCCACCCTTGTGAGCCACACACGTGTGGAGTTGAACATGTTGGCGTCTTGAAAAAGAAATAATTGTGGCTGAAAATTCTGACAAAAAGATGAATGAGTAAATACTATACATCCCTGCTTTGCTTCCAAGAACTTGCTGCCACCTTAAGCTGCTGCTACCATTTAAATCCTGCACAAAGTTCTCTCCTTCACCGACAATTTACACGGAAGCTGAACAACTGGCCCGCCATTCAATATTTAAGTGAACCGAGGTAACTGGTGCGATTTTCTGACAGGCAGAAATCCTGTCCCATTACAATATGGTGAATTCGTGGGGTCAATTTTGTAGCAATCAATCAAAAATTATTTACTTCACAGGATCTGGGGAAATCTGATAAATTTCTCGAAAATCCTTTCAGTGCAAATGTATATCTACCAGCACAATATCACTCCCCACCTGCTTCTGTCTCATTGTAAACATTGTAAGTAAATTTAATGGTTTGATACATAGAATTACATAGAAATGACAACATAGAGGCAGGCCATTTGGTACGACTGGGCTATACTGTTGTTTATGCTCCATTCTCTCACCATTCTTCTTTTAATACACAGGAGGCCATTCGGCCCATCGTGCCTGTGCTAGCTCTCTGAATGAGTAATTCACTTAGTGCCATTCTCCTGCCTTCTCCCCGTTACCCTGCACATTCTTCCTTTATAGATAACAGTTTAATTCCCTCTTAAATGCTTCAATTGAACCTGCCTCCACCACAATCTCAGGCAGTGCATTCCAGACCCTAACCACTCGCTGTGTGAAAAAGGTTTTCCTCATGTCACTTTTGCTTCTTTTACCAATTACTTTAAACCTGTGCCCTCTCATTATTTATCTTTTCACAAATGGGAACAGTTTCTCTCTATCTACTCTGCCCAGACCACTCATGCCTTTGAATACCTCTATAAAATCCCCTCTCAGCCTTCTCAAGGAAAACAGCCCCAACTTCTCCAATCTATCTTCTTAACTAAGGTTCCTCATCCCTGGAACCATTCTCGTGAATCTTTTCTGCACTCTCTCTAATGCCTTCACATCCTTTCTAAAGTGGTGCCCAGAACTAGACGCAATACTCCAGTTGAGGCTGAACTAGTGTTCTATACAAGTTCAACATAATCTCCTTGCTCTTGTTCTCTTTGCCCCTATTAATAAAGCCTAGGATACTGAATGCTTTATTAACCACACTCTCAACCTGTCCTGCCACCTTCAATGACTTATGGACACATACACCCATGTCCCTATGCTCTTGTACCCTCTCTAGCGTTGTACCCTTTATTTTATATTTTCTCTCCATGTTCTTCCTACCAAAATGAATCGCCTCACATTTCTTTGCATTCAACTTCATCTGCCACTTGACTGCCCATTTCACCAACCTGTCTACATCCTTTTGAAGTTCTACACTATTCTTCTCACACTTCACAATGCTTCCAAATTTTGTATGTTATGGCACAGTGGATGGTAAATGCTGAGCTGTTCAAATCCCAGAGGGAAACTTGAAACAACTGCCACAACTATTTTACAATTTGTATTTATTTCAAGATGCGTGCCTTGAATTCAGTAGTAATAAGACCACCGAGTCTTATAGGTTTCTTACAAAACTAAATTAAACCTTTATTAATAAAAAAATGATTCAAAGCACATATACGGGTTTACAAATTACTACTATGATAACTCCTAGCTTCCCTAGTTAAACTAACACCCAGTTACACCTCTGTAAAACTCATAGATTTTAAAACACCAAGGCAAAGTAACACGATACCCTGAATAGTCGAATTCAAAGTGAGTTTTCTTCACTTCAGTTCATGTAGACAGCAGTTTGAGGCTTAGAGGCTGCAGGCTTTTCACACTTGTTAGATCTTAGAATTCCTTCCTCTTACACATAATCTAATCTCCTTTATACAGGTTTCTCCCTTTTAATGTAAATCCCATTGTCCCAATATGTCTTTTCAACTCTACTTTTCTAATAATAAAAATCTTTCACAGTACCAATTTTATCAGTAAGCTTTGGGAAAAATAAACACACTGTTTGGCTTCTTCTGGCTAAGTCTAACATTTCACCACTCTGGTTTATCTAAAAGTGCAAATTTTCCCTTTACACCTCACATGCTCACCTCACAGCCAAGTTTACCTATTTAACATTTTAAACCTTCTCTCCTGATACATCAAAACCTAGAGACCAGCTGTCTTTAATTCAATTAAGTCACTCACACACACACACATGCGCACACACACATCGTTCCTACCTTCCAATAAATTCCAATAACATTATGAAAATTATTATAGTTTCCTGACACCCCACCTCTTACTAAAAAATGACTATCATAATTTAAAAGCATGGCTTCATTTTCTTAACCCATTTTACATTACCTCCTATACCAGGTGTATGTATTAACATAACAATATATGTACACAAATCCTTGGTATCAACAGAAATCCAGTGTACAGGTTTTAAATATCCAATCTTCCCTTTAAAGTTCAAACACTTGACAATGCATCTGCAATTAGGTTTTCTCGCCCAGCTATGTGTGATCTGTAGATTAAATGGTTGCAGTAATAGACTCCATCTGAATAGCCTTGCACTTCTGTCTCAAAATTTGTCCAGAAACTTTAAAGAATTGTGGTCTGTATAAACATTTCTGACAAATTGTTTGCAATGTAAATTTCAAAATGCTGCAATGCTAACACCAGACCCAAAGTTTCCTTTTTGATCATTGAATATCTTCCCCATTGTACATTCAACTTACATGAAAAATACCCTATCAGTTTTTCAATTCCATTTTCATCTTCTTGTAGCAGTATAGCCCCAATGCCTACATCATTTGCGTCAACGGCCATCTTAAATTGCTTGGCATAATTGGGTTGCCAAAGCTGGTGTTGTAGTTAATACAGTCTTCAAACTGTCAAATGCCTTCTGACACTCCTGTGTCTATTGAAACTTCTTGTTCTTTTTTAATAGTTCAGTCAGTGGAGCAACCACACGGCTAAAATTTGGTACAAATTTCCGGTAAAACCCACTCATGCCCAGAAATCTCAAAACTTCTCGGTTTGTTTGTTGATACCCTTGACTTTCACGTCTCTCAGAGCCACCTTACCATGCCTAATGGTATGGTCTAGATATGTAACTTGTGTTTTTGCAAATTCACTTTTAGTCAAGTTCATCACCAAGTTAGCTTCTTGTAATTGACAGAACAGTTATTTCAGATGCTGTAAATGCTTCTCCCATGTCTCACTGAAAACTATCAAGTCGTCAATGTAAACAGCACAATTGCATTTTTCATGCCAAATGGCATGACTTTAAAGTGATATAGTCTATCTGGCATCACAAAAGCCGAATCTCCTTTGCTGATTGATGGTACTTGACAATATCCGCTTAGCAAGTCAATCTTTGTGATAAATTTTTATTGTCACACTTCCTCAGTACAATCTTCCAACTGTGGTATAGGATATGAATCTGCTTGTGTCACCCATTCACTTTTCCATAGTCCACACACAGTCTTTGTGTTCCAACCGGTTTCGGTACCAGCACAATAGGCGAACTCCAGTTGCTGCAACTAGACTCAATGATATCATTTTGAATCATGAATTCAATTTATTTCTGTGCTTGTGTTAACTTTGCCAGATCTAATCTATAAGGATGTTGCTTTATCGAAGGTGAAACTCCTACACATACATCATGCATAGCTAAATTTGTCCTCCACAGCTTATTCCTACAATAGCTTTTCAAGTACCCGCTTATTACCCAATTTGATTAGAGGAAAATCAATATCAGAATCCTGCATTTCTATCTCATTCTCATTAGCTACCAACACTAATACCTCCTTTTGGTCCTCTTCCCTGTCAAAGTACTTTTAAGCATATTTACATGACACACTATAAGACCATAAGATGTCGGAGCCATTCGGCCCATCGAGTCTGCTCAAACATTTAATGAGATCATGGCTGATCTGATAATCCTCAACTCCACTTTCCTGCCTTTTCCCCATAACCCTTGGTTCCCTTACTGATTAAAAATGTCTATCTCAGCCTTGATTATACTTAACAACCCAGCCTCTGCAGTCCTCTATGGTAAATAATTCCACAGATTCACTACCCTCCGAGAGAAGAAATTCCTCCTCATTTCTGTTTTAAATGGGCGCCCCCTTACACTGAGATTATTCCCCGTGATCCTAGACTCTCCTACAAGGGGAAATAGCCCCTCAGCATCTACCCTGTCAAGCCCCCTAAGAATCTTACATGTTTCAATAAGTTTGCCTTTCATTCTTCTAAACTCCAATGACTGCAGGCCCAACCTACTCAATCTCTTCTCATAAGAAAATCCCTCCATCCCTGGGAAAAACCTAGTGAACCTTCTCTGGACTGCCTCCAATGCCAGTATATCTTTCCTTAGATAAGGGAGTCAAAACTGTTCACAGTATTCCAGGTATGGTCCAACTAGTGACTTGTGTAATTTCAGCAAGACTTCCCTATTTTTATACTCCATTCCCTTTGAAGTAAAGACCAACATTCCATTTGTGTTACCTATTGCCTGCTGAACTTGTATACTAGCTTTTTGGGATTCATGCATGAGGACCCCCAACTCCCTCTGCAGCTTTCTTCGGTCTTTCTCCATTTAAATAATATTCAGCTCCTCTATTCTTCCTGCCAAAGTGCATAACCTCACACTTTCCCACATTATATTCCATCTGCAACATTTTTGCCCACTCACTTAACCTGTCTATATCCCTCTGTAGATTCTTTATGTCATCCTCACCTCTTGCCTTCCCACCTATTTTTGTGTCATCCACAAACTTGGCAACAGTACATTCATTCCCCTCATCCAAATCATTAATATATTGTAAATAATTGTGGCCCCAGCACTGATCCCTGTGGCACTCCACTAGTTACATTCCACTAGTTGCCATCCTGAAAATGTCCCCTGTATCCCAACTCTCTGTCGTCTATTAGTTAGCCAGTCCTCTATCCATGCTAATATACTACCCCCACCCTCTGCTTCTTTCTTCTATCTGGAGCATTTATTAAATAATTCATTCAGTTTCTTTTCAATCCTGTAAGGCCCACTAAACCTTTCCTTTAACGAGCCACCTAGTACTGGTAGCAGCACTAGCACTTCTTCCCATGCAACAAAACTATGAGCTGTAGCTTTCCTGTCTGCCCTCACTTTCATCAGTTGCTGTGATATCTTTAAAAGTTCCCTAGCCAATTTATATGCTCTGTTCAATCTTTCTCTGAAGTTTGATACATAATCCAGGAGAGTAGTTTCTGAATTTTGACCCACCAATTTCTCATGAATCAGTTTCAGTGGTCCCCTTACCTCATGACCATAAATTAGTTCAAAAGGACTAAGACCAGTTGATGCTTTAGGAGCGTCCCTAATAGCAAAGAGCAAGAATGGAATTCCCCTATGCCAGTCCTGTGGATAATCCTGACTGTACACCCTCATCATAGTTTTTAAAGTTTGATGTCATCTTTTCAAAACCCCTTGTGAGTCAGGATGGTAAGCTGTTGACTTAAATTGTTATATCCCCAAACTGTTCATTACCTCCTTAAACAGCTGTGACATGAAATTTGAGCCCTGATCTGATTGTATTTCTTTACGTAAACCATGTTTTGTAAAAAATTAGTTAACTCTTCCACAGTTTTCTTTGTTGTAATATTTCTTAAAGGTATCACTTCAAGAAACCTTGTAGACACATCCATTATTGTCAGTAAATACTGATTTCCACTTTTAGTCTTAGGGAGGGGTCCTACACAATCAATCATGAACCTCATAAAAGGTTTTTCAAATGCTGGATTTGGTATTAAAGGTGCTGGCTTAATTACTGATTGTGGTTTCCCTATCACTTGACATATGTGACATGTTCTACATAATTTGACTACATCCCGATGCAATTCAGGCCAATAAAAATGTTTTTGTACTTTTGCCTGTGTCTTTCTAATTCCTAAATGTCCCCCCATTGGAATTTCATGAGCTATCCTCAGAATCATTCATGCCACATAAGTGTCAGGCAATGACCATCTCCAACAAGAGAGAATCCAACCATCACGCCTTGATGTTCAATGGCATTATCATCACTGAATCCCCCGCTATCAACAGCCTAGGGGTTATCATTGACCAGAAGCTGAACTGGACAAGCCATATAAATACTGTGACTATAAGATTAGGTCAGAGGCTAGGAATTGTACATTGAGTAATTCACCTCCTGACTCCCCAAAGCCTGTCCACCATCTACAAGGCACAAGTCAGGGGTGTGATGGCATAATCCTCACTTGCCTGGATGAGTGCAGCTCCCACAACACTCGAGAGGCTTGATACCATCCAGGACATAGCAGCCCACTTGATTAGCACCACATCCACAAACATTCACTCTCTCCACCACTGACGCACAGTAGCAGCAGTGTGTACCATCTACAAGTTGCGCTGCAGGAATGCACCAAGGCACCTTCAACAGCACCTTCCATACCCACGACCACTACCATCTAGAAGGACAAGGGCAACAGATAGATGGGAACACCGCCACCTGGATGTTCCCCTCCAAGGCACTCACCATGCTGACTTGGAAATATATCACCGTTCCTTCACTGTCACTGGGTCAAAATCCTGGAACTCCCTTCCTAACAGCACTGTGGGTGTACCTACACCACATGGACTGCAGTAGTTGAAGAAGGCAGCTCACCGCCACCTTCTCTAGGGCAACTAGGGATAGATAATAAATGCTGGTCCAGTCAGTGAAGCCCACATCCCATGAATAAAAAATAAGTCTCATTGCTATATCTAAATGTTATTACAATCTGATGCACCACCCTCCATCTTTCATTTGCTGAAGCATGATAAAGCCGCCATTTTCTCATTAAAACATTACCCTTAAGGTAATAACATTCTGGAATACATTCTTCCTCTGTTTCTGAGTAAGCTATTTGACACAACTGTTTTATTTGCGAATCCACTAATTTCTCTGAGTTAAGCACCTTAGCTGCATTGTCCTCTGTACTTTTCTACTGACAATGTTATCAAACACAGTGCCACCTAATTGGACTGCCACATCTTCTCCCTGCCTTTGAACTTCCTGTTTTTCTTGTTTCAACTTATGAACCTGTGATCTTGTCACACAATCTGTAAACAATCCAGAATGCTCTCTGCAACACTTCTGTTAAAAACACTTCTGTTAAGGCAACAATAAATCTCATAGATTTTAAAAGACCAAGGCAAAGTAACACGATACTGTAAACAGTCGAATTCAAAGTGAGTTTTCTTCACTTCAGTTCATGTAGACAGCAACTTGAGGCTTAGAGGCTGCAGGCTTTTAACACTTGTTAGATCTTAGAATTCCTTCCTCTTACACATAACCTCATCTCCTTTATACAGGTTTCTCCCTTTTTAATGTAAATCCCATTGTCCCAATATGTCTTTTCAACTCTACTTTTCTAATAATAAAAATCTTTCATTGTACCAATTTTATCAGTAGGCTTTGGGAAAAATAAACACACCGTTTGGCTTCTTCTGGCTAAGTGTAACATTTCACCACTTCTTTTGAAATTAAGATTATTCTGGTTTATCTAAAAATGAAATTTTTTCCTTTGCATCTCCCATTCTAAAATTTCAGCCACATATACTTAATTAATATTTCTCTTCTGATACATCAAAGCCTAGAGGCCAGATGTCTTTAATTCAATTAAGTCCCACAAACACACACTATTCCTACCTTACAGTAAAATCCGATAACATTATGAAAATTATCATCTTTTCCTGACAAGTATCGTCCACAGATTTTTAAGTAATCAGAGTAACTTTCAATTCCAATGTTACTGTGGGACACTGTGAAGCAGGCTTGTGGGGGCTGTGTGTATGTTTGTGTGTATGTGTGCTTGTGTGTGATTAATTTAATTAAACTGAATGCAGTCTGACTGCAAGGTTGAAATCATCAAAGGGTTAGGTGTCAAAGCAGGCATTTTGAAGAGGAGATGAACAGCTAAAATGGGATACCAGTAAATACAACGTGAATAGGAATTTGCATGAGGATAGAAATGAGGAGTTGAATTTTGTCGCTGTTGAATTTCAAAGAGTAAAAAGGAAATTTTACAACTGGCAAAGATTATAAATGAATAAAGCAAAGTTATTAAGTTTATTTTTCCCGAAAGTCGTGGCCACAAAAAGAACACGAAAGATTTTTATATTCTGGGAAAGGTAATAACAATGGGGGCAGGATTTTCAGGTCGTCAGGCGGACACGGCTGGGAAATGTTCTGCCACCCACGATTGGCCCCCAGCTGCGATTTCACACTGGCTGGCCAACTAATGGGCAGCCAGCATGAAAGGCGCACTGAGAACCTCAGCGCTGTTGGGGTGGGGGCAGGAGGAGTGCGAGCGCACAAGTCTGCACATGTACAGGGGAGCATGCACTGAAAGCTCCATGAAGGCAGGGAACTGCCTCAGAGAGCTGAACAATTTTAAAATCAAAATTAAGGACTTTTAAAATCTGAAAAAATGTCCCGACATGGGACTCACTCACAATAACATCAACAGAATAAAAACTCTGCTCAATAATTTATATTTATTTTTTATTTAATTGTGGAAACCTCATCCTGCCCGTGGATGAGGTTTATTAAAAAATCAAAAGGCTGTCTTAGCCGATTCGCCTGCCCGCCAACCATAAGGTTGGAAAAATAGGATTAAATTGATTAATGTCCTTAATAGGGATCTTAATTATCAGCAGCTGGGCTGCCGTCTCTTGCACGCACCCACCAACCGAAATGTCATGCGAGTGTGCGATGATGTCGGGACGCTCGCCCGATATTATTGCACACTATTTTGCACCTGATTGGGTCAAGCGCATGCCCGCCTGCATGATGTAAAATCCTGCCCTGGGTTTAAACATGAAAAAGAAAAAAAAGTGATCTGGATACATGAGTTTAAATCTCGTCACAGCAGCTAGGGAAATTATTTCATTATGATGCTTAAATGACTTAGCAAGCCACTCAGTTCTGTTCAAGGAGGCAGCTCACCACCGACTTCTCAAGGGCAATTATGAATGGACAACAAATACTGCCCTTACCAGCAATGCTGTCACCCTCTGACTAATAAAAGCAAAAAAAATGTTAAAGTATAGGAGGGAAGACTCTTCATGGGAAGATTAGAGAGATATTAGTCAACGCATTCTTTCTTCGGAAATGAAACGATGGTCAGCAGGATGGAAAACAAGGGCTGCCTTTTATTTAATAGGAAATGGATCATTTTTATCATTATTGGTGTTTTCAAGGCCCATATAGTGTGCAAACAACTGTAGAAACAGAAAACCAGCAGGGAAACAGTTTGTTGCAACAAGTTCAATCCCTGACAACAGATGACGGTTTACATCACTCTTCATTTATTGTGAGACCAAGGTCAAATAAACCAGAGAGAAAAATAAAACAATACTATAGCACGTTTTTTTTTAATGATAGCAATTATCTGATTAACAATGGCAGTGTATCTTGAGAAGCCCACAATAAAATGGCTAGCTTCCTCTTTAACAATTTACAGAGATGTTCCAAACTGGAAATAAACAACAATGAAGGTCTCTACCCAGGGAAAGAGAACATGAAGGCCATCTTTAGGATCACCACAATGCTGGTTGAACTCTTGGATTTTTTGGATATGACAAGTGGCTTTTACAACCAGGTGCCCCTTCTCCCTGTCCATTTATCCAGGCTGGGGACTGGCACCAATCCACATTGGTTTGCCCATATCAGTGACAGGATTCTTCCAAAGCCAACAAACGCTTGAGTGGGACTTGATGCCAGGGCTTTTGGTTCAGAGGCAGGAGAGCTAACCACTGATCCACTTCAGCTCTTATTGAAAAAAAATAACGTGCCATATAATTCTGTTTCATTTTTCTCTGTGGTTTATTTGATCTTGGCCTCATAATCAATGAGGAATGTTGTAAATCATAATCTGCTGTCAGGAATTGAACTTGTTACAACAAACTGTTTCTCTGCTGCTTTTCTGTTTCTACAGTTGTTTGTGCTTAGATGGGTTTTGAGAATACCAATAATTCTAATTCTAAAACATAGGATCAATACTCCTTTTCCTTAATTCCTTGAGGATGGATATAACTAAGGTAATAAAACTTATAACTAAAAAACATAATGTTAAACTCCTTTCAATGAGTCGTTTGACAGTACAGAACTTGAGTATTGCTGAAAAAGAGACATGTCTAAGCTTTTGATCTTGCATTCATCAGGACACTTTGCAAGATTACCAATACAAGGGGAAACAACAATTTATACTGTATGTGAAGAAAGTGCTGACTGGTTGGAAAGGATTCTCCATTGCCATGGAGAATGCACCACTGATGTTAACTGCCAGTTAACTGCCAAGCATTGTTTGAAATTTAAACAAGGCAGCTTGTCCCTGATTGGCCAAAGCATTGCCCTGAGGAATGAGTCAGTGAATGGTTGTCAATTATTTTGTTTAACTGAAACAGGCGCAATGCATGTGCTTATTCTTTGGAAAGAACAGGGCCCTGTGTGTTAATATATGTAGCTTCCAGTACACACAAATGTGCCACACTGCATGCTCGCCTGACACTCTTAAATTGGTTTTCAGCGTAATTTTTAGCACACTGAGGATTATTTAGCAAATGTTGTCATGAGAAGCGTGTCTTTGATGGAATGGCAGCTAACCTCCTAGCCCATATTTCTGATAAGTGGATGATACGTTTGCTATATTTAAATCCGCAGCTGCAAGGAATAATTTCCTTACATGTCTTAATGGGCTCTATCCTGCACTCACATTCACCTGTGAAATGGAGCAGTCAAATGAACTCCCCTTCCTTGATGTACCAGTTGAGAAATCTGCCAGGGGGTTCTCTACTGCATCTACTGCAAGCCTAACTTCACTGGTCAAGATACGCACTGGGATTTTCACAGTTCCACATGCTATAAGATTGGTCTTATCGCCAATACTGTCAATAAGGCCTGAGTCATTTGTTCACCATGCAAGCTTGATGCTGAAATAGGGTGCATCAAAGGCGTCCTGTGGGATACTGGCTACCCTGATCAGATCATTTCATGTTGCATATCACGCAAACTCATGAATGGGCCTAAGGCCATCACTTTTAGCCCTGAAAAGTGCCCTGTCTGCCTCAGATTACCCTGGAAAGGCATGGTATCTGTTTCGCTCTGCTACTATGCAGTAGCAACATGGGTGATATTTGCCACAAACAGGATGCTGCCATCAATCCAAAAAGACATTCTGCCTATCACACAAATGATTAATGTGATATGTGAATTTCAGTGCCAGTGTGATGCTAGGTTTGTAGGCTGTATGTCACAAAGACTGGTGGATTGTATCAAACAGCATGTCCCAGCCACTGTTCACAATGGGCAAGGTACAGACCATACCCAATCAGCCAGTGCTCGCAAAACTCAAAACACAATGTCCGACATTAGATGTGATTCCATGATTGGACGACATTTGCTGAATAATCCTCAGTGTGCTAAGAATTACGCTGACAGCCAATTTATGATTGTCAGTTGGGCTCGCCGTGTGATGCATTTGCGTGTACTGGAAGCTACATATATTAATACACATGGCCCTGTTCTTTGCAGACAGAAAGAACATGTACACACATTGCGCCTCTTTCAGCTAAACAAAATAAGTGATAGCCATTTGCTGAATCCCTCCTCAAGGCAATGCCTTGAACAATTAGGTCTGGCTGAAATTTCAAACAATGTTTGGCAGTTAACTGTCAGTCACCATCAGTGGTGCATTCTCCATGGCAACACCACTTGCCAAACAATCAGCACTCTCTTTGCATACAGTATAACTTGTTGTTTTCCCTTATACTGGTATTTTTTCGAGTGTCCTGTTGAGTGCAAGGTGAAAACCTTCGACATGTCTCTTTTTTCAGCAATACTCCTTTCAATGAACGAGTACTTTGGCACATTCCTACTGTCAGAGAAAAGTAATAATGGATTATGGTGTGCGCAGATTTGCATCTCAGCCTATTTTCCCTCTTCTTCAGCAACAAGTAATACTGTTTGCAAAAACAAGGATGATTGTGATTGTATATCATTCTGAGAGAGACGCAGTAGTTGCGATTGCAAAACAATAGATTGAACAAAAAACTTAGGATCATTTAACTTCTTATGTCCAAATCTTCTAAGTACCCTCACAAGAATATATTTGTACTCCTCTCAGGTAGATATCAATGATCCTCTAGCAACATTTTTGAGGAACAGCAGAGGTGTTTCTCCCATTGTGCTAAGAAGCTTAATCCCCTGTCAAAACAATCGACAATTGCTAGGTCAGTGGAGTGATGGTGTCTGAAACCAAACTGATTTAATTTCAATAGATTTTGACATGACAAAAAGGAATATAATCTATTATAAACAAATTGTTGAAAAATTGACAGTATTGAAATTGGGAAATAATTGTTTGGTAAAGACATGTCATCGTTTTTATAACTTTTGAAGATTTCATTTATAATGGAAAAATGCTGGTTGAAAATGAGAGATTGCACCTATGAATAAGAGGAGTGGCAGTATTTGAGATTATCTTCTTCCATAGTTTGTTGCTTATTTTGGCATGACCAGCGGAATTACTTGTCTTGAGCGAGTTAATAATTTGCATTATTTTGCTTTGTTCAATAGGAGTTAAAAGTAATGCTTCAGTACAAGAATTAGTAAGAAAATGGGAGGAACATCCATCCCTCTTCCTCCAGGATGTCCTTTAACGAGAAGGGGTGGGGTGGGGATGTGGTGCCCAGACCGAGGCCAGGTGAAGGCATTAGTGCTGGCCTGCTGGCTTTGAGGTGGATGGAAACCTGTAAAGGACATGCTCACTTAATGTATCACTTCAAATCATTCACACGTGTCAATGAAGTGTCAATGATGCAGACTGCAGGCAACCCTGCCTTGGTAATGGCTCTCATCCAGATGAGAAGGAGGGCCCATCGCAGGTTGGCACAGGACCATTAGGAGTAAGGGCCTGAGTAGCAAGAGTCAGCAGGGCCTCTATAAGGTCAACAGGCTGGTGAACATGGACCACTACAACAGCGAGCATTAGCTGGTCGATGCATGTATCACAATCTAGGGATGAGCAAAAGGCAATGCTTGAGGTGCCCTTGTATGTCCCAGGTGTGGTTGCTCACATCTGCAAGACATTGTTGTTTTCCCCACACAATCATTTGCCTCATGGTTCCATATGTGTGCTCTAGGTTGCACTCTCCTGAGGCTTTGTCTCCCTCACTTGTATTCAGCAGTGATTTTTTGTTTTGAAAATGTCATAGGCCTGGAACATTCCTGCACTGCCTGTCTCTTCTTACTCTGTCAGGTGGCCACTTACTATTCTCCTGAACTCTCTGTAGCTGTGAAGTCACCACCTGCAGGAATGTGTACTTCAGGAAATTCCCAGCCTCCTATAGGCCCTGAAGTGACTCCAGCCACTCCTCAAACCTGAGTTCCTGCAACTGGAGACACTTCCTTCACTTGTGGTTACCCAGGACCTCACAGCACAGGAGTTTTAGGTAAGGGTCTCAGCTGTCTCATTGTTTTGCTTAAAACATTTTTCACATCGAATTAATTTCTCTGATTATTTATATATTTACCATTCCTAGCTGCAATGCCATCTCCATCCTCCACTGCACCGATTTCCCATTTCACCAAATTCCGGAGTACCACACTGTTGACCTAAAATATATTTTCGATAAGGAGCAAGCTGTAACTTAAATGTCAATTTTGTATCAGGGGACAAACGTATGATTGAAGTGTGTATTTTCTATCATGGGACAAATGCATGATTTCAGAGGACGGCATCTGCAATAGAGTAAATGAATGAATTAAGGGTGCAGTTTCCATTCGGGTACTCACATATAAGTGCCTAATGTAAAACTGTGCATCCCTATCACAGAGTAGGGGCAGCAGTGGAACATTTACCCTTAAATTTTACATCATGTAACAATTCGGCCCTTGTTATTCATTTGAATTCAAAACACAATTACAATTAAAAATGTTCACTAAATGATGCTGAATTACACTTTGGTGTCTTCGCTTGAGACTGTTGTTCCTTTGTGCACTTTGCTGAGCGGAGCCAATTGTTTTTTGCTTTTTGCGTTGCTGCTAGAACAACGTTGCGGAGTTTCCTGAAGCTCCTGTGAAAATGCATCAGTTCCAGAAGTGAGTGGCTGTTGATAAAGCAAAGTCGCACCTCTAAGTGTAAGCTTTAATAATCATTGTCATATCCTTCTAGTTATCCCATGAAACGTGCCACCAGTGCTGGAACACAGGTGGTGCAGCAAAATGTGACATGGGCCAGTATCATTTGTGGATATATATTAATAGTTCAATATTAGATACGCCCATTGCTGTGCCACTGATTTAATAAGTGTACACCAAGTCTTGTAGAGTTCCGCATTGAGTAACCTGCGCCCTCTCACGCCCTTCCCACTTAATAAAAATATTGTCAACCCTTCCCTTAAACCATTTCTATTTTATCCTGCTCAGCACCCACACTCATCCAACTGTAAGGAGCTATCAGATGACTCCCTGTACTCGAAGTTTGCTATAAAAACACGAGGTTCTGTTATTACAGTGCAAAAAGGCAGTCTGCAGCCTGAGTGAGTGAGAAAAACTTGACAAGCGTTGTCTAAATAAGAGGGATGAGGGGGGAATTATTTTGTGAATGTCCATTCAGAGGTGAAGCCTCATTGAAGTGAGAGCTTTCAGAGAGACAAGGTGACAACATTGTGACCCAAGCCTCTGACCCCTCCACTTGCATGAGCTTACACTGGGGCTAGAGCCTCAAAAATGAATACTATCAATTTTGGATGTAATTTTGCATGTTAACTTAATTTGGTGGAGGCCTGTTTCCTTCCCATTCATTTCTTGAAGACTCTCTGTGATTTTGCAGGGCAGACAGCCTTTCTGGAACCTGCAGGCAAACAGTGACGCGTGATTTCCATTCTCTCACTACACGGCATTTTCAGTCCTTGATCCCAGTCAGGAGACAACTGAGATTGGGAACATTGCTGTTTAACAGTGGCTGAATGGTCCTGTCTTGGATCAGGGACTCCTGTTAATCTTTGTAAATTATGTACGACTGAGGAACAATTATGTATCGAACCACATTAGTGTAGGACTGGAGTTACGAAAAGGTCAGCCAGTTAAAGACACCAGAGAGCATCAGTGCCAAATGCAGACCTGTTTGACATCACTGTGGATCTGGAAGGATTTTGATTTTGTCCCATCATAGATGACCTTACCCCTCATGTTGCCCTTGAAGGAGATCACACTGAGCAGCTTCAGCAGGCAGCCAATTTTCTTCAGCAAAAACTGATACACCTTTAAATAGTGCTTAAAATCGACAGCAATAACTTTTTTACTCGCAATCTGCTGGTTGCCATTAGGAGAGGGCATTGGGTCAATCCATCAAACTGCCGTGCTGCTCCTTTAATGAGTGCAAGCAGGCAATTCAAGTGGTAATCAGCCCCTTACTGATCCTCCAGGCAGCCATTCCTTGCAGAAGCTTCAATTCCTTTCACAAGATGGCACCTCGCGCTGAACATGGACTACATCTGTAACTGTTATGTTCAAACTGAATAAGAGAGTGTGGTACAGCAGCAACCTGATGGAGAACACCAAACTGTGAGTCTACCGAGTCTACATCATCAGCGCACCCCTCTAGAGAAGTGAGACCAGGGCAACTGATGCAAGGCAGGAGGAAAAGCTGAACAGTTCCACCTTCGCTGTCTCAGACATAACCTCGGCAGCTCTTGGCAGAAGAAGGTCACTAACTCAGAAGGTCCTGGAGCATGCTCATTCCATCAGCTTCCACTCATTACTAAGCCTACAACCGCTGCTTCTATCAGCCACATTCATCAGTTGGATGACGGCCATACATACAAAGGTCTCTGTAAGTAAGCTGGCTTCTCCGTCATGACCTGACTAGGATACTTGTTCTTCTAAGGGCCTCCTCCAACATTCCACTACAAGGAAACTTCCGGTCAGATATGAAGATGATGGACAATTAAACAGAGAGTTGCCAATGGCCATGACTTCTGAAGGCTGGTTGCTTGGAGGAGCATTGGAAGAGTCAATGTGAAATGGGAAGCTCAGCTGGTAAGGAACAGAGAGCAGAGGAAACATAAGCCAGTGAATCCTGCACCTCAGTCCACTGCCTCCATCTGCAGCAAGTGAGCAGACTGCCATGCCAGACTGGGGTTCCTGAGCCACACCAGGTGATGCTTAGCACAGAGTTGACCACCATTGTCTCACGAGATGGAAGCTGATAGAGATCTTCTACTGTTCATTCGCTGCTGGAAGATAGAAGACGACTTTTGATACACATCAGAGGATTTCCTGGGATATGTTGTCAAATATCACCAGCAATTTATCGACATTTATTCTGGAACTTTTCTGCAGACTTCACCTACGATGACTGGGTGTTGTGCTGCTCTGTTTTACTGGACAGCTTATTGAAGTCACCTGGGGAAAGGGAGTGCTCGGTCATCAACATTCTGTTCGGGGTCCCCATGGTCTTCAGTAGGAATGAGTTGACAGCATCAAGCAAGGCAGAGCAGCAATCGCTGCTGCAAGTGAGAGTGACAGGACAGACATGAGGGAATTTTCAAGGAGCAGTATATGTGGGATCCGCTTAACCACTGCCACTGAAGATGTGGAGTGTGCTAGCTGACACACAGCAGGGGGCGGGAGGGGGTGTGTGTGTGTGTGTGTGTGTGTGTGTTTCAGGATAGCTTAGGGACTAAGTTAAAGGGTGCCCAGGTTCTTAGATATGACACTGATTGTCCTGTTGGAGGAGGTCCTTAGGAGAAAAAGTATCCTGCACCTGAGAGGAGATATTCACCTCACCCTCATGTCTGTCCTGTAAGAGAGTGTGGAACAACAGTAATCTGATGGAGAACACCAAACTGTGAGTGTACCGAGTCTACATCAGTTTTAACTCCTGGGTATGCCTGGGTTATTCTGTAATTCAATGGCCGGGATTTTCCTGCTTCAGTTCTCATGCCTCATGTCAGCAGCACAGATGAAGTATTCCACATCTGAAACTCTGACCATTAAATCAATGCTTGGAAAAAATCAAAGGTTAGCGGTACGTGATTTCTGAGTACAGACTCCCACGATGTGCTGGGCTGTAAAACCGCAGAACATTTTAAAACATTATTGCTGGTTGGTTTCGGCTTCATTCATCACATTTGCTCTATGTTCACAGCTTGTCATGATTATTTAACTAGGTGGAAGGTTGTCTTTGCATTCCACTTACCTCGTATGTCAGTTCAGCTCCATTATTATTTGGTTGAGTCCCAGATACAGACTTAAGGCAGGGAAGAAATGTTTTGCTCATGTTCCTAACGTCTTGTTTTGCCTCTGCACATGCATTGTCACACAATTCCTCCATAATCAGATCTTCTCTGGCTCTTCCAAGCATTGAATAATATTCATTTTCGTAATAATAATTCTTCATATTACACCAAGTGCAACGATGAAGAGAGTAGAGCAACAGCAGTAGGACCAAAAATATGAAAATTAAAAGGCTACCGATGAACTGTAAAGGCATGAGTGAAAAGGTAAGAGGATGATTTAAACAACAACTCTTCAACAGAACTGTTCAACTCTAGAGATTTAATGGTAAATGTTGTGAGGAGTGACTCCCAGCATGAAGCTCCACTCATCTGGAGCATAATTCAGAGATGATTCAGTTTTAGACAGTGTGTGGGTGTATGGAGTGTGTACATGGTTCTGGGGCGTGTATGACCAACTGTGTGCATGTGTGTGTGAAATAGCATGTCAGCTAGGAATGAATGTCTGCGTGTCTGCAGAGTGTTTGGGACAATGGCCAGAATTTTATGTTTCCCCCACTGGTGGGTTTTTAGTTGAGGGGAGCGCATTAAATTGAATTGAAAGTCCGGGTTCCCTCTTGCCCCGACCACACAGTGGGCAAGGCCTCACATGGGAAGCCCATCTTTGCACCAATTACTCACGAATCGAACCTGACAGATAATGTCCTACTCACGGAGACATACCTTACAGATAATGTCCTACTCACGGAGTCATACCTTACAGATAATGTCCTACTCATGGAGTCATACCTTACAGATAATGTCCTACTCACGGAGACATACCTTACAGATAATGTCCTACTCATGGAGTCATACCTTACAGATAATGTCCTACTCACGGAGACATACCTTACAGATAATGTCCTACTCATGGAGTCATACCTTACTGATAATGCACTACTCACGGAGACATACCTTACAGATAATGTCCTACTCACGGAGACATACCTTACTGATAATGTCCTACTCATGGAGTCATACCTTACTGATAATGCCCTACTCACGGAGACATACCTTACAGATAATGTCCTACTCATGGAGTCATACCTTACTGATAATGCCCTACTCACGGAGACATACCTTATAGATAATGTCCTACTCACGGAGTCATACCTTATAGATAATGTCCTACTCACGGAGTCATACCTTATAGATAATGTCCTACTCATGGAGTCATACCTTACAGATAATGTCACATTCACGGAGTGAAACCTTACAGGTAATGTCCCAGACACCATCATCACCATCCCTGGATATGTCCTATCTCACCGATAGGAATGGCCCAGCAAAGGTGGCAGCACAGTGTTATACATTCGGGAGAGAGTTGCCCTGGGAGTCATCAAGACCGAATCCGGACCCCATGAAGTCTCAGGCACCAGGTCAACCAGGAGCAAGGAAACCTCCTGCTGATTACCACATACCGTCCCCACCCAACCCCACTCAGCTAATGAATCAGTACTCTTCCATGTTGAACACCACTTGGAGGAAGCACTGAGATTGGCAAGGGCGCAGAATGCACTCTGGGTGGGGGACTTCAATGTCCATTACCGAGAGTGGCTCAGTAGCAGCACCACAGTCTGGCTGAGTCCTAAAGGACATAGCTGCTGGATTGGGTCTGTGGCAGTTGGTGAGGGGACCAACAAGATGGAAAGACATACTTGACCTCATCCTCACCAACCTGTCTGCTGTAGATGCATCTGTCCATGACAGTATCGGTAGGAGTGACCATCGCACAATCCTTGTGGAGACGAAGTCCCGTCATCACATTGAGGATGCCCTCCACCATGTTGTGTGGCACTACCACCCGTGCTAAATAGGATATATTTTGAACAAATAATTCACCTCCTGACTCCCCAAAGCCTGTCCACCATCTACAAGGCACAAATCAGGAGTGTGATGGAATTCTCCCCACTTGCCTATGAGCGTAGCTCCCACAGCACTCAAGAAGCTTGACACCATCCAGGGCAAAGCAGCCCTCTTGATAGGCATGCCCATTCATGCCTTCCACCAGTGACACACAGCAGCAGCAGTGTGTGCCATCTACAAGCAGGAACTCACCAAGCCTCCTTCAACAGCACCTTCTAAACCTATGACCACTACCATCTAGAAGGGCAAGGACAGCAGACACATGGGAGCACCACCACCTGGAGGTTCCCCTCCAAGCAGCTCACCATCCTGACTTGGCAATATATCACTGTTCCTTCACTACCGCAGCATCACAATCCTGGAGCTCCCTCCCTAACAGAACTGTGGGTGTACCTACACCATATGGACTGCAGTGGTTCCAGAAGTCTGCTCACCACCACCTTCTCAAGGGCAATTAGGGATGGGCAATAAATGCTAGCCTAGCCAGTGATGCCCACATCCTATGCATGAATTAAAAAAAAAATTGAGGCCCTTAAGTGGCCCCTTCTGAAGTTGGGCACACCCCTCCTTAAAGTCCGGTGGCTTCTGGACCTCCCCACGCCCTCATTTTGCGGTCTCTCTCACGAGTCTCTGATCACTCACCTCTAGCCCCTTCCAGGTCTTCCCTACCCTTCACACCGTGGGACACTTTGAACTTAGCTACGCCTCCAGTTCCCAGACTTCGTATGGGAATTCTTCAGTTATACAAGGCATTGGTGAGAGCACATCTCGAATAATGTGTGCAGTTTTGGTCTCCTTATTTGAGGAAGGATGTAAATGCATTGGGGATAATTCAGAGGATGTTTATTAGATCGATACCTGGAATGACCGAGTTGCCTACTGAGATAGGTTGGACAGGCTGGCTTTGTTTCCAATGGAGTTTAGAAGAGTGAGGAGTGACTTGATTGAAGTGTATAAAATCCTGACTAGTCTTGACAAGCTGGACATGGAAAGGATGTTTCTTCTTGCAGGTGAGTCCAGAAATAGGGGACACTGTTTTAAAATTAGGGGTCGCCCTTTTAGGACAGAGGTGGGGAGAAATTTTTTCTTTCAGAGTGTTATGTGACTTTGAAACTCTCTGCCTGAGAAGGCAGTAGAGGTAGGGTCATTGAATATTTTGAAGACAGAGGTAGATTGATTCTCTTGCCTAACAAGAATCAAAAGTTTTTGGGGGTAGATGGAAATGTGGAGCTTGAAACACAAGCAGATCAGCCAAAATCATATTGAAAGGCAGAGCAGTCCCGAGATTCGATTGGCCTAATTCTGCTCCTATTTCAAGTGTTCGTATGTCTTCTTAAACTTCCTCTTCTGTCCACTACAGTGCTGTCGCTGTAGGGACTGGAGAGCTGTCGGCCAATCAGATTGGCCTTTACAGGTTTCGGGTGCCTAGTTCGATGCTGGATGGCCGATGGCCTTGTAGCGGCTTGAGACAACTGAGTGTCTTGCTAGTCAATTTCAGAGTCAGCCACATCACTGTGGATCTGGAGGATGACAGATTTCCTTCCCTAAAGGACATTAGTGAAGTAGATGGGTTTTCTGCGACAACCAACAATGGTTTCATGCTCATCTTTAGACTTTTAATTCCAGATTGAATTCAAATTCCACCATCTGCTATGTTGGGATTCAAACCCAGGCCCCAGAGAATTACCCTGGGGTAGCCAAGTGACAATATCACTACACCACTGCTTACCACCTACAAACACAAGATAACATGATGCCAGTAAAAGTAGGGATGCAGATATCAATAAGAGAGAAGTAGAATTCATATAGATAGAGATAATGGCTAATAAAGGATTTATCATATTAGTGGCGTTGTCTACATGCCACCTAACGCTGGTAGGGAGTTGAAGGAAGAATTTTTTTTTTATTCATGGAATGTGGGCATCGCTGGCTCAGCCAACATTTATTATTCATCCCTAATTGCCCTTAAGAAGCTGGTGGTGAGCTGCCTTCTTGAACTGCGGCAGTCCATGTGGTGTAGGTATACCCACAGTGCTGTTCAGGAGGGAGTACCAGGATTTTAACTCAGCGGCAGTGAAGGGACAGTGATATATTTCCAATTCAGGATGCTGAGTGACTTGGAAGGGAACTTTCAGATGGTGGTGTTCCCATGGATCTGCTGCCCTTGCCCTTCTAAGGGCTTAGAGGTTGTGGGTTTGGAAGGTGCTGTCAAAGGAGCCTTGGTGAGTTGCTGCAGTGTATTTTGTAGCTGGTACACAGTGCTGCACTGTGTGTGAGGGAATGAATGTTGAAGTTGCTGGATGGGGTGCCAGTGAAGCTTTGTCCTGGATGATATTGAGCTTCTTGAGTGTTGGAGTTGCACTCGTCCAGGCAAGTGGAGACATTCCATCATGCTGCTGATTTGTGCCTTGTAGATGGTGGACAGGCTTTGGGGAGTCAGGAAGTGTTACTCGCCACAGCATTCCCAGCCTCTGACCTGCTCTTGTAGGCACAGTACTTATATGGCTAGTCCAGTTCAGTTTCTGGTCAATGGTATCTCCCAGAACGTTGATAGTGAGGGATTCACAATGGGAATGCCATTGAAGGTGAAGGGATGATGTTTAAATTCTCTCTTATTGAAGATGGTCATTGCCTGGCACTTGTGTGGTGCGAATGTTAAATGTGCGGACAAATTAGGGAATCGAGTTTGAAAAGGAATGGTAATCATTGGAGGCTTCAACAGCCCTGGTATTAATTGGGTGGAAGAGGTATGTAAAGGGGTTGGGTTTCTACAATGTTTACAGGTCTCCTTTCTCACCCAACATGTAAAAAGACTAACAAGGTAAGATTTGCTATTGAATCTAGATAATGGCGATGGACCCAGAGCAGATTAGGGAAGTAAAAGTAGGGAAACATCTGGACAACTGTGACAATAGCATTATCTGCTTTAAGATGGTGATAGAGAAGGATACAGGTCAAATATCCTTTGTCCGAAACCCCTGGGGCTGATTGGTTTTCAGATAAATTCGGCTTTTGGATTCCGCATATAAACTTACACAACAATCGCCTAAGCCTAGACTAGTTATAGTCCAAAGTAAATAAAATAGCTAGAAAAGGAAGTTATATCACTGAATAATAAATGCAGGGTGCCTGTAATAAGTTACTTCTTGATATGTTCACCACAGAAAATCACCAGGTAAACAGTGCAGACAAAAAACTAGTCAGACTTCCCATGCTAAAGGTAAATGAGGTTCAAAAAAAGTATGGTTTTTGGATGTATTTGGTTTTCGGATTTACAAATAAAGGATACTCAACCCATATAGGTATGATAAAAACCAAGTTTATATATGTCAGGAGAGGGAAGGGGAATAGACAGAAAGAGCAGAGCACCCCTGTGGCCATTCCCATCAACAATAGGTATACCGTTTTGGATACTGTTGGTGGGGATGACCCACCAGGGGCAAGTTGTAGTGGTCGCGTATCTGGCACCAAGGCTAGACCCTCAGCTCAGAAAGGAAGGAGGGAAAAGGGGAGAGCAGTAGTAATAGGGGATTCAATAGTTAGGGGGACAGATAGGAGGTTCTGTGGGAGAGATCGAGAATCCCGGATGGTCTGTTGCCTCCCTGGTGCCAAGGTCCGTGATATCTCGGATCGAGTTCTTAGTATTCTCAGGAGGGAGGGTGAGCAGCCAGCTGTCGTGGTCCATGTAGGGACCAATGACGTGGATAGGAAGGAGGAGGAGGTCCTGCAAAGAGAGTTTAGGGAGTTAGGTGCAAAGTTGAAGGACAGGACCTCCAGGGTTACGATCTCAGGAGTGCTACCCGTGCCACGTGCTAGTGAGGCTAGAAATAGGAGGATAGTGCAGCTAAATACGTGGCTAAGGAGATGGTGCAGGAGGGAGGGCTTCATGTTTCTTGACAATTGGGCTCTGTTCCAGGGAAGGTGGGACCTGTTCCAACGGGACGGTTTGCACCTGAACTGGAGGGGGACTAACATCCTTGCGGGTAGGTTTGCTAGTGCTGCTCCAGGGGGTTTAAACTAGATTTGCAGGGGGAGGGGAACCAGAGTGTTAGAGCAGATAGTGAGGTGGAGGAGGATAAAGGTCAAGTGAGGAATGCATGTATAGACAGAAATCAAAGGTTTGTACGTGATAGAAATGTTCTCAGGTGCATCTATTTCAATGCAAGGTATTGTCAGAAAGGCAGATGAGCTTAGGGCATGGATTGGCACGTGGGATTACGACATTATTGCTATTAGTGAGGCTTGGTTGCAGGTGGGGCAGGACTGGCAGCTCAATGTTCCGGGGTTCCGTTGTTTCAGACATGACAGAGGGGGAGGGATGAAAGGGGGAGGAGTTGCATTACTAGTCAGGGAAAATATCACAGCTGTGTGTAAGCAGGACAGCCCGGAGGGCTCGTCTACAGAGGCCATATGGGTGGAGCTGAGGAATGGGAAAGGTGTGACCACACTAATAGGGTTGTATTATAGACGGCCCAATAGTCAGAGAGAATTGGAGGAGCAAATCTGTAGAGAGATAGCAGACCGATGTAAGAAACAGAAAGTTGTGATAGTAGGAGATTTTAACATTCCACATATTGTCTGGGACTCCCATACTGTAAAAGGGCTGGATGGCTTGGAGTTTGTCAAATGTGTTCAGGAAAGTTTTCTAAATCAATATATAGAGGTACCAATGAGAGAGGATGCAATACTTGATCTCCTATTAGGGAACCAGACAGGTCAGGTGACAGAAGTATGTGTAGGTGAACATTTTGGGTCCAGTAACCACAATATCATTAGTTTTAAGCTAATTATGGATAAGGATAGGTCTGGTCCTCGAGTTGAGGTTCTAAATTGGAGAAAGGCCAATTTTGTGGAAATGAGAAAGGATCTAGGAAGAGTGGATTGGCATAAGTTGTTTTCAGGCAAGGATGTGTTCAGTAAGTGGAAGGCATTCAAAGGCGAAATTTTGAGAGTGCAGAGTTTACATGTTCCTGTCAGGGTTAAAGGCAAAGTTAACAGGCATAGGGAACCTTGGTTTTCAAGGGATATTGGCGATCTGGTTAAGAAGAAGAGAGAGGTGTATAGCAGGTATAGGCAAATGAGGTACTTGTACAGTATAGAAAATGTAAGAAAATACTAAAAAAGGAAATCAGGAAGGCAAAAAGAAGACATGAGGTTGCTTTGGCAGATAATGTGAAGATAAACCCGAAGGGTTTCTACAAGTATATTAAGAGGAAAAGGATAGAAAGGGACACAATTGGTCCCCTTGAAGATCAGAGTGGCCGTCTATGTGTGGAGCCTCACGAGATGGGGGAGATCTTAAACAGTTTTTTTGCATCAGTATTTACTCAGGAAACTGGCATAGTGTATAAGGAAGGAAGGGAAACAAGCAGTAGTTTCATGGAACATATAGAGATTAAAGAGGAGAAGGTGCTTGCTGCCTTACAGTGAATAAAGGTAGATAAATCCCCCGGGCCTGACATGATATTCCCTCGGACCTTGAGGGAGACTAGTGTAGAAATTGCAGGGGTCCTGGCAGAAATATTTAAAATGTCCTTAGCCACGGGTGAGGTGCCAGAGGATTGGAGGGTAGCTCATGTTGTTCCGTTGTTTAAAAAAGGCTCCAAAAGTAAACCAGGTAATTACGGGCCAGTGAGCCTGACGTCAGTAGTAGGTAAATTATTGGAAGGTGTTCTGAGAGATCGGATATATAATTATTTGGACAGCCAAGGGCTGATTAAGGATAGTCAGCATGGCTTTGTGTGTGGTAGGTCGTGTTTAATGAACCTTGTAGAGTTTTTCGAGGAGGTTACCAAGAAAGTAGATGAAGGAAAGGCTGTGGATGTTGTCTACATGGACTTTAGTAAGGCCTTTGACAAGGTCCCACATGGGAGGTTAGTTCAGAAGGTTCAGACACTTGGTATCCATGGAGAGGTTGTAAACTGGATTTGAAATTGGCTGTGTGGGAGAAGACAGAGAGTGGTAGTGGATGATTGCTTCTCAGACTGGAGGTCTGTGACTAGTGGTGTGCCTCAGGGATCTGTACTAGAACCATTGTTGTTTGTTGTCTATATCAATGTTTTGGATGATAATGTGGTGAATTCGATCAGCAAGTTTGCTGATGACACTAAGATTGGAGGCGTTTGGGACAGCGAGGAAGGCTTTCAAAGCTTGCAGAGATCTGGACCAACTGGAAAAATGGGCCAGAAAATGGCAGATGGAATTTAATGCAGAAAAGTGTGAGGTGTTACATTTTGGAAGGTCAAACCAAGGTAGGATATACACAGTAAATGGTAGGGCACTGAGGAGTGCGGAGGAACAAAGGGATCTGGGAGTTCAGATACATAATTCCCTAAAGTGGCGTCACAGGTAGACAAGGTTGTAAAGAAAGCTTTTTGGCATACTGGCCTTCATAAATCAAAGTATTGAGTATAGGAATTGGGATGTTATGGTGAGGTTGTATAAGACATTGGTGAGGCCAACTTTGGAGTATTGTGTGCAGTTCTGGTCGCCTAACTACAGGAAGGATATCAGTAAGATTGAGAGAGTGCAGAGAAGATTTACTAGGATGTTGCCGGGTCTTAAGGAGTTGAGTTACAGGGAAAGATTAAACAGGTTAGGACTTTGTTCCTTGGAGCGTAGAAGAATGAGGGGAGATTTGATAGAAGTTTACAAAATTGCGAGGGGTATAGACAGAGTAAATGCGAGTAGGCTCTTTCCGCTTAGATTAGGAGAAATAAACACGAGAGGACATGGCTTTATGGTGAAAGGGGAAAGGTTTAGGGGGAACATTAGGGGGAACTTCTTCACTCAGAGAGTGGTGAGAGTGTGGAACGAGCTACCATCTGACGTGGTAAATGCGGGCTCACTCTTAAGTTTTTAAGAATAAATTAGATAGATACATGGATGGGAGAGGTCTGGAGGGTTATGGACTAGGTGCAGGTCAATGGGGCTAGCGGAATAATATCTCGGCACAGACTAGAAGGGCCAAATGGCCTGTTTTCTGTGCTGTAGTGTTCTATGGTTCTATGAGATAAGTGTGGATCTTGAGGAACTGGGGATATAACTTTAAAAAATAAAACATGCAAATGTATTGACAAAGAATGATGTAGAACAACAATAGGACACATTTAAAGCAATGTTCAACAGAATACATGTAATATACATTCCTCTAAAAGGAAAGAGCAAACTAAACCGTAGTGGGACTCCTTGGATGGATGGAGACACAAGTGAATAGTTGAGGTTTAGGAAAGAGGCAAATATTAACTACATAGAAGCTTGACATCATTCAGGACAAAGCAGCCCACTTGATTGGCACCCTTTCCAAAAATATTCACTCCCTCCACTACTGATGCACAGTAGCAGCAGTGTGTACCATCTACAAGATTCATTGCAGAAACCCATCAAGCCTCCTTAGACAGCACCTTCCAAACCCACAGCCTCTACCATCTAGAAGGACATGGACAGCAGACACACGGTAACACCACCACCTGGATGTTCCCCTCCAAGTCACTCACCAACCAGACTTGGAAACATATCACTGTCCCTTCACTGTCGCTGGGTCAAAATCCGGGAACTGTCTCCCTAACAGCACTGAGGGTGTACCTACACCACATGGACTGCAGCGGTTCAAGGAAAGTTCAAGGAAAGAGGCTCACCACCACCTTCTCATGGGCAATTAGGTAGGGCAATAAATGTAATAAAAGCCATCGACATCTACATCCCATGCATGAATAAAAAACACCATAGCAAAGGGTAGCTGTCTGAAGAGATTAGGTGAGAAGTAAAAAAAAATCAGGATGGTAAAGATGAAAGTAAATTATTCAGGAACATAAAACAAAATAGTAAAATCAAGGGATAGACAGCATAATGCCACAGGTAATAACTTAGAGAGATGGCAGAAATAATAAATAATTACTTTGTTTTAGTTTTTAGCAGGAAGATAGGAGAGGTAGATACGAACTTGGTTGATGAGATGAGTTATGAGGTAAATGCAATTAAAATAAAAAAGGGATGCATTTTAAAAAACTGAACAAACTAAAGAGGTAAATACTGGGGCCTGTATGGATTGCATCCAGATATTTTTGAAAAACCTATGGAAAAGATAGCAGAAGCATTATTGCTCAGATTTAATAATTAATTAGAAAAATGTGTAATGCCAGAGCATTGGCAGAAAGCTAATGTAATTCCTGTATTTTAGAAGGGCAGCGGGTGATGTCCAGGGAATTAATGACCAATCAGCATAATATCAGTGGTAGGAAAAGTAATGGAATCCTTACGTAAAGGAGAGATTTGAAGAGCATCTATAAGTTAAAAAAAAATAATAATGGTGTAGCATGGTTTAAGGGGAAAATCTTTCCTATCCAACCGCATTAAATTGTTGAGGAGGTGACTATGGTAAAATAGTAGATGTAATATATCTGGATTTTCAAACGCCTTGGTAAGATGCCCCATAAAAGATTAATAAATAAGGTCAGAGAATGTGGAGTCAGGGGACAAGTGGCAGAAGAGATTGCTAGCTTTCTTCAAGACTGAAAGGAGAGGTGGGGGAAGGGAAATAATCAATACTGAGGAGGACTTCAACAAATTACACAGGGCCACTCATAAACTTGCAGAATATGAAAATAATTGGCAAGTGAAGTTTAACACATAAATGTGAGGTAGCACATCTAACCCTGATAACCTTTGATCCCCTTTTCTAACAAGAATCAATCTACCTTCGCCTTAAAAATATTCATTGACCCCGCCTCCACCACCTTCAGAGGCAGAGAGTTCCAAAGTTGCACAATCCTCTGAGAGAAAAACATTCTCCTCATCGTCCTAAATGGGGACCCCTACATTTAAAACAGTGCCCCCTATTTCTGGATTCACTCACAACAGCAAACATCCTTTCGACGCCCACCTTGTCAAGGCCATTCAGGATCTTGTATACTTCAATCAAATCACTCCTCACTCTTCTAAACTCAGAAGCCCAGTCTGTTCAACCATTCCTCATAAGATCACCCACTCATTTCAGATATCAACCTAGTAAACCTCCTTTGAACTACTTCCAATGCATTTACATACTTCTTTAAATAAGGAGATCAAAACTTCACACAGTAGTCGAGGTGCGGTCTCACCAATGCCCTGTATAACTGAAGCATAACACCCTTATTTTTATGTTCAATCCCTCTCAGAATAAATAAAGTTCCATTAGCCTTGTAAATTACTTGCTGTACCTGCACATTAGCTTTTTGTGACTTATGTACCAGAACACCTAGATCCCTCTGCACCTCAGAATTATTCAGCTGTTCTCCATTTAAGTAATACTCTGCTTTTTTGAACTTCCTGCCAAAGTAAACAACTTCACATTTTCCCACATTAAATTCCATTTGCCAGATCTTTGCCCATTCAGACAACCTGTCTATATCCATCTGCAACCTCATTCTGCCCTCTTCACAATATACTTTCCTACCTATCTTTGCATCATCTGCAAATTTAGCTACCATGTCTTCACTCCCCTCAAACAAGTCACTGATGTAAATTGTAAAAAGTTGGGGCCCCAGTACAGGCCCCTGTCGGACTCCACTCGTCACACCCTACCAATCAGAAAAAAGACCTATTTATGCATACTCTCTGCTTTCTGCCAGCCAGCTAATCTTCTATCCATGCTAATGTGTTACCCCTACATCATGCACTTTTATTTTCCATAATAATCTTTGATGTGGTACCTTATCAAATGCCTTCTAGAAATCTACAGGCCCCCCATTTATCCACTGAGCATGCTACTCCTTCAAAAAGTCCCAATAAATTGGTTAAACATGATTTTCCTTGCACAAAATCACGCTGACTCTTCCCCATTGGCTTGAGCTCTTCGAGGTACCCAGCTATAACCTCCTTAATGATCGATTCGAATAACTTTCCCACAACAGATGTTAAGCTAACTGACCTATAGTTTCCTGTGTTCCGCCTCCCTCCCTTCTTGAATAGAAGGGTTATATTTGCTACTTTCCAGTCTGTTGGAACCTTTCCAGAATCTAGTGAATTTTGGAAAATTAACGCTAGTGCATCAACTACCTCATTAGCCACCTCTTTTAAGACCCTAGGACATAGACCATTGGGACCCAGGGACTTGCCCGACTGCAGCTCCACTAATTTGCTCAGTACCATTTCCCTAGTGATTTCAATTTCATCAAGTTCCTTTCTCCTGTTCACCTCCTGATTTGCAGCTATTACTGGAATGTTTTTTTGTATCCTCTATAGTGAACACAGGAGCAAAATATTTGTTCATTTCTTCCACCATTTCCTTGTTATCTCCACTAACCCCCTACTGTCATTCTCTATAGGACCAACACTCACTTTACTCACTCCTTTTTAAAGGACTGTAGAAACTCGAGCTATCCATTTTTACATTTCTAGCTAGCTTCCCCTTATACTCTAATTTCTTTCTCCTGATTAACCTTTTAGTCATTCTCTGCTGTTCTTCACATTCTGTCCAACCACCTGTCCTGCTGCTCATCTTTGTGGAGTTGTATGCTTTTTTTCTTAAATTTGATGCTTTCCTTAACATCTTTAGTTAACCACAGATGGTGGGTCCTCCCCTTAGAAGTTTCCTTTGTAGTAGGAATGCGCTTATTCTGAATACTCTGAAATATCCCCTTAAATGTCTGCCACTGCTTCTCTATTGATTTCTTCCCTAGCCTAGTTTCCCAGTTCACTTCAGGTAGCTCAGCTTTCGTCCCCACATAGTTGCCCTTATTTAAGTTTAAGATATTGGTCTTAGACCCTCTCTTCTCCCTTTCAAACTGGATCTAAAATTCATCATATTGTGGTTGCTGCCACCTAACGGTGCCTTTACTCTGAGGTCATTAATTAATCCTGTCACGTTACACAATATCAAGTCTAATATAACCTGCTCTCTGGTTGGTTCCAGAACACGCTGCTCTAAGAAACTATCTCGAAAGCATTCTGAGAACTCCTCATCCAGTCTACTACTGACAATCTGACTTTTCCAGTTCATGTGTCGATTAAAATTACCTAAATCCGCCGCCTCTATTTCGGCATTAACTTCAAAGTCTTCTGTGAAGGCCGATGTAAAGCACTTCAGTCACTCCTTTGCCTCCTAAATTAAATGTAATTTCCTTGTCCCGATTAGGCCCCATCATTCCTGTAACTTTTTTCAACCTGTATTAACAACTTTTGAGTTCTTTTCATGCTACCCGCCAAACGTTTTTCATACTCTTTGTTTTCATATCAGTTATTAATCCCCTCATGCTGTGCATTGTTCCTGCCTTCTGAGTATTTACTATGTGCTGTTCTTCATAAAACGCTTTTCTGCTTCATTTTAACTTCTGATTCCGTTGTTATCCTTTTCATCGTGTCAACTTCTTAAAAATAATGATGGGGGTTACATTCGGCTTCCTTAGGCCTCCGAGTATTGTCGAAGAATAAAATGAGCTTTAGAAATATGAACGGGGTTTGCACACCGCCTCTGCTATCTCCACAAGGACATTTGGCTGGATAGCAATTGCCCCAGCTTCTCTACATGTTGTTTAATGTTCCTATTCATATCTAAATTAATAGATTCTTCTAGGTTAAGGTTATTGGAATGTAACGCAAATTGTTAAAAGTAAAGGTTGAACGTCATCTTTAAGCGTGATACCGAATACCCACCTAATATTTTTACCAAATCTATTGAGCTCTTCATAAACTGTCCTTGAAATCCTTTAATAGACAGAAGTAGACTTTTAGGGTTCGCGGACTCTTCACTGAACACTATTTCCTCAATATTCCACCACATGTCCTTATCCGCTTCGCCTTTCTACTAATGATGTTAGTCTTCTTAGCTTTTCTTGCACTTAACTCCGTTTAGTTGGACGTTCAGTGCCTACAGTTTTTCGAAAGGGTTGTGTTTATATTTAACTTTTCTCAGTGCATGTCAGTCAGCCTCATGACCACCCAATAGAGACAGAAGTTTAATCGGTTACAAATCTTATGCCAAGTTAAGCAAAGATTGCCCTCCTGAATTCGGCATGGAGTTGCAGATTCTCAGTGCATTTAATTCCACCAGTCTGTTGAAAGCACTTTATGTCATCACTGTTGCCCACATGTTCCACACAAGGAGGCTCAATACAATGACAGGCTCACTAATGTAAAGGAGATCGCATGTATGCGTATGGCCGATTACGAACTGACATGCCGAGTGACGAGCCAGCCGTAAACATTTTCAACCAATGTTTCAGTTGCACTTTCCCCTATAACAAAGATAAGCTACCGCGTCACTGAATTCCAGGAAAGTTAAAGTCACACAGGCGAAACGTTTGCATACTTTTGAGGTGTTGGCCTAGTGGCTCATCATAGACATCTATAAACATTAAAAAAATAATTAATAGAAGCTCATGACTTTGGTGCATTTCAACAAAGATAACCTCATGCTAAAGATAAAATCTAATCTTTCCCTCAAAAATTAAGAATCCCACCTCAACTTTGAACTACTCCAACCCGTCTAATTCTCTTGTAGCTTCTGGTTTAAATTAATCTACATTGCTTTCATTTAGGCATAGATCAGAAATGCACAACTTCCTAAATTTTCTAACATATGCGCTGGCAGCTCCAACAATTTGTTGTTAATACTCCTCACATTTAGTTAGAAACAATTTCCAGCTCTCGCATCTAACTCGATTGAACCTGCCTGCACCACATCCTCAAACAGCACATTCTGGATCCTAACCACTGAGACCTCACTAAAAGTTATTTATTCCCCTATCACCGTTCCTCCTTTTGTCAATCGCCTAAAATCGGTGTATTCTGGTTCTGCAACCTTCCAGCAGTAGGACCACTTTCTCCTCATCTATTTGTCCAGGCTCTTCGTAATTTCGAACGTTTCTATCAAATCTCCTCTGAATCTTTTCTTCAGGGAGAACAGCTCCTGGCTCTTCCGCATCTATGAAACCATTCACCGGGGCGGTATAAGTGTTGCTTCAAATTTATAGCTTAAATAGTTAAACTACTTTATATAACCACCGTCAGTGAGTGTTATTCCCAACTTTGAGACCCACTTAGTTAAACAAAATACAATAGCAATGCCAGGGCAGTTGATACGTGACCGCTGTAGCGTGTGGGAAATGGTGGACCCAGTGTAACGCTCAGCAAACTCAGCAGTAAGTTTCCCCAGCATATGCAACTTCTCCTCAGACTTGATGAGCTGGAGTTCGAGCTTCGGACATTGCGATGCATCAGGCAGGATGAAACTTAGCTGGACACATTGTTGCAGAAGACAATCACACCCTTTAGGGTAGGTACATTAGATATAGTCCCTAGTCATGGACAGTATGATGTGACGCCAAATGAGGTAGGTATGGGGATCCCAAACCTGGATGTGACTTCTATCATTCAACTGCTCATATCCTGGGTTTGGGATATGATGTTAGCAGGAATCCTGTAAAAACAAATAGATTTCTATCCATTTTAACATTGGTATACCGATATGTAAACCCATTTCCGAACCTTGTCACTCACCTTTCATTAAGTCATCCATATGATCCCAGTGACCAGCCATCTTTGGAACCTGGAAGACAAAGCACGATTTATTGGACGGTATTCTTGAGAGTGCCGTCCAGCGACACTTACTCATCAACAAAGATCTCACTGATTCTCAGTTTCGATTCTGTCAGGATCTCTCAGATTCAGACCTTCATCGCAGTCCTGGTATAAACATGGGTATAAAAGATCTACATTTCAATTGTGAGGTGAGATTAGTCAATTTGATACCAATTTGATAGCAAGGCAGCATTTGCTGCGTGGTAACAAGGAGCCAGAGTAAAATTCAATCGATAAAAACAAAATACTGCGGATGCTGGAAATCTGAAACAAAAACAGAAAATGCTGGAAAAACTCAGCAGATCTGACAGCATCTGTGGAGAGAAAAACATGGTTAACGTTTCGAGTCCGCATGACTGAGGAAGAAGAAAAAATTCAATCGAATTGGAATAAGAGTGAAAACTCCACACTGGCTGTAGTTATGTCTAGCATAAATTGTTGTGATTGTTGGACACCAATGATCCCAGCCCCAGGACATTGCTGCAGACGGTTTCCTAGACACAACCATCTTCAGCTGCTTCATCAGTGGCTTAATCGCTATCGTCTGTCGGGAGCATAGTGGTATTGTCACTAACTAGTATTTCAGAGACCCAGGGTAATTCTCTGGGGACCTGTGTTCAAATCTTCACCACGGCGAAATCTGAACTCAATAAAAAAGAATCTGGAATTAAAAGTCTGATGACGACTCTATCGATTGTCGTAAAAACCCATCTCGTTCACTAGTGCTCTTTAGGAAAGGAAATCTGCTGTCCTCACATGGTCTGGCCTACGTGTGATTCCAGACCCCACAGCAAGGTGGTTGACCTTTAAATGGCCCCTGAACAAGGGCAACGACATGAACGAATATTATGTGTATATATAATAAAAAGTGGAGAACTTCACTGATCGTTTCAAGTTCCATTTGCAACCCCTCAGATAATGAATGAACCAATACACCTCCACCCTCCGCCCCCCCCACCTCCCCCATGCAGCAGTGTCATTGAACCTTCACGCCAAACATCCGCAATAAAAAAAAAATCTAATTAAATACAATGACCGAAAATTTAAGTAGACTTTTAATGTGGCTAGAAGAGCAAGTCAGATTTGCGTATTCTGGGATGACCCATCTCCTGATTTCCGTTATACTTTACACAACCTGCAGGACACAAATCAATCGTTCGATTGAATACTCCCGACCTACCTGAATGACTGCAACTCGATATACTGGGCACTCTGCGGGACTTAGCAGCCTATTTGGTTGGAAGGGCATCCGCCTCTGCAGACATTCACTCTCTCCATCACCAGCGTAAGTGCGATGTGTGCGAGGTGCAAGATTCACTGAAGCAACTCGCCAAGACTCCTTTTACAACACATTCGGCACCCACAAACTCCACCATGCAGAGGATTAAGGGTAGCAGGCTGACGTGAACGCCACTCCCAGCATCTTCCCTTAAAGATCACACACCGTCCCGAGGTCAGTCCATATCGCCATTCCTTCGTCATCCTGGAACTCCTTACCTAGGCGCTCTGTTGGTGTATCTTGACCACATCGGAGATGGGCAATATATGCAGGCCTTGTCAGCGACGCCCACATCCTTTGAACAAAATAAGGAAGCACAAAGTTAGAGTTCCCAGTGGAACTCTGAGCGCCATCAACAATAAGAAGTATTTCCTCTTGTAACTCAGACCTACCAGCACGAAGTGAAGATTCCTGGTGTAGTTCTGAGCTATATTAGTAATAAGGAAAGTTTGCTATTGTAGTTCTGAACCCTACCAGCACTAAGTGTAGATTCCTGGTGTAGTTCTGAGCTATATTAGTAATAAGGAAAGTCTGCTATTGTAGTTCTGAACCCTACCAGCACTAAGTGTAGATTCCTGGTGTAGCTCTGAGCCACCGTCATGAGGACATGTATTCCGCTGTAACTCTGGTAGCCAGCATAAGGTGAGTTTAATATTATGGCTCTGGGAGCCACAAGCGCAAAGGGGGAATTTATCGATTTAACTCTCAGAGCAAACATCCCTGTGGATTTTATGTTTCCCCAGGCTATCCGCTTATTGGCCGCAAATTTCTGTAGTATGGTTTTCACTGCCCGATGTCCACTCTTCACCTGCCTGTAGTGCGGCCACTTGGGCCAGGTACCGAGGTAGCAACTGAGGTGTGGTTACTGTGCAATTTCTAAGAAGCACCAGCCCAGGCTTTGCCTTTCCTGAAGCCTGGGTCACTGGCCTGATCCCACTGCCAATGTCAAAATCAGGTAACATTTTCGCAGTCACCTCTGCAGCACTGTCCCACTATGGAAATATTTCGACTCATTTCGAAAACTGATATGTGAAATCCGAAGAAAAGAAAAATATTTTCGGCCGCTTGAGGGAACAGTCATCCAATGGTAAGAACGAAGAAAGGGCCAGAGGGAAAAATGGTCGCAGTGGAGTGTTGATTTTTCTTGAGTGTTGTATTGTTTTGAGTACATATCGAGCATGGCCGAGAAGAGGCAGCGGTATCTGGTTTCCTAACGGACAGCCAACTCTGATGCCACAGTAGTTGATCGGCCTTCTGTTTGTGCTGACTGCCTACTGGCCTGTCATGGAACACTGAGATTATCTCCCTTCTATCCATTGTGAAACCCATGCAGCCTTTCTGTAAAACCAGCCGCCCAGGGGAAGAACAACAGCTACCTTTGAGTCGCAGCCAACGCCTCAGTTATCACCGCGGCATCTTCCTGTGCATTTCAATAATTGGTCAGTAAGATCAATCAAGCGGCCGATTTTTGTTTAGAATTGATCGTTATTGGTTGACAGCATGAGTGTGAAATTGTGTACACTTTCCCAACTGCAGTCTGTAGGCCTCTAATTTTAGACAGGCAAACATCCACTCTTGTCCCACGCAATGACGTGCCCACAAGAGACAAGATCTTCCTCGGGTATTTCTGTTTAAGCCGGTATCTCAAAAAATTTGCGACTTCCTACCAGTGCCTGGATGGATGGCCTGCCATGGTTATGCATTTATAGCGGCCTCTCTATTTCCTGTGTCCTCCGGATAAGGTCCCAGCTGCCAGTAGGAAGACACTCTCATTATTTAGTCAATGAAAACCCTTCCTCGGACCACAGCCCTTAAACCAGGTCACTGCCAGCATCGTCATGTTGGCAGTTTCCTCTATAGAAGGATTCATCATGAATTGGGGGCCAATGTCGTGGTGTTTGGTGATTCGCTGACAAGAGTTCGGCGCGGTGTAGTGAAAGAGAAAACAAGTCAGGAAAGAGGAACGAAAACGAAGCTTCCTCGGGAAAAGCCGGTTGCCAGAAGCAAGGTGTTGTTGAGTTGAAGTTCCTGCTGTGAAAGGCACAGGATGAGATGTCATGGCGACCGTGGTGAAGAATAGAACAGCATAAGGATAGGAGCAGGAGTGGAGCATTTGGCCCCTGGAGTCTGCTTCTCCATTCAGTGAGTTTGTGACTGTACTGATTGTGGCCTTAACTCTACTCTCCTGCCTGCCTCCCATAACCCTTGGCTCCCTTGCAGACCAAAGTCTGTCTGGTGAAAGATACCAAGAGAGACAGGGGCAGGCGGATGGCTCAACACGGAGTGCCGTCTCCTTGTGACACTGTCCGGAGAAAAAAAAGCCGATGGGTCGCGTTTTATTGGGGGATGGGTGAATGATACAGGGAAATGGATTAAAAAGGCGAATGGCCAGAGGGAAGAGGAGAGCGCTTAACACAAACGGGGGGCAAACAAAGTGTTGCAAAAGTGCGACCTCGGAGTGGCAGCAACGAGAGGTCATGATCAGTCATTCAGGAAGAAACAGTTACTTCACGTGATAAAGACGCCTTCAAAGTTGCAAGGGGCAGACAATGATTACCATTTTATTGCAATATCAGGTGCATTTCTTCAAGTTTTACCCTTTCCCTCCCACCTTCATTACAAAGCCTAAAACGAACTGCCCCAGTACCTGTGTATTGCTAAACCACATCAACTTAGATTTATAAAACACTTCAAAGATAGTAAAAAAGATCCCAAGATTGTCGTGGGGAGGGGGTTCGTTAACGAACATAACACTCCTCCCTTCTTTCTTGCTGATTTATGTTTGTGCCACATAACCCTAAACATGGCACTGCCATCCCACCAACAGTCATGAAAACTGCTGGAAAGGGTATCCAGCTATCTCGATGGTATTCTTTTGTGCAGGAGAGGGATTAGTCACGGGGTCCTTCCTTCACACAACGCCTTGTGCCATTTGGTGTGACCAATAGTTTCATAACCCAGGGAGGGAAAAGAAACATGAGAATCACTTTGCAATGTTTGGAGCGCGATAAAATAAAAACCCTGGCGCCCAGAAGACGATGTGCCCAGTCAGCTGAGCAGGCAGAATGCTAGGGCGGCGAGTCGAGCAATTATTTCCTCTCTGTTATGGCGACCTGAAGAAAACTAGGAAAAATGCCGAATCATTCCCGGCTGTTTGACATTCTAAAGTGAAAATCGTGTAAAGTATCGCTTAAACCACGAAAAACAGCTGCTGCGCCGATAGGCGGCACAGATGTTTTAGCAAAGCGCATATTGGCACACGATAGCCCACTGGTTGCTTCCTTTCCGAACCACAGTGCCACGGGGATACTTCAAGTGGAAGTTGGCGAATTCTGGGGGGTTTGGGGAATATAAAGGAGTGGAGACTTGCCCTACTAATTTCTGAGGCATTTGGCAGGGTTTGGCTATTTCAGGGGGCTGGAGCCTTTGCTCGGGGAGGTACATTCTGGAGGGAATGCCTCAGGAGAAAAGAAAGCAGCGTTTCCACAAAGAACTAAATGGTAACTGTAACATGAAGGGCTGATGGGGAAGACATGGCTCTGTCAGCTCACCATTCTGTAGAGTAATACGTTTCATCAAATTTTCAGCACTGGCCCATTTTCAATAATATCTTCAAATTTCTTATTTATAATCACGTCAAGCAGCTTCAACACACAAGAAGCTTGATTCTGTCCAGAACAAAGCAGCCCACTTGATTGGCACCACATCCACAAACATTCACTACCTCCACGACCATGCACAGTAACAGCAGTGTGTACCATCTACAAGATGCACTGCAGGAACTCACCAAGGCTCCTTTGACAGCACCTTCCAAACCCACGACCACTATCATCTAGAAGGACAAGGGCAGCAGATAGATGGGAACACCGCCACCTGGAAGTTCCACTCCAAGCCACTCTCCATCCTGGCTTGGAAACATATCGCTGTTCCTTCACTGTCGCTGGGTCAAAATCGTGGAACTCCCTCCCTATAGCACTGTGGGTGTACCTACATCACATGGGCTGCAGCAGCTCAAGAAAGCAGCTCACCACCATCTTCTCAAGGGCAACTAGGGATGGGAAATTAATGTTGGCCCAGCCAGTGAAGCCCACATCCCATGAATGATAAAAAAATCAATTGGATGAAAAACAGTGAAGCCTGCGGCCCTGATGGTATTCCAGCCGAGTTCTTCAAAGCTGAACTTTTGCTCACATCCAGTCACATCCTACGGATTTGGGAGGAAAAATTAATGCCCCCCGCCCCACCCCCCACTTCACGAACGTGACAATTGTAACTAGCTTCAAGAAGGAGATAAATCATGCTGTGGAAAATGCCAAAGCTGTCTGCAGCAAGAGAAATCCTGACGAGCATTTTCCGCAATCACCTTACTTCCTGTGGTAGAGGAAATACTCCCAGGGATGTCTTGTAGTTTTAGAGCTTCTGGAAGAGCTTCCTACAGTGTCTCTGCTGCCAGACAAATACAAGAAAAAGTTTTAGAGTGACAGCAGGAACCCTTCAGTGACCGGACCAAATCATTTGTCTCAGTAAATTGCAATACTCTGGGGGCTGTGCTCCAGAGATTTGGGTGTCCAAGAACCTTCATTACAATCCTGCAGCTGCTTCATGATGATATTCAACTATCTTGAGAGGGAGACCTGAAACAGTCCCCTTCAAAATCCGGGCTGGTGTCAATCAAGGCTGTGTGAAAGCCCACATACCATTTACATTCTAGCCGACAGTAACTTCTCACCTCATCAAAGATCAGCTTCCCTCTGGCGTGAGTATTAAATACTGACTGGATGGAAAACTCTTTAAGCTCAGTTGCCTCCATGCCAAAACTAAACTGACCACCATAAAAATATGGCCTACAGTTTGCAAATGACTGTAATGTCATTTCCGGCCACTTTCCAGCAGATTTGAAAGCCACTCTCAACCTCTTAAATTCTGCAAACAAGAGACACGAATTGTCCTTAAATTTTGCTAAAACAAACTCATGATCAACCCAGATGCGGCCAGTTAACTATCCCACCTCCCATATAGGTTGAAGGAGAGGCGCTGGAATATGTTGATCACTTCCCATCCCTTGAAGTCCAACCTCTTGGAAAAGGCGAGCATACACGAGCAGATCCAACACTTGATCAGCTGCACCAGCTCAGATTTTTACAAACTTGACAACATTAGGTACCACAACTCCCAAGGTATCGTGGAATGTTTGAATCCAGTTGACATCCTTTGAAGTGCAGCCGCTTTTGTTATTTAGGTGACATTGCAGCAATTTTCCACACAGGAAAATCCTATCCTAAATTGATTTCACTCCCTGGATACTCAATCGAGCTGAATTTGATATTGTGCTTTACCTGTGCCCTGCTTAATCATAATGCAAGAACATAAGAAGACAATAAATAGGAGCAGGAGGAAGCCATTTTGTCCCTTGAGCATGCTCCGCCATTCTATATGATAATGGTTAATCTAATTCTGGCCTTAACTCCACTTTCCTGCCTGCCCCCATAACCGTCGTCTCCTTTGTCAATCAAAAATCTGTCTAACTCAGTCTTGAACATATTCAATGACCCAGACTCCACTGCTCTCTGCAGAGACTGGGAAACACAGATAATCTTCTGAGGGAAGACATTCCTCCTCATCTCCATCTTAAATCGGAGACCACTTATTTTCAACTGTCGTTTCCTGTTCTAGATTTCCCCATGAGGGGAAGCAACCTTACAGCATCTATCTTGTCAAGTCTCATATGTTTATATCGCCTGTATACCCTTCTTACCTAAAATGTTACCAATCACTTTCCTTTGCTCACTCTCACTGTCGCCAGAACCATTGTTCATGTCTCTGCCACAGCCAGACTCGGTCTTTAAAATGGCTTCCTTACAGACCTCCCAAACTCCACAAACATCAGCTGACCCATAAGTATGCCCCTTCTTGCATTGGCTCCCACCCCTCACCACCATTTATCATTTTTTTATTCGTTCATGGGTTGTGGGTGTCACTGGTTAGGTCAGCACTTATTGCCCATCCCTAATTGCTCTTGGTCAGAGGGCATTTTTAAGAGTCAACCACATTGCTGCAGGTCGGGAGTCACAGTGACAATACCACTATGCCACCGCTTCCCCCAATGGCCAATCCCCATCGTCCCTCAGTGCATTCTTTTCAAATTCCTTGCTCCTGTCTTCAAATCCCTACACAGCTCAGTCATCCCTAATTCAGTCAAGCCGTCAAGGCCAATGGCCCCTTCCATTCAAAATCTGGCGAAAGGACGCCTTTCCTCTTTCTGTTCGATTAGTAACGAAAGAGCATTTAACCTTCTCCCGCCCAGAATGAACCCTTCTGGGTTACAATATTTCTCCATTTAACTAGGTTATTGTAGGCTTCAAGACAAGGTTCTCGAGGGGGAGGGTGCGGGGGGTGGGTGGCTGGTACGTAAGCCACACCTAAAGTAGCAGCAAGAACTTATATCTCGAATCGGAAAATGCCAGGTGAAACCACCAGCCAGCTTATCATTGTTTCTAAGTTTGGAAGTGCAGAAATAAATAGCGATAAACTGCTCTTTTAAGCAATTGAGGGGGAAAAACTTAAGGGCGATAATCAAGAGTTCATTTAAAAGAAACGGGTGAAAGGAAGGAAGCTTTCCTTTTGTCAAGGGTCAGTTTTATTCCCCTTGATATTCAGGGAAGGAAGGAAGAAAGGAAGGGATGACTAAGCTGCGTAGGGATTTGAAGACAGGGGCAAGGACTTTTTAAAATATTGCACTGAGGCACATTAGAGATTGGCCATTGAGGGAGGCTGTGTCATAGTGATATTGTCACTGGACTAGTATTCCAGAAATTCAAGGTTAGGCCCCGGGTTCAAGTCCCAACAAGGCAGGTGGTGAAATTTGAATTCATTAAAAATCAAGAATTGACCACCAAATCAGTGCTGATTGTCGTAAAAACCCATTTGCTTCACTAATATCCTTTAGGGATGGAAATCCTGAATATCAGGGAAGGGAGGGCAATAAAACAGACCCTTGACAAAAGCTGCCAATCCAACAACACTGGCATTTGAATCTGGGATCATTTTCCAATGATACAATGTCATCCATAATTTAATGAGTTATTTTTGAGAAACTAAGGGTTGTCTAAAATAAAGAGCAGACTAACGCAACGTCTTAAATGCTGGAATCAGACGCGATGGTCTGAATCGTGCTTTAAAGATATTGTGCGAATATTGTATTCGACATTAAATGTACTCCAGGTATCATGAATGTGATAGAATTGTGATTAATGACTAATTAATTAATGACCAATGCCCACTGAGCATAGAAAATAGAGAGAGGCAAATCATACCACGGATGGGAATTAGAAAAAAATATCTATAGGCGCAGCTAAATGGCATGTAACAACCTGGTATCAATGTACATTCAAGTGAAAGGAAGCTGTAGATGAGACTAATAAATGGATTAGTTTTATTGGAGATGATCACATCCTTACCTGTGACATCTTGGATAAAACTGCATTTGATAGTATAGTCGTCACCCAAGGCATCGGGGCGGTGTGAGTGTGTATAAGTAAAGACCTTTGGACAGATATCCCTCCAATCTTTTGATAAGATAATTTGAAAGTCCAATAAGGGCTTGTGCCGGATGCCATGTATGGCCTTATATTGTATACTGTTGTGATGATGCGATTTGATCAACTATTATTCAGAAATAAATGGTGAATCTACATGAAAGAACGGGTTGCAGCAGACATGCTTAGCGATTATAGTTTATGCGGCCAACAGTGTGAGACACGATTCTAAATCAAGTCATTGACGCATACTTCAGGGAGGAACCAACTTTGAAACAACCAGGATAAAATTAAATAGAGTGGTGCCTGTCAATATTGAATGAAAGAGGGAAGTGGAATCTGGTTTTAGAAAATTGCGAGCTCGGGGGAAATAACAGCAAGAACTACCTACAAATTAGGTACAGGTGAACAAAGGGCTGGAGAATCCCTGCATGATCTGTCGTTTGAAACGTACATTATCGGACATGTTAGTAATTTAGAATGAGCAGCTCTCATGCGAAATGATAAGGAGTGTTATTCAGAGATGTGACCTGCAGGTGGGGAGTTCTAATCTAAGTCGGTTGAGGTCACATTTCACGAAAATGTATTTACATTTATTAATGGCGGCAACTGAAGGTTTTATGTTAGTGACTTTAAGTTACCTACAGTGTCTAATTAAGAAGTTAGGGATACAGGCCAATGATTTCGAAGTAGCTAGATGATCAGGAACTAGCTGTAAGAGGTTAATGAAAATATTTCCGTCACAAGGTGGAGCAATTGCAAAAATAGCTGTCTAATGACCTAACACAATCTCCAGAAAATGATCGAATATTATGGAAAAAACACACACTCTCTTTCTCCCTTTATTAAGGAAGATTTTAAATCAACCTTTAATTGCTGACGCTGATGCAGGGCAGCATGAAGCTTATACCTCTGCCAAGGACATAGGCATAGGAGTTTGTGGATATCAACACTGCTTTGAAGACATGGATTTCGCGCTCCATGTCTAAAGTAAATTGCTCACCACTCTTCAACTCTTTTGAGTAACCTGTTACCTATGATCAAATCTTACACAGGCAAATTGGAAGGGTGGTGACGTGTTAGGAAGGTAATGATAAACTTAAAGAGGGCTTCAATAGTCAGGCTGTTGGAATGAGCCGACATGTGCAGATGAAATTGAATGTAGAGGAGTGTTCAGTGATACATTTTTGCAGGTAAAGTGAGTACAGGGAAGGGCGTCCAAAAGTCCAATCGTGGTGCAGGGTCAGAGGACCTTGGGAATGTATGTGTAGAAATTGTTGAAGGTGGAAGATCAGGTAGAAAAAGCGGTTAAAAGGCACAACAGACACTGGTTTTATAAATAGAGACATAGCGTAGGAAGGCAGGAACCAAAAGCAAGGGCGTTATGACGACCCTTCACTGGTTCAGCCTGAACTGAATTCTTGTGTACAATTTTGGTCACCATGGAGGCTTCAGAGGGGGTATAGAAAAGATGAACGAAAATGGTTCCAGGGATGAGGGGCTGCAGTGTTCGTGGATGGATTGGAGAAGCTGTGTTTGTTCTCTTTAGGGGAGTAAAGGTTGAAATGAGATTTGATAGCCGTGTTCAAAATCATGAGAGGTCTGAACACATTAGACTCTTCCGATTGGCAGAATGATCGAGGGCCAGAGGACATCGATTTAAAGTGAACGGAAAAAGAACAGAAAAGTCCGACCCTGTGGAGAAATGTTATTGCGCAGCGAGTGCCTGGCCTCTGGAACTCGCTGCCTGAGAGTATAGTGGGGGAAGATTCAATCAAAAGGGAATTGAAGAAGCATGTGAAGAGAAAAAGATTCAGAGCTCTCGAGGAAGGGCGGGAGCACGGGATTAGCCGAGTTGCTAATGCAAAGGGATGGCAGATGACGTGATAGACCGAGTGGCCTCTTTCTGTGCTGTAATCACTATGATTCTATGGATGAATTAACATTCTTTTGTTTCGGTGTAGGTTGTCGATTATTCGCACATTAACGTCCTGTTTTATGATTTCCTTATCTTCAGTTTACTTCCTCCGCTTTTTTGATCCTATTTAAATATTCCCTTTATCTTCGACCTTGATGAGGTAACCGCTCTTTCCCCTCTATGGAGGCCGGCTGCGTTCCCGGTAAGTTGCATTTCCATCCTTCATAGATAAAAATCTTTGCAGAAGTCGCCCGATTTCCTGCTTGTCGCCCCGTGGGCACATCTCAGCCCCGCCAACTGAATTGCACAAAGCCCCTGAATAAAGCCCATCCGGCCGTCCATCCGCGATCGCAAAAATCGGACGTACTTTCCAGCGGAGAGCCCCACCCCCCACCCCCTGCCCCCAGACAACTCCCAGTCCACCCCCTCCCCCGCCCAACAAGAGCTCTTCAATCAACTATTCGATTGGCGGGTCCGTTGTAAAAATCGCTTTCAATTCGGGCTCTCTAATAGGGTTTGCTTTCGAAAAGTAATTTGTACAATTGTGCAACCACCCCTGGAATGGAAAACAAAAATCTTCTTCCTCGCCAGAAGCTGCGACCACCTGAACGGGTTCATCGGAAGTTCATAAGCAATGACAGCACTTTGAAAGACCGCAGATTTGTACCGAGCCCTGTCAACATATGGGCTAAAAATATGTCAAATGCCAAAGTTCCAGCATCGAACTGATAACAGTTTAAATATATGCGGTGAATTTCCACCCCGGCTGCGAACCGATCCTATAAAGTCTGCGTAGCCTGTTTCTGAAGCAGCGTTTATCTGGTGCCGTGTGTGGCAGAGAGCAGCAAGTTAGTGTGTATCAGCGTTATAATAATGTTTGTGTGTGTGTTTATATATATTTGTGTTTTAGTGTATGTTTGTGTGTATTGGTGTATGTGTATTATTTTGTGTGTATATACTACTGGGTTTGTTAATAAATCGGTTTATTTTAATGTTTGTATGTTCATGTCTTAGTGTATGTTAGCAATGAAAGTGTCAATCTGTTTTCCAACACCAGTAAATCCTCCGCAAAACGTTTAAGATTGCTGCAAGTGTCAAGAAGATATAATAATTTTCACAATGTTATTGGAATTAATTGTAAAGTAAATGGGGTCTGCGTCTATGGGTCTGTGGGTGTGGGTGTGGGGGACTTAAATGAATTAAAGGCAGTTGGTCTGAAGGCTTTGATGTTATCAGAACATAAGCTAGGTTTGAAACGTTAAGCAGGTAACATGGGCGGAGTTTTAGAATGTGAAGTGTAAAAGGAATACTTGTATTTTTAAATAAACCAGAATAGCTTGAAGTCAAAAGATGGGGTGAAATATTACACCTAGCCAGGAGAAGGTAAGAAACAGTGTGTTTATTTTTCCAAAAGATTACTGGTAAAAATTGGTACCATGACAGATTTTTATTAGAAAGGTAAGGTCGAAAGACATAGTGAAACAATGGGAATTTGCATTCAGAGGGGAAATCTGTATAAAAGAGGTGAAGTTGTGTGTAGGAAAGAAGGCATTCTAATACCTAACAAGTGTGAAACGCCTCCAGCATCTAAGCCTCAAGCTGCTGTCTACAAGGACAAGGAACTGAAGCTGAGAAAAACTAATTTTGAATTCGATGTCCAATGTGTGTGTGCTTTGCCTGGGTCTGGTTCAATCTATGTGCTTTACTGTTGCCTTATTGGAGGTGTAACTGGGATTAGATTAATTAGAGGGTTTAGAAGTTATCATAGTAGTAATTTGAAGATCTACGTATGTGCTAAAATCATTTCTTCTATTAATAAAAATTTAATTTATTTTTATAAGAAACCTATAAGACTCAGTGGTCTTATTACTACAGAATTCAAGGCACACAGCTGGAAATATAAGAATTGCAAAACAGTTGTAGCAGTTGTTTCAAGTTTCCCTTTGAGATTTGAGCAGTTTAGCATTTACCATCTGCTGTGCCATAACACAAGCTTAACATGAGCACTTTAGGTAGACTTATTACCACATTATAGATTCAGGGATAGCTGTTTCCTCTGGGCAACTAGGGATGGGCAATAAACGCTGGCCCAGCCAGCAAAGCCCACATCCCGTGAATGAATATTTTTTTAAAAATTCCTGCTGCTTCTTCACTTTACCTACTCTTTCTCCTTCTAGCTTTCATTTTGGCATTATTGAGACCGAAGTTGATATCATTAATGACGAAAAGTGGCATCCAGAACCTGTCACCTGAAACAAGTCAGGGCATCCATTGAAGAAGTTGGTTAACTACAATGAAAAGATGATCTGACCCTAAGTAGCTTGAATGAAGATACACGTCCAACCTTCAGGGGAACAAGACATCCCGAAGTTTACAGTGCTCTGGTCACCGAGAGGGAAGAAAATCCACACTGGAATCATGAAATGGATAACATTCTATAAATATTTTTTAAAATTCTTATAAAAATGTCCATTATCATCCTCACAATTGCAGCCATGTAATGTTTACAGAGTTATTTATTTAATAAGAATGTTGATTTTGCTTTTGCCTCTGGCCATTGTGCTGTTGTCAGTTCAGTAATTGCCATTTCTTCCTGATGTGCCAGAACGCTTTGTATTTCTCAAATCAAAAACCAATTTGGTTGGTTTAATTGACCAGCTAGAGTCAAGTAAATATGCTGGGATGCCGGGAAGCTGGTTCTTAAATTAACTGTGTTAAATTAACAAGCAGGCGAAGTCACATTTTCTATCTTAATTCGGCTCAATTCAGATTTTTTTCCCCTCCCAGTGATGGATTTGTGAATTGCTAATGTAATGTCCTCTCTCGGATTATATCGAGAAGATGAAGAGATTCTCCAAATAGTCCAGCTATGAGGGGCATAGATCTGGTGCATGGGAAGGCAATTTTTCCAATAGTAGAGAGGTCAATGACCAGGGGGCATAGATTTAAGGTAAGAGGTAGAAAGCTAAGATGGGAGTTGAGGAGAAATGTTTTTCATCCAGAGGGTGTGGGAGGCTGGAACTCAGTGCCTGAAATGGTGGTTGAGTCAGAAACTCTCCTAACAATTAAGAAGTATTTAGATATTCACTTGCATTGCCATAGCCTCCAGGGTTATGGGCTAAGCGCTGGAAAAATGGGATTAGTGTAGTCAGATTTTTGTTGACCAGCGAGGACACAACGGGCCGAATCGCCTCCTTCTGTGCTGTAAACGCCGATGCGTCTAACCACTAACGTTCTAATATTTGTGTCATTTTTGGTAATTACAGGGCCCGAGTGGTTGGATTGAGGCGAAGAGGCACTTCTACACTGTAGGTGAGTTGCAAAGCAGCAGTGCTGCAGCAGAGACCCCTGGCTCTTTGGAATCCATATGCTTTGTTTTAATGTAAATGCATATTTCCAGCTCTGTTTTCAATGGCCTGCAGAAAGGTGATTGCTTCCCATGCATGTGACCACAGATCTTGAGATCCCAAAGAAAATGGGGCGCCTGCAGACACTGACATTGTGAATCGTGTTATTTTGCTGTTGACAACAGAAGTACGGCGCGCCTGCTGTTAGTCGCGCACCATCAAGGAGAAAGACCCTTACGATGCCCATCCTTGGCCGATCCATTGTCAGCAATTATTAAAATTGAACTAAGATATCAACCGGGGAATTGAAACTAACACGTGTTTGGAATCGATCCAACCCATGTCAACCTGTGCAAATAATCTAAGGGCAGCACGTGTTTCTCAGATGCAAGGGAGGCTCAGAATGATACTTCAGAGGATTTTCATAGAAAATAGGAACAGGAAAAGGTAATTTGGCCCTTCAAGCCTGCTCCACCATTCAATATGATCATGGCTGATCCTCTATCTCAACCCCATACTCCAGCTCTCTCCTCATACCTCTTGACGCCTTTAGAGTCCAGAAATTTAACCATTTTATCCTTAAATATATTCAGTGCCTTGGCCTCCACAGCTTTCTGTGGTCGAGAATTCCACAGGTTGATCACCCTTTGAGTGAGGAAGTTTCTGCTCATCTCAGTCCTAAATGGCCTACCCCATATCCTGAGTTTGTGACCCCTTGTTCTAGACCTCCCCAACTCCAGCTAGGGGAAACATCATCCCTGCATCCAGTCTGTCCATTGCTGTCAGAATTGTATATGTTTCAATGAGATTTCCTCTCATTCTTCTAAATTCCAGTGAATACAGGCCTAGTCGGCCCAATCTCTCCTCATAAGAAAATCCTGCCATCTCAGGAATCAGTCTGATGAACCCTCGTTGCACTCTCTCTATGGCAAGTATACCCTTTCTTAGGTAAGGAGGCCAAAACTGCACACAATACTCCAGGTGTGGCCTCACCAATGCCCTGTGCAGCTGCAGTAAAGGCAACCTTGGTCCTGTACTCAAGTCCTCTCACAATGATAGCCAACATGCCATTTCCCTTCTTAACTGCTTGCTGTACCTTCATGCTTGCTTTCAGTGATGGGTGTATCAGGACACCCAGGTCCCTTTGTACATCAACATTTCCGAATCTATCACCATTTAAATAATACTCTGCCATACTGGTTTTCCCACTAAAGTGGATAACTTCACATTTATCCACATTATACTTCATCTGCCATATATTTGCCCACTGACTCAACCTGCTTAAATTGCCTTGAAGCCTTTTAATACCCTCCTCATCGGTCATATTCCCACCAAGTTTCATGTCATTAGCAAACTTGGAAATATTACATTTGGTCCCCTCAACCAAATCATTGATATATATTGTAAATAGCTGGGGCCCAAGCACTGATCCCTGCATTACCGCATTACTCATGGCCCGCCACTCCAAAAAAGTCCCATGTATTCCTACTCTCTGTTTCCTGTCTGTTAGCCAATTCTCAATCCATGCCAATACATTACCTCCAACCCCATGTGCTTTAATTTTACACACTAACCTCTCAATTTGAACTTCATCAAAAGCTTTCTGAAAATCCAAATATACCACCTCCACTGGTTCTCCCTTATCCTGCTAGCTATGTCCTCAAAGAAACTGCAGTATGTTTGTCAAACATGATTTCCCTTTCATGAATCCATTTTGACTTTGTCTTAAATAAAGGAAAAACACTGCAGATGCTGGAAATCTGAAATGAAAACAAAAAATGCTGGAAAAATTCAGCAGGTCTGACAGCATCTGTGGAGACAGAGAGAGACAGAGATAACGTATCGAGTCCATATGACTCTTCCTCTATGGCAAGTATATCCTTTCTTTGGTAAGGTGGCCAAAACTGCACACAATACTCCAGGTGTGGAGTGTCATATGGACTGGAAATGTTATCTCTGTCTCTCTCTCCACAGATGCTGTCAGACCTGCTAAGTTTTCCCAGCATGTTTTGTTGACTTTGACTTAACTCGTTAATATTGAAGATGAAACTTAAAAAGACAATTCACTGCTGTTCAGTGTAATTCCAACATAATAGGTTACATTTAAGAAATATAGTTTTGTCATTGACATCTAACAGGCGTTAGCCAATTTCCTCTGCGATTTTGGTGGAGTTGTTAAGCCTATAATATGCTTTGCTGTTTCCCACCGTGGCACTCTGCTTTAAACCTTGTGTCCATATTATCACCAAATGGGATTCCTGGGCTGAGAACCACATTGCGACAAAGTTAAACAGCATGGCAGGGGATTTCCTCCCGACCGTCGATCCGATATTACATCCGGCGGGACAAGTTGAAACTGTGCCGAAATTACCGCGCCCGCTTGCTGTTCTCCGGTGGGCCACAAAGTGGGGCACCACCGAATCGCAACGAGTAAGAGACAATGATTAGGTAAATCCTTGTTAGATCTATTAGTGACTATATAACATTTATCTCTCATTTTTGTCAAGCTACAAGTGGAAGCATTTTTTTCTATCTCTACTTCATCGAGACCTTTGATAATGCTAAAGACAGCGTGCTGCTTTCTCGCTCGTTCAGTCTTTCATGGTAGTTTTAACCTTTCAGTTCTGGTGTATATTATTGTGAATCATTGTACTTCTCCAGTCCTATTCTATCTTTTTAAAATCAATTTAGCGACTGAGCACTGTACTCCATTCAGTGAGGGCTGCATGGTCCTCACATATTCTGATTGTATTTCTGTCCCTTCGTTTAAATGGATGGACATATGAAACGCCCATTTTCCTGTATTTCCTGCACAAAACGCAGTCAATTTCCAAATCTACCCCCTGACCCAAACGGAGTGGTAAAGACCTTGTAATGGGTCTGCTAGCCCTATCACCCTGCTAACATTGGAGAAGTGGCCATCCCCTTGTCGAAGTGGCTCCGCGGCATTAGTCGAGCCATGACTGCCACTTTCGGAGCCTGCACTCAGCTCACTAGCCAATTCCGTGGACCGTGCAGCTGAAGAGGCCAGTTTAATGCAAGACCCACAAATATAATCTGGGCCATTGCAACTCCTGTTGTCATGGCAGCCCCTCCCAATAACTCACTTTACTGGCATTTTGCTCCAGATTTTGGAGGCGACAGTCTGGTGAGCTGTACCTGACTGGTAGAAGCAGCTCGGCAGCCTGGATAATGAAGCCAGCCTCAAATTCAGGAACACCCCTGTTGCAAGCAGATGATGAGGTAATGGCCGGGTCTTCGGATGTCGTGATATTGGTTGAAGAATAAACATTGGTCAGAACACCAGAGCGCCGCCCCCTGCTCTTCCTCAGAATAGCCCCGTGGGATCATTTACGGCCATTGGAGAGATGAAGTGGGGCCTAATTCTGTAAGAAAAACAAAAACAAAAAATGCTGGAAAAACTCAGCAGGTCTGACAGCATCTGTGGAGAGAAAGACAGAGTTAACGTTTCGAGTCTGTATGACTCTTCATCAGAACATATTCTGAAAGAATTACCTCAGACGGTGCTGCACTCCTTTAATCCAGGACTGAAGTGTCAGCCTAGATTTTTTACTCAACCATTACAACGTTTTATTTTTATTCATGGGATGTGGGCGTCGCTGTCTAGGCCAGCAGTTATTTCCCACCCCAAATTGCCCTTGTTCAGAGGGCATTTAAGAGCCAACCACATCGCTGTGGGTCTGGAGTCATATGTAGGCCAGTCAGACTTAGATTGAAGTAATCGCTAAGTGAACCGCAGTGTGCAATGAGCAAGTGTCCCGCACCCTTCATAAGATGAAACAGCTTGTAATGCAATATTACCGAAATTAAACGTGTATATTATATACATTGCACATATATGTCAATGTATATGTACATACAATGTATATAAATATATATATTTATGTAATTGTTGTTTTACATATATATTATATATCCCACTACGGCAGATTTCCTTCCCTGAAGGACATTAATGTGCTGCATAAAATAAGATTCTCCTGATTTTTCTTTCCACTTCTTTTGCCAATATTCTTAGATCGTTGCCTTCTGGTTACTCAGCATCCTGGCACTGGAAAGAGCCACGCACAATGAGATGGACGGAACTAAATTTTCCCCGAATTTCTGATTGTATTTTACTCAAGTGTGACTTGAAACTGTAATCTCCTAACTCAGGCGAGAACACGGCCTACTGAGCCAATTTAGCCCCTTTAGCTATGAAATATTAACAGCAATATCCTGCGTTCATTCTCTTTTCGAAAGGCAGCTCGTATATCGGTTTTTTTTCAACTCTTTCATGGGATGTGGGCATTGCAGCCGAGGCCAGCATTTGCTGCCCATTCCTAATTGCCCTTGAACAGAGTGGATTGCTAGGCCATTTGAGGGCAGCTAAGAGTCAACCAAATTGCTGTGGTTCTGGATTCACATGTAGGTCAGGCCAGGTAAGGATGGCAGAGATTTCCTTCCCTAAAGGACAATGGTGAGCCAGATGAGCTTTTATGACAATCTGCATCATCAGACTTTTTAACTCCAGAGTTTTACTGCCGTAGTGGGATATACAATATATATGTAAAACAACAATTACATAAATATATATATTTATATACATTGTATGTACATACACATTGACATATATATGCAATGTATACAATATACACGTTTAATTTCGGTAATATTGCATTACAAGCTGTTTCATCTTATGAAGGGTGCGGGACACTTGCTCATTGCACATTGAGGTTCACTTAGCGATGACTTCAATCTAAGTCCATGTTCACCGTTGCTCAGTGGGAGCACGTTCACCTTTGAATGCAGCAGAGGAACAGCTGACTCATGCAGCCGAGTAAAGTAGCTAGACATGTTACCCAAGCAGGGAACATGCCACCGTTTGGCGGAGTCTGAGCTGAAAATCCTCCCTTGGGAAATTCATATCGGGAGAACCTGTCCACTGTGTGCCCATGGAAGGAAACGTGCCAAAATAGCGATTCTGGCATCTGAAGCGAAGGTGAAGGGTAGGTGAAGAGGAAATGGAAGTTGGATATAAAGGCGATAGTTTGCAAAGACTGAGCTAAATTGAGCACTAAGGTAGAACTGGATTAATGCTTAGATGATATTCAGAGTGCTTTTAAGTTACAGAATTGTTTATAAAATATCTGACTCCAAAAATCCATTGGGCACTAATAATCCGCCGTGTTACTAGGTCAGAAGATTGGCTCAAAGGTAATGAATGGAATCGAGTTAATTTGGTTGAAAGGTAATGACATTGAGGCCTTTAAAATGATCAATGCGGTCATACAGAGAAACGAATCCCTTCAGTTTACCAATCCAGCACAAGTGGGCATAATCATAGGGCTAGCGAATGACAATTTAGCATTGAAATCAGGGAGTACTTTTTCACACACCAGCCGTCGAAATCTGGCGTTCGTTCCCCCTGAAAGGCCGTGAATCCTGGGAATTAATACTAATGTTCAAGATGAGACAATTAGATTTTTGTTCGATAAGGCAGCGATATGGGCTAAGGTAGACAATTGGTGTCGTGATACAGATGAACCATTTTGAATGGCGGAGCAGGTTCGAGGGTCACCTCCGGTTCCCATGTATTCATGAAAACCTACAGCACAGAACAAAGCCATGCGGCTGCCTATTGCGCCTGCGTTGCCTATTTACAGAGAGGAGCCGTGCTTAATCTCGGATTCCACCCCCCACCCCTCCCTTTTCTCCATGGTCACACCTTGAACCCCCTGACGGAATCAGCAGTCATCACCATTTCAGGGCGACAGCGTTGCAGATCCCAACAGCTCCCTGAATGAAAAATGTTCTTCATCTCCCCACATGATGTTTTTTTTTCTGCCAATATTTTTGGATTCATGGCCTTTGATTATTCCCTCATTTGCCAGAGGAAACCGTTTTCATTTAACTGTTCTATCAAACCCGTTCATCATCATGCAAACATTAATTCGGTCACCTATTAATCTTGTCAGTTCCAAGGAGAAGAGGCCTATTTGTTTCCCCCCTCCCTGCACATCTGAAGCCCCTTATTTCTGGTAACATCAGAATTCTTCCCTGCGCCGTTTCCAATTGAACCGAATCACTGACTTATAAAGTTCTAGAATAACACATGGGTTTTCACTTTCTATTTCTCTATTTGTCACAGCAAGTAGCACATTAGCTGGTCAACTTGATGCGCAACTTTAACTGGTTTGTGCACATGGGGCACGAAAGCCTCTCTCCTCATTTACAGTTTTCAAACTCGCCCCATTTACGGTGTCTTATCTCATGGACCACCTGGGACTCACTGGAAAGCAGCAGCGTCTCAGCTTAAAGACAAATCACTGGGCAAGGCCAGAAGTACACCCCGTTATCCATTCCAATCCTCAATCGCCACCCAACATGAAAGTATTTGCTTGGTCCAACCTTAAATTTAATAAACACAGACCCCAAATGAGAAAAAGCCACACGGGGGAAAAAGTACCAGTTCAGCTTTTACTTAATGTATTTTAAAAAGAAATATCAGATTGACAATTATTACTAACATTTATCTTCGTCTCGCCCTTATATGAAATTTGCCACGCATTGTTCATCCCTCTTAACAGAAGCATATTCAGTCGGTTCCTCTCCCGAGAAAGCTCCGTGTATCTGTATTAAACTTGCTGGGAGATCTTCATGTGCCCTTATGAAATCTGCCGAGAGACCGCCCCGTGTATATACTGGGTCTGCTGAGAAATCTCCCTGTGTCTGCATTAGATCTTGCGAGACCGTATTGGATACAGACCGTATTGGAGTTCCCGAGGAATTTCCGTGTGCCAGCTCTGGTAATATCGACAAACTCAGCTCTGCGTACACAATAAATTCACTGCGTGAAGAAGAATCACTATTCTGCAAGAAAGAAAATATGAGGCCATGAAGGATACCTGCAGGAAGACCACGGCAGTTGATGTTGTCCTCAGTCCCGTTGGTGTTACTTTCTTTCTGAGGTTTCAACACAAAATGGAAACACGTGCAAAACTCGCGGAATCAGGTGCTGATGGCAATAAACCGCTGGCAACATGGATTTCTGTGACTCTGCTGCCCGATCCCGAAACTAAAAACAGTTTCCTTCCCTTGTTAGCTACATTGGGAGAGTTATTTATCATCACTTCATCAGGAGTGAGGATGTTCGCTGATGATTGCACAATGTTCAGCACCATTGGCGACTCAGATACTGAAGCAGTCCATGACCAAATGCAGCAAGACCTGGACAATATCCAGGCTTGGGCTGACAAGTGACAAGTAACATTCGCACCACATAAATGCCAGGCAATGACCACCTTAACAAGAGAGAATCTAACCATCTCCATTTGATGTTCAATGGCATTAACATCGCTAAATCCCCCAATTTTCACATCCTGTGGGTTACCATTGACCAGAAACTGTACTACGCTAGCCATATAAATGCTGTGGCTACAAGAGCAGGCCAGAGGCTAGGAATCCTGCGACCAGTAACTCATCTCCTGGCTCCTCAAAGCCTGCCCACCATCTATAAGGCACAAGTCAGGAGTGTGATGGAATACTCCCCACTTGCCTGGATGAGTGCAGCTCCCACAACACTCAAGAAGCTCGATTCCATCCAGGACAAAGCAGCCCGCTTGATTGGCACCACATCCACAAACATTCACTCCCTCCACCACCGATGCACAGTAACAGCAGTGTGCACCATCTACTAGATGCACTGCAGAAACTCACCAAGGCTCCTTAGACAGCACCTTCCAAATCCATGACCGCTACCATCTAAAAGGAGAAGGGCAGCAGATACATGGGAACACCACCACTTGGAAGCTCCCATCCAAGCTACTCAACATGCTGACTTGGAAATAGATCGTCGTTTCTTCACTGTCGCTGGGTCAAAATCCTGTAACTCCCTCCCTAACAGCACTGTGGGCATACCTACACTGCATGGACTGCAGCAGTTCAGGAAGGCAGCTCAACACCACCTTCTGAATGTCAGTTAGGGATCAGCAATAAATGCTGGCCTAGCCAGCCCACATCGCATGAATGAAAATAAAATAGAGTACGGTGTGATGTGACCTTCATATTCTGTCACATTTCCTTTGTGTATTTTTCGGTCACAGCAAGTAGATCACCATGTTTGTTTTAAATGGCTAAATAGCTGCTGACACAATGTTTTTTTTTAAATGTCTATGAATATCACAGAATCGCACAGCAACCATTAGTATTAATACCATAGCATGCCATTTTAACACTGATGATCAATATCACAGTCCCATTACACTCTTGCATATTAACCTCTCATAGATCCATTTAAACCCGAAGTATTTATATCAGCCTCCTTCATTCCAATCCAAATCTTAGTATGGTTCAGAACCATCTAACACTGCATGTTACTATCACATTGTGTCATGTAAACCATGTGGATCATGAACGGACAATGCCCTTTTAGCCCTCAGTGTTAATATAAAAATATTAATATACAAAACCATTACCAATTGGCAAATGAGTGCAGCTGATGGAACTGAGTGTAGACTTGGAGTTTGGTGAGAGAGGGACTTTAGAGCATTAATTTAATTCTTAAATTTTGTTTTTTTTTAAATATAATCTAGTTTGTAGCTGGCAGTGACTGGAAAGTACTGTGTAAGAAGGCTAAGTACTTTTTTTCTTGCAGCTGAGAGTAAACTCACTCTCTGCTGTGAGAGCGGAGTATTTAATTAGCTATTGGGTTGAATCTGGTTACTCTAGCCCCAGTTCAGTTGGCTATACATATAGGCCTCTTTCATGCAGCCAAGGCAAAGAAGTGCAGCTGAGGAAACTGGGTGCAGACTTGGAGTTTGGTGTGGGAGAGTTTGGTGAAGGATCATAGTGGGAGGACCTGCTCATTCCCTTTTTCTATACTTCTCACCCTGTAGGAATAGGTTCTCGCTTTGCGAGAGGGAAAGGAGCTAGCTGTTTGGTGAGTATCTGGTGAGTGACTAAGGTCGATTCTATTCCTAGGGTTTTAAGTAGGATTCAAATTGGTGGTAAAGTTAATAAAATGTAACACGCTACATAAATAAGTGAATGATATAGTTAAGTAATTATTTAAAACACATTAAGGATGGCAGGACAGGTGATTCATCAAGGCTGCGGCATGTGGAAGTTCCTGGATAACACTGTGATTCAGGGCAAATACGTCTGCAGTAAGTGTTTGCACTTCGAGGAACTTCAGCTCAGAGTCATTGAGCTGGAGGCTGAGCTGCAGACAGTGTGACATATCAGTGAGGGGGAAAGTTACCTGGATGCTACGCACCAGGAAGCAGTCATACCACTTAGGATAGGGTCTTCCGATTTGGTCAGTGGTCAGGGACAGGAGGGCGTGGCTGCGAGTGAGGCAGTTAAGTGGACCCAAGGGACAGGAGTGCAGGAGTGTGAGCCTGTGCAATTGTCCAATAGGTTTGAGGATCTCTCAGTTTGTTTGGGTGAGATCGGGCACTGCAGGGTGGATGAGCAAACTGACCATGGCACCGTGGTACAGGAAGCTATTTAAGTGGGGGGAGAAAAAAGGAAGGTAGTGGTGGTAGGGGACAGTGTAGTGAGGGGGATTGATACTGTTCTCTGCAGCAAACAGCAAGAGTCCAGATGGCTGTGTTGCCTGCCCGGTGCCAGGGTTTGGGATATCTAACAGGGCTGAAGAAGAGCTTGTGGTGGGACGGGGAGGATTCAGCAGTCGTGGTCCATGTAGGTATCAATGACGTAGGTACGACTAGGAAAGTGGTTCTGCACAAAGAATATGATTAAGTAGGCACTAACTTAAAAAGCAGAATCTGAAAATTTATAATCTCTGGATTATTACCTGAGCCGTGTGCAAATTGGCATAGGGCACATAAAATTAGAGAAATGAACACATGGCTCAAAGACTGGTGTGGGAGAAGTGGGTTCCAGTTTGTGGGGCACTGGCACCAGCACTGGAGAAAGTGGGGGCAGTACCGTTGGGAATAATATGTGCAGTTTTGGTCTCCTGATTTGAGGGAGAATGTAAATGCGTTGTAGGCGGTTCAGAGGAGGTTTAGTAGATTAGTACCTGGAATGACTGGGCTGCCTTATGAGGAAAGGTTGGACAGAGTGGGCTTGTTTCCACTGGAGTTTAGAAGAGTGAGAGGTGATTTAATTGAATTTTACAAGATCCTGAACGGCCTTATCAAGGTTGACATGGAAAGGATGTTTCCTCTTGTGGATGGGTCCAGGACTAGGGGGCACTGTTTTTAAATTAAGGGTCGCCCTAATAGGACAGAGAAGAGGAGAAGTTTTTTTTTCTCTGAGGATTGTGTGACTTTGGAACTCTCTGCTTCAGAAGGCAGTGGAAGCGGGGTCATTGAATATTTTAAGGCAGAGGTGGATAGATTATTGTCAGGCAAGGGAATTAACGGTAGATGGGAATGTAGAACTGGAAGAACAAACAGATCAGCCACGACCTTATTGCATGGCGGAGTAGTCTCGAGAGGCCGAATGGCCCACTTCTACTCCTATTTCGTATGTTCGCATGTCCGCATTACTAGTTGATTTCGTTATTTGAATTATGAGCATTAATACCACGAATTACCACTACAACCCCGAGTTTCCACATCCCCATCGTCCCTTCAAAATGTCAGAGATTTCTCAGACAAGCGTACTCTGAGAACGAGAAGGAAATGTATTAATCCGTCAGTTCCTCATTCGAATTTGATATTTATATTCACCAGTCCTTTAAAGCACGAAGTTGGTATTATTCTGGTCTCCTGCTCCTATAAACATGAGGAATCAGGTCTTCCAAAATTAATCTAAATATCTTTAAATAATTTGCTTTCATCCTACCCCGGCGAATGCTGCTGATTTCTTGTGTATTCCGGATGCTTCTTAACACCCATTTAATGAACACAATTATTTGAAAGGTGACTTTCATTTAAACCTCACCAAAACTTCTCTCGTCTTAACTTTCCATTGCTAAACTCCTGGCCAGGTTTTCCAGACGGCCCTGGCCGGTAGATGGAAGAAACAATTCTAACATGTTGCTAATAATAAGCGAGCTCTTAGATTGGGCAGCGAACCGGTTTAGGACTACCAGCCCTCACGAACAGTGACTAAACCAAATAAGCATTATGGAGGTAACAAGAATGAGATATCACCTTGCACATTCGTTCTTGTTTAAACCAGGGAGAGAGTTTGAGACCAATCCAATCTGCACAAGCATCTGGAATGCAAAGGCAGAATGACACTGAATGAAAAAAATAATCAACACTGGCGTTTACAAAATAATTTTGTATGTATATATAAAAAGTTACGTTATGCCAATGCCCTGCACACATCAGGATAAGCATCGCTGCTTTGAGTGTAAACGGGAAATCTTTTTTGATAATCGTAGAATAGGGAGTAGACTTTAACAAAGTAAATTAGATGACACAGTAACAATCCAAAACGTAATGCAATGCCCCAAAGTGCAATAAACCCTGGACTCGGCTGTACTAAAGCACGATAAACTTTCATAAAACCTAGATTAGACTGCAGTAAAACAGTTCAGAAAACAGACCCGAGATAATAACTCATAGATTAGATTTTTTCAAATTCATTCACGGAATGTGGGCTTCGCTGGCTGGGCCAGCAGTTATTGCCCATCCCTAGTTGCCCTTGAGAAGGTGGTGGTGAACTACCTTCTTGAACTGCTGCAGTTCATGTGGTGTATGTACACCCACAGTGCTGTTAGCAAGGGAGTTCCAGAATTTTAACCCAGCGACAGTGAAGGAGCGGTGATATATTTCCAAGTCAGGACGGTGAGTGACTTGGAGGGGAATTTCCAGGCTGTGGTGTTTCCTGTGCCTGCTGCCCTTGTCCTTCTAGATGGCAGTGGTCGTGAGTTTGGAAGGTGCTGTCTCGGGAGCCTTGGTGAATTCCTGCAGTGCATCCCGTAGATGGTACACACTGCTGCTACTGTGCGTCGGTGGTGGAGGGAGTGAATGTTTGTGGATGTGGTGCCTATCAAGTGGGCTGCTTTGTCCTGGATGGTGTCCAGCTTCTTGATTGTTGTGGGAGCTGCACTCATCCAGGCAAACGGGGAGTATTCCATCACACTCCTGACTTGTGCCTTGTAGATTGTGGACAGGCTTTGAGGAGTCAGAAGGTGAGTTATTCGTGCAGGATTCCTAGCCTCTGACCTGCTCTGAACAGTCCAGTTCAGTTTGTGGTCAATGGTAACACCCAGGGTGTTGATATTGGAGGATTCAGTGATGCTAATGCCATTGAACGTCAAGGGGTGCTGGTTGGATTCTCTTTTGTTGCAGATGGTCATTGCCTGGCACTTGTGTGGTGCGAATGTAACTTGCCACTTGTCAGCCCAAGCCTAGATATTGTCCAGGTCTTGCTGCATTTGGACATGGACTGCTTCAGTATCTGAGGAGTCGCGAATGGTGCTGAACATTGTCCAATCATCAGTGAACATCCCCACTTCTGACCTTATGATGGGGGGAAGGTCATTGATGAAGCAACTGGAGATGGTTAGTCCGAGGACACTACCCTGAGGAACTCAGGGTAAAAAAAGGAAAAATCTAGTCGATGGTTTATTATCTCGGGTCCATTTTCTGAACTGTTTGAAATTGTGCTAAACCACATTCGATGCCACTTAATCAGAGATTAGATTATAATACAGCAACTCCTAAATGCTGTTAAGGACATTACAATACACAATATCGGAATCGAAGCAGGGATGCTGCATGTATGCCGTGCTCCGCCATACAAGAAGAATCCAGCTGATCTTAGAACTTAACTGCATTTTCCCACCAGAACCCATATCCCTTGATTCCCATAGTTTCCACCCGATATTGCATCCGACAATAGGCATGTCAGTTTGGGCTATAAAAGAAGTGTAAATGCCGCTGTGTTGCTATGCTATACGTATTTGGACGGCTTATCCGAGTTCATGTATTCTGCTGACCTAACACAGGGCCCGGGACTCGGAATGGAGATTTTAAGACAAGTTACTCACCGATTCGCCGTTTAAGCAAGAAGCAGCCGCCCGAGAGCACGATGCCGATTGCAACTCCCAGAGAGATGCCGATCGAAATTTCAGTTCCTGTCAGCGAGTCTCCCTTTCCTGTCATGTCATTTTCTATCAGGGCGTGTTGGTTAAACATAGAGAGTTTGAAAACCTCCGAACGTGGTCTTATTTCAGTGCCATAAATGAGAAGTTCAGACACAGCAAAATATTTCTGCAAAAGCAAAGCACCACGTAGGCTTTGGCAAAACTGAAGCCCGTGACATAAAAGGGACAGGAGGACATAGTAAAAAATTAGCTAAGGGGTTGAGTTCTTTTTAATTGATGTTTTCAGGCTAGAGATTGGTAAAGCACTATTCTCCAGAGTTCAGTACTCAAACCAATAGATGCTAAATGGTTTAAAGAGGGGGTGCAAGAGTTGCTTGAGGTGGCAGGGCCTCTTAACAAAGCAGTGAATAAAGCCTGTGGTACCCAGAACCCAGTAAGTAGAGGCATAGGGTGCAAAGGCTATAAAGTTTGATAAACCTACATTAATCTTATTTAAGCATTGTGCTCAATTCAGAGCAGCGCACTTTAGAAAAGGTACGGAGACTTTGGAGAGGACCCAGAAGGGATTTAATAAACTGGTTCCATCGATGAGGGATTCCAGTTCAGTGGATATTCTCGAGCCGGGTTGTTCTCCTTAGAGCAGAGGAGGAAGGAAACGGTCAAGTTCGGCAGCGATGTTTAAAATCCTGAAGATTTCAGGCGGAGCCGAAAGGCCGATAACAAGAGGGCACAGGTTTAAGGTGTCTGGGGAAAGAACCAGTGGTGACAATGAGGGAAGAAGTCTCTTACGCAACCAGTTTGCACGATTTGGAAGGTAAAGCCTGCGTGGCGAGAACAAATTCATTCATAGCTTTCAAATGGGAATTGGGAAAAAAAACATTCGGAGGAAAAGCAATCTCAGAAATTGGAGGAAGAGAGTGGGAGTTGGACAAAGTGGATTGGCCTTCGAAAAAAGCCTGAGCAAAGTCAATGGACAGAATGGCCTCTCTCAGTGCTCTATTACTGAGCAATCTGAGGACCGCCACACACTGGTGCCTAGAGCTAACCAACAAGTTAAAGGCGTCATTAGGAATTGACATAGAGTCATGCATGTCTTTAAGGATTCACATGCAGTCATATATCTCTTTAAGAATTTATATACATTTATATATATCGATGGGCGTTTTGAAGCAGCGCTGCGCGTCTCTAATAAAAGCAAAATGCTGCAGATGCTGGAAATCTCAAACAAGAACAGAAAGTACTGGTAATACTGAGAAGGTCTGGCAGCGTCGGTGGAGAGAGGAACAGAGTTAGCGTTTCAGATCAGGGAGCTTTCTTCAGAACGTGACCTGTAACGTTAACTCTGTTTCTCTCTCCACAGTTGCTGCCAGGACATGTTGGGCATTCCCAGCACCTTCTGTTTTACTGCACATCCATTGTTCGCGTAACAAAACTGCACCTCTGCAGAAATTCACATCGTCTGTTTGTATGTATCGGATTTCACAGGCAGCAATACACGTCTATAACTTTTCATGTGCTGTATCGCATGTCTACAGGAAGGTTTATACGGTAACCTGTGTCTTTAGGGGTTTACAGATTGCAAGAGATAAAATGGCAAGAATTTGAAATGAAAATTGAAATGCGTTTGCATTTATTATTCCTGCTCTATTCCTTAACCCATTTGGATCAGAGCTCTGCAGCACAGTCTGAAAAGATCTGTTAGAAGGCCGCGTTGGTCACCGATTTTATTAAGCGGCAGGTTATTCAGCTCAAATATAAAAACAAAAAGCTAAAAGCCACTGCGGATGCTGGAAATCCAAAACAAAACAAAAACAGAATTACCTGGAAAAACTCAGCAAGTCTGGCAGCATCGGCGGAGAAGAAATCAGTCAACGTTTCGAGCCCTCATGGCCCTTCGGCAGAACTGCAGCCAGTTATTCAGCTCTACTACCACATTTGCACTGATACACACCATGGTCAGAATACATACTATCCGCTGACAGAGCCATGACTCCAGACAGAAGTCGGAGCATGATCTCCCAATTGCGCGTATCCGTGTTACATGAAAGCAGTTAAAGGAAACTTTTAAAGGGAAGACAATGTCAGTTCTGGGCTGAGTATAGGCGAATGTTAACAGCCGCAAGGGAAGAGTGACTTGCTTTGATCACAGTGCATAGACAAAACTCCGCATAAAGAGTCGGCAAGCCGCTATGCTTGGTGAGGGGAGAGTAATAAAATACTGGAGGCCAAATCAATTCATTGTTATGAAGTTGCCGGCCTCGCTGCATCTGATATACATTCGTGTATCTGTCGAGGACACAGACATAGAATACATTCGGTTACACACATGACTGCAGCTAATTCATTAAGGAATTCAAAAAAAATCAAGATCAGCACTGCAGTTTCCAACCACAATTTTCACTCAATTTCCATCACAGCATTAAAGATTATGTTTACACATGCTGTTAACCATATAGATCAGCTACCGACAGAAAGAGACGAAATGTTTAGTGCACAATGCTTTGCTTAAAAAAAGGAACAAGTAGAATTTTTCTCGGATAAAATGTAACCACGAAGATTATTATTTTAATGCCTGTCGGGAAAATATGGCTTTTCATAGAATTTTCCGGCACAAAACGAGGTCTGTGCCAGTGCCTTAAAAGATCTGTCCGACTAATCTAATCTTCCTGCTATTCCCCAAAAAGCTGCGGTTTATTTTTTTTACTGTTAAAGCCTATATCTAATTCTCTTCCAGCACCCTTTCAAGCAGTTCCCTCCAAATTATAACAATTCGTTAAGTTAAAAACATTTCCTCACAGTTTAGCATCTGTTGGTAGATAGAGGCTTCGGCAACAATATTAAGGAGATGCGATAATCGGGAAACTGGAGAAGTTGGAGGTGATTAAGGACATCCAACACGGACCCGAAGGAGGCAGGCCACGCTTAAGGGAATGGACTGAATTTTTTGATGAAGTAGCAGAGAAGTTTGATGTAGGGAAAGCAACGCGCGTTGTTCATATGTATTTTAAGATACCGTTAACAACACACTACAAAATCCATTCTGGCGACTTTCTTCCGCATTGTCTCTAATGTGTGATTTCCTTCGTAAAGTGTTATTCCCCAAATGGGCAACAATTGATTTAAAAATGCTGTTGCTCTGCTCAGTCCATGGAGCATTCGATGCTGAGCTATGGAGATGCAATGTTAATCTCAAAGCATACCTGTATATATGGCGATATCTGCATTTGTTTGGCGGACAGTAGTCAGCACGGACTGGTGTTGCAATGTAGAAGTATAGGGTGGCGTTTGATTGAAGTATGTTTGATTGATGTATGTTTGATTGAAGTCTCGCTGCATTAGTGTTGTCCAAATAATTGCACAAATTCCTAAAGTGACTAGATAAAATGTTTAAAACACAGAGATAGGCATGACCTACTCAAATGTATCCCCGGCGTAAAGTTAGTAATTATCTACTGTATGGAATGTTAATGAGCCGACCCCGAATAAGTTCATTCATATTTAGCAACATCGCCAACTCAAAAGCTACATTTAATTCAATAAAAGCATATTAATGTAGAAAACTGTTTCTAACTTTCCGTTTGTTTCCCCCCTTTTCCAGCCTGCAGTCGGTTGCTGGCTATCAGTGGGGAGGAACCAACACAAAGAAATTTAGATATTTTGACCAATAATTTTGTGCATTTTTATTTTCATGGAGAATAATACGCCTTTTGCAGATCCTCTCTCGGCGTTATGTTGGTTTGTTTCAACAAGCGACGATTAGCTGTACTAATCTGCAGGAATTCTGAGCCGAATTTCCAGCTGAATTCCTCGCCCGCCACCCCACGCCCACCGCAGCCCCCCCCCCCACCCCACCTCCTCCCCCCACCACCAACACCACCCCCCCCCCCCACTCCTCGCCGCACAACCTGATAAACCGGACTACTTCAGCCTCTCCTGGTTTTAAACCAACGATGCATAAATTGATCATGGTGTTAAAAAAAAACATTTTAACTAAGGAAATAACAAGAACTGGGGTTCTACCGATGACAGAATCCTCAGTGCTTATAAATGAGGAATTTTTTGATTGGATAGTCGCACATTTAATTTTTAATGACACACAATACTACAACAACCGAATGAAAACGTAACGTGTGCAATATGCTGTCTAGAATATAACGAGAGGGGATGTTGGCCTCTAAGAGAGTCAGTGTTTGTTCACACATTTTTGCCTCCATACTTGGAGGAAGCTCTGTAATCACTAGAAACTGCCTTGTGACCTTTTTCAAGTTAGAACTAACATACATATCAAGACGCTGCCGAGCAACTGGCTAAGAAGGACATCAAACAATATACACTTTACACCATTCGAAATGGAACTTACTCAGTCTCATTTGCTCGGAACTAAAGGTGATGGCGGCCAGAGCTCACAAATCTCATATAACCATGAGGAAAGATGTGTCCATGAACGACATTCGTCTTTTCAATGGTGATGAACTGCGTTTTCTAAATGTGTAAATAGCCGTGACGTCACAAACTTGCTCATTAGCGTTGAAACTTCCAGTTGAACCCCAAATGCATTTCATTCAGGTATTTGTCTCTAAGGTGAGCTGTAAGATTAAAAAAAGGACAATTTGAAATTGCTAACCATGAGATATTCCCCGGGTGAGTGCAGTGACCAGCCACAAGCCATTCTCTTGGAAGGTTCTTGTTGTTTCGCTTGGGGGCTGAATTACTGCACCAACCACGGTGAAGAGTCATCCCCAAGGCTGCAAGGGAGAGAATTTCAAGATTTTGACCGTTCATCGTGGACAATCGCCTCTCTGTCCGAGTCAGGATGACTTGTGATTTAGAGAACTGGGAGGTGATATTGTTCTCACGAGACTGCTGCTCTTGTCCTTGTGGCTGGGGAAGTCGCAGGTTAGGGAGGCTCTAGCAGGAAAGCCATAGCGAGTGGCTGGCATTCACCCAGCATTGTGCACATGGTGGAGGGAGTCATGTTTAAGCTGCTCCATGGGCTGCAGGTCAAGAAGCAACCATGGATCCCCAAACGAGAAACCGCGAAGTTAGATTAATGCCACAATCCCAACTACAAATGTCCTGTTCACTTTGTGGCGAAGGTACAGGTCAGTTTGATCCAGTGTAAATGGCAATAGTGGTGACCTCACATCCCAGATAAGCCGGAACTTCCATGTGGCTACAAGCACCAGTCTATTATCCCGGGCGAGTCTTGTAGATCAACAGAGTCGAAATCTTGAATTTCTAATTCTTCTGTCTTCCACGTGACACCATGTGAACAGAAATCCCGGCTAAAATGTTATCAGATTTGACCCAAACTGAGGGGCCCTAAACTACACAAATAAATACCATCCCATTGACTCCAGTTTTGCTCGGACTCCTTGATGCCACACTCGGTCAAATGAGGTATTGATGTCAAGGGCAGTCATTCTCACCTCACCTCGGGAGTTTAGCTCTTTTGTCCATGTTTGAACCAAGGCTGCAATGAGGTCAGAAGCTGAGTGTCCCTGGCGGAACCCAAACTGGGCGTCAGTGAGCAGGTTATTGCTAAGCAAGTATCACTTGATAGCACTGATGTTGAACTCTTCCACTTCTTTGCTGATGATGGAGAGTAGTCTGATGGGGCGGCAATTGGCAGGGTGTGTCCCTCAAGCGTGTGAATGTGTGTGTGTTTCTGTGTGTGTGCACGTGTGAGTGTGTGTATATGAGTGTGTGTGTAAGTGTGCGTGTGTGTGTGTGTGCTTGCGTGTCTGTGCATGAGGGTGTGCGTGTGTGCCTGTGAGAGTGTGTGTATGTGTGTGTGTTTGTGAGTGTTTGTGCGTGGATGAGTGTGTGTGCTAGGAAATTGATATCAGCAAGGGTTATGGGGTCTGAGATTCATATAGTCATAGAGCTGAGAAGGATGCCTTTCCCCCATGGAGGCCATGCCAGGTCTCTATTAATCAATCTTAAAAAATCCCATTCCCACACTCCATCACAATCGCCTGGCCAGTTTATTTCTCTTAAGTATACATCCGATTTCCTTTTGAAATCATTAATCTTCTTTGCTTCCACCAGCCTGGAAGGCATCGTGTTCCAGGTCTTTGCCACTCAACTTTGTTAGAAAAGTTTTTCTTTATGTCCAAGCTGCAGCTCTTGTCCAAAACCTTAAATCTGTGTTCCCTACGCATTGTAGCATCAGTTAGTGGGAGCAGCTTCTCTTTGTCTGCCTTACCAAAACCTGTCATAATCCTGTTCAGCTCTATCAAATCTCCCGTCTGTCTCCTTTGCTCCAAGGAGAGCGATCTCAGTTTCTGCTACCGATTATCCCTGATCACTGCAATCTCTCGAGGACCATGATATCCTTCTGAAGGTGTAATAACTAGAACTGGTTGGAATACTCCGGTTGTTACCTAACTGGAGTGTTGTAGAGGTTCAGCATAACTTTCCCGCTTTTGCACTCAATACCTTGACTTAGGAAACTCATGATCCCATATGCTTTGCTGACTAGTCTCTCAATATATCCTGCCACCTCCAACCATCTGTGCACTTGAACGCCTACTATGTAGAGCTGTGTGAAATCGGTACTACTTGTCTCTATCCCTTCTACCAAAATGCATCACTTCCCACTTATTTGGATTAAATTTCACCTGCCACCTGTCTGTCCATTCTGCCAGCCTCTCTTTGCCATGCTGCAATCGATTTGTATCATCCTCACTGCTTGTCTCAAGTTTGCTATTATGGGCACATGTCGAAATGTTACCTTGTATCCACGAGTGGGTAGGCTAAAAACTGTTCATGTGAGTATATAGAGTAGGTTTGTGTAGCACATGTATAGATGTTATTTATATGTTTGTATGTATGTATGTTTGTATAGATGTGTGACTGAATATGTGTGCATTAATGAGTTTGCATTTCTCCCTGTAAACAGGTGTATGAGGGGGTGTAAGTATGTGTGGGTCTTCCTGGGTGACCCGCACGTTCGAACGATGTGAGAGGCGGCGCACATTCTTTTGAATGGATGTGAGTGTGTCCAATGGCTGTGTGTCCTCATGCATATGTGCGGGATCGTATTCAGTTGTTTGCATGCGAGCGTGGGCCCGAAATTCATGGGCCCAAGAGGAAGAAAAACGAGCAGCGTCAAATCAGGCTGTCCCAAAATATAACATCAGCCTTTGTACGACATGCTCTGCCTATTAATTAGGAATGAGGCAATATAACATTGATGTCGAACAGTTTGGGGCTGCCCTTAAAATAACCAAATAAACGTCCTGCGTAACCAGCCCTTTGAGTCGAATAGTTTCAATAGAAATGTCCATTGAGTATTGGCGCTTTGTGTATTTGTTTTCTGTAATATCAAAGAATACTTGGAACCTGACTATTGGCATCGATTCAGACAGAAAATGCAAAATTAAAGAGCCTCAGGTCTTGTGTAGCACAACCGGATGGACAGCAACAGCCCTCTTCTCAAATCTGCCTTATTATCAAGAACTACATCAGCATGATTTTGTATCTACGCCATCAACCTCGGTGACTTCTTGAAACGGCGCTGGCAACTCGGGGTCAAATATGTGCTGTGAATCCATTCTCCCCACGCACTGTTCGCCACCGTTTTATACAGGACGGTTACAGAAAACCTGCCAAACATTCAGTGTAGTTTAATTGGAAACGAGTTATAGGGTTTAAAACATGACACGCTACCCATTTTCTGGAGGATTTAATCCACTAGTACCTAATAAAACTATCACACAGCAAGTCGAAATTCTGATATTGAATTACTCCAAAGCAGCACTGCGGGGACACTGTGTTTTCAGAGGTGACGACATGTTAAACTATGACTCCATCTTTCCTCTCAGATGGAAATCCCTTACATTATTCGAAGCAAATCGAGGGAGTTCTCCCTGGTGTGACAGCCTATACCTGTCTCAGGACCACTTACGGAGACCAACAATCTGACCTTTTTTGAAGTCTGTACATGAACTGGCTGCCATATTCCGATGTAACAAAAGTGCCTACACTTCAAGGGTAATGAAATGGTGTTAAAATAGGATCAGAGAATAATATAGGACAGGAGTTCATTGAGCCTTGCTGGTTCTTTCGAGGAGTTAGTCCCACTCTTCAGAAATTACTGTAAGGGACTTTGGGAAGTACTGAGGTTATGAATGTCGCAAGTATTTCATTCCCCTCAGTATGGTTTCCATGAGTGTTGCAACTTGCAGAACCTTCCTCCTCAATCACCTCCTCCCCAACCCCCCTTTGCAGTTGCAAGAACTGAGCTATTTGTGTAAGAGCATGCTTACAGTATAAATAGCATTGCCATCGCGGTCTGGCTTCACACCGATAGCACAGTTATAGTGTAATTGCAGCCTGTGGTTCACGCCAGAGTTCACCCTGTTGATTTTTAAAAAGTGCTTTCCGATTTCACTACCATCTGGGCCATCTATAATTGCAACGTTGTGCCTCCTTGTCCTGGACTTTCTCAACTAGGGAAGGACCTGCTTTGCCTCTTTCCTATCAAGTGCCTTTATAATTTTAAATTTTCAGTTAACTCACCCCCAATTTTCTATAACTGAGGGAATAATATCTAAATTTATACAACATGTCCTCCCAATTCATCCCTTAAGGGCAGATATATTTCTAGTGAATCTGCAATCCCCTTCGAATACAAATATAAAATTCCTGCCAAAAAAACCCTGAACACCGCAATCCAGCTGGTGCCTGACTAAATCTTTATACAACTGAAATATAACTTTCACTTCTTGGTCTTCATTTCCCTGTTGAGTTAAAGCCAACATTCCATTCGTTTTTGTGATTCTGCTTTATACCTGTGCTTAGCTTTTAACTATTTATATACCTGGGCATCAAGCCCCTTTGTGTGTCCCCCCCCCCCCCCCCCCAGTTTTGTAGCCTCTTAATATTTAAAAAGAAAGTTTGATTGGCCCTTCTCGGGTCCAGAGGCTTACAGCTCCTACATTTACTTCAATCTGCCATATTGCCAACTGATATAATCTGCCTAAGATATATTGTGATGTCCTGTTCCTGTCTACACAAATTACTTTTCTCATAAACTTGGCAAATGTCAGGCCCCAGTATAAATCCTTGAGGAACATGGTTTATCAGATCTTGCCAATAAGAGTAAATTCCCTTTACCCTTAAATTCTCTCTCTTACCTCCCAATCCCCTGCTGCATTTTCCAGTTAGTTCAACTCTCGACTTCACTTGCCTCCTTCACACTTTCAGCTTTTAACACTTCATGACTCTAACTATGCCTCTCATTCTCTTCTCCTTGTACCACTTCCGACAGGTAACGTCATTCTGTATTCCACTAAAGCATTTTATAGGTCACTTAGCATTTGTGTTTTGGCCTACATGGCCCTTTCTCTTATTTGGTTCTCTTGAAAACATGCAGCTCATCTACTAGTCTGATGCCAACTTTTCACGGTTGAATTGTTAACTTGTGCATTGTTTCCAATAATGCTGAATGACCTGTTGAATATTCTCAATTTTGTTTCTGTTGTTGTATTGAGGCACCTGCAGTGTTTTGTTTTTAGTTTTCTGGCTTTGTATCTCTGGGCTGCTCATTCACCTACTGGCACAGTAAGTAGAGACCGTGACCAGCGTAAACTGAAGCCAGGTGGAATGTTTTGGATCTGTTTATGTCTTACCTGATTTATCTGATTTCAGTTGAACCAACAGTTGGTGATCTTTAATTTGCCACAGACTCTCATGGGCAATGGTTGTGAAGAATCAACCAGGCCTTTCTGCCTCTCCTCGTATGCGATGACTTATGATATCTCAGTGCCTAGTTTGCTTCACAAATATGGATCTTACCAATAATACCACAAGCTGCAATCTAGTTCGATACAACTGGAAAATGTTTCGTATCCAACCTACTACTCTATATTCACATTTTCAGTAAATTAGTATAGATTGCTCATTTTGCCAATCAGGTAGTGACGGGCTTGCCTTTTTCATGATTTGTTTTCATTATTGACAACACATTTGCCACTAAGGTAGTAGGTTGTGAGTTCAAGTCCCACTTGAGCACATAATGTATGCTGACACTTCCGTGCAGCACCGTGCAATGTTTCTCTGGCAGAGATGACATCTTTCAAAGAGATGGTTTCCAAGAATTCACCTGCTGTCTGAAATGGATTCGAAGTTCCTTTTGATTGCTCAATATGTTAAAACTGATTCCGTATTTGCAAGTTCATATTTTTAATGAAGAACAATTCAGACTTAATTCACATCACATTCACAGTATCAGAGTATCACAGTGTCTTGACAGTGCAGAAAGAGGCCATTCGGCCCATCGATTCTGCACTGCCTCTCTGAAAAGGCATTCCACCTAGTCCCACACCCCTGCCTTATCTCCGTAACCTTGCATGTTCCCTCTTTTCGCATGGCAATAAAATTGCCTTTTGAATACCTCGAACAAACCTGCCCCATCACTCTTTCAGGAAATTTGTTCCAGGCTCCAACCATCCTCTGGGTGAAAGTTTTTTTTTCCTCACGTCACATTTGAGGAGAAATCTAAAAGAAGCAGTAGAGAATGACAGTACTCCACCAATCCTTGGGTAGGGGGCATGATCCATTCTTTCTGTTCCCAATAATTCATACTCACACATGGCGGCAGTCTTCCTGATTGGGGGCGATGGCATAGTGGTATTGGCACTGGCCTAGTATTCCTGAAAACCCAGGGTTATGCTCTGGGGTCCTGGATTCAAATCCCACCAAGGCAGGTGGTGAGATTTGAATCCAAGAAAAACCTGGAATTAAAAGTCTAGTGATGACCATGTATTATGATGAAACCATTGCTGATTGTTGACATAACCTGGTCTGGCCTAGCTTACACGTGACTCCAGACCCATGGCAATGGTGGTTGACTCTTAAATGCCCTCTGAATAAGAGCAATTAGGGGGTGGGCAATAAATGCTGGCCTATCCAGTGACACCCACATCCAATGAACGAATATAAAAAAAAAGTCCTCCTTGCTTCTTTTACACTGAGAGAGATGCAAATCTCCTAGGTTCACCCCACAACCCACCAAGAAACCTTGAACTTTGTAAAATTCTACCTACTGTTGGGGCTAGGACAGCACATTTACACGCAGGGACAGGCTTTGATCCTCCATTATATGTCTCTGAGTCTTGTTTTAATGTTTATTCTCTGTTTCTACAGTTGGTGGCACCAGTTGCGGGTTTTGATAACTGCATGAGTTCTATCTAGAAAATAAACCTAGGTTCAACATTTCTTTTCCATATTTGCAACAGAGGGAAAGTAACAGTCAAGTAGTAAACATTTAGACAAGTAAACCTAATACCATGCTGCAACCTAGCAAAGCTTAACACTGAAAAATCTTAATGGTTAATTAGATTTTGCTAAACTACAAAAGATTTCAGCACATTCCAGCCAGAGAATAGAGATACAAAATAACACAGTAAACAGTTTCAAACCTCAAGATGCTATTTTTTTCTGATCTTCAAGCAAGATCAATAAGAATATTTTACAGTAGCAAAGACTTTTGTGATGGAAAATCATCCTGAGAGCTACAGCGGTGCTTTGTTTTGCAGAACAGCAGTTTAAAAACAGGTTTAGGGCCATTTAACTTTTGCAATGCTTGATCTCTGTAAATACCCTTATAAGCCTATGCTCTTATAGCCTACAATTTGAAGGGATCAGCTATTTCTGGTCCTTTGTTCTGATTTCTAATCATTCTACATGGAGGTTCAATAATTCCACGCTGCTAGAATGCCTGTCAAGTTTTCTCAGTATAAAAAAAGCAGAAAATGCTGGAATTGGTCAACAAGTCAGGTGACATTTATAGAGAGAGAACCAGAGTCAACGTTTCAGATCGATGCACTTTCAAGCATTTGTCTGAATAATATATGGTACAGGCAAAGAAAATCACAGTACGTTATATAGAAAGCTACACTCTACCATATGATTAATAAATCATGGACTCAAAGTATTATCCAACTCTGCTTTTACTCATACCTATTTTGTGGGCAAACCTTGTTCAATATTATTCCTTAATAGGCCACAGATGCCCAAATCAAAATTCCATATCTCTCTTTACTTTAATTTAAATCTCAATGATAGACACCAGAGTGTTTAACTCTATCCTGATTGTTTTGTTGATTAATATATTTCTCGGTGGAGTATATCTTAGTGGCTTGATGATTTAAAAGATCGCCTTGCTCTCTTGAGCCACAGTAAACATTTCATGTATGTTGTTCTCAACTAACTCAACATGCTTAAGCTCTGTAATTCAGTTAAAATTCACCTTGCCTTTCTGTTTTTCCTTTCTTCACATAGAGCAAATTGCAAACACACCCATGCAGGCACATATAAATGCACAGCTATCCCATTATAACATGTGGCATCCAATACAGCATTTTCATGTGCTATCAAGTGACCTTATCGGCCACTTGTGTTTGGAAATCTTTGCTCATTTACCCCTGCATAATGCCAATGTCTAGGGCAATTGCCAGTCTACAAAAGGTAGCTCTCTTATTGAACAGTATAGGCAAGGGCAGAAACATTTCCAAGGTAAAGCTATTCATTAACTATTCTTAACTATACACCTGATTTTCACTGGAATATATATTGATACCAGGTTGATACATTTTGGTGAATTTCATCTCGGAGATGTATTCCAATTCACTTCAGAAAATTAGCTCAGAAAATAAATAATTTCATGGCATAATTTTCCTGTTCCAATCTTGCATACTAAATAAACATGCAATCAATTACCACTCTATCTCATTCATAACCACTGGAGGAAATATTCTGCCCAATACAATATTATCGAAACTTTAAATCATAAAGCAGATGTTCCCAGCTTGTTCCCAGTTAGTAACACGTTTTATTTTTTTGTCCTATAATACATATTATTGCCCAAAATATGGTGCCTGAGTCCATTTTACCAGTTCAAAATTATCTCAAACCCAATGAAGGTTTTTTACCAGACTGATATGTCTTGTCATTGTTCAATTTTACCATAAACCTGTTTCATGTATTCACAGGAAGCACCAGAGGTCCACATCCCTCCCCCCTTTTTCTTCTCATGAAGTTTATGAAGTTAATTCCCGATCTCGAAAGATAACAATTGGCCAAGTATGGGGTAAAGCTGAGACTTTGAAAGGCTGAATGTTCGGCCCCAATTATGCCCAAGCTGTGAAATTTGATGTCTGATTATGTCTGAAAATGAACTCTTAATTTTTTTAAACAGTTGGATCTCTTACGACACCATCCACGCCCATATGGTCCAAAACACGTTGTCCTATTTCTAAGAGAAAAGGAAAAAAAGATAATTAATTGATGCTGTACTTGACAACCAGTGGTTAATAGGTCAGTTCCTAATTCATTTCCGTCAGAGTGGGAAAATATACAGTTAAATTTAAAAAACTTAAATTTAATAATGCATAATGTAGAAAATATTCAACCATAAAAACAGAAAGTGCTGGAGAAACTCAACGGTCTGGCAGCATCAATGGACAGAGAAACAGAGCTAATGTTTCGAGTCCATTATGACTCTTCTTTAGTTCAGTTCCGAAGAATCATATTGGAGATCCTCTACCATCTCGAACAAGTGCAGCAGAGTCATGGGGAAATCACTCCCGTGAGGCTCCAATACAAGTCATACACCATTCTGACGTTGGCATATATCGTCGGCCTTTCATTATAGCTGGGTCAAAATCCTGCAAATCCCTCCCTTACTGCACTGTGGGTGTACCTATGCAGTGATTCAAGAAGGCAGCTCAAGGGCAATTAGGGATGGGCAATAAATGCTGGCCCCAATACCATGACCGATTTTGTTTTTGTTTAAATGAGGTGACTTGGCCTATTGTGGCTGTGCCGGACCTTTGGAGAAATATCCATTTACTACCACTCCTTTGCTATTTCTGCATATTTTCCCCTTTCTAGTTTATATTCAATTCCCTTTTGAAAGTTATTATTGAACTGGAATTCGCAATAATTCTAGCCTGAAATGACTCTCCTGTTCGCTCTGACTAATAATCTATTTATTCTCCTCGTGGCCTTTATTCCTTCACTTGCTCCTACTCTTTCAGACAGTACTTGGATTTCCATTTGCTTTTTCTGTCAAAATGAGTGTTACAAATAGAACTGAATGTGGTTTGCAAAGAATCGGTACTGCTTTCACGTCTAACGTGCTGTTTCCCCCACTGGTTTAACATTCAACGACAGCTTGAGAACTCAGCCAACGCGCAAATAGAGCAGCCCATTTCAGCCTGACACCGGTCTATCGTCCGAAAGCATCTAAGGGCAATAAAAGCCCGAAGTGAGATTCAGCAGAAGCTCTCAGGGAGTTTCGAGTGGCAGCCATAAGGTTGGAGGGATGGACGCATTGGGAAACCTTAAAGTGCATTGACAAGGTACCAACTTGCCTTGGGCAATCATGTTAAACAGGTGGCAAGACAGATAAGTCAATGGAACTATATGCGCGGGAGGTGGGCGGGGGGTGGGAGGTGGGGCGGAGGGGGGTGGGAGGTGGGGTGGCGGTAGTGTGGGGATGAACAAAAGGGCAGCCAATTCAATACGACGCGTTTTGGCCTGCGAAACAACTCGCATTTCTAACCGCAAGTATTTATAACAATGTCAGGTTGGATTGCAACATTGTTCCGAGCAGGTTTTCACATTTTCCACGCATCATCGCTAAAAGGTTTCTTTATCTATCTCAGACCTTTCCACTCAGTATTTAACTGGGGGAGGTTGTTTTTCAACAGCTGCCTGTACTTATGTAGCACCTTTCATTTAGTCAGGAAGAGGCATGAACATGGCTCCAGTTAATTGGAAGAGTTTGCCGTTAGTCCCCCAATCCCCTTGCCCTGAGCCTGGCTCCCTTTCCTGAATGTGTGACCAGGTTCACCATATGGGGAACTGAAGGGCAGGTATGTGGTGTGGGCAGAAAGTCTCTACCGCGGAGGGCTGTAGAGGCTGGGTCGTTAAGTATTTCCAAGGCTGAGATAGACAGTGAGGGAATGAAGGACGATAGGGAAAAGGCAGGAAAGTGGAGCTGAAGATTATCAGATCAGTCATGATCTCACTGAATGGCGGAACAGGCTCGATGGACCGAATGGTCTACTTCTGCTCCTACTCTTATGGTCTTATAAGTGGGTGAGCGTGTGTGTGTGTTTGTGTGTGGGAGGGGGTTGCGCATGTGCAATTGTTTGGAGGGTATCTGTGTTGGATGTTTCTGTGGGGGTTGTGTGGGGGTTGGGATTAAAAAATTTTGTGCGGTCTCTGCTTGGTGCAGGTGAGAGTTGGTGTTTGTGTGTGTATGTGTATGTAGCAAAAGTTACTGCCATTCTCTGCCAACACACAAACAACTAGGAAATGATTTACCCACGAGTCTACACTGTATTTATTGGAGGAAAAATTTTGATCAAGATGTATGAAGAACTTGAAAGTCATGGACCGGCATGGGCAATTTGGAACTGATTGACAATTCCACTCCTGGAACCTGGAATAACAGCTAAATGGGAACTGGAAAAGGAAACTTTTCTGATGTCAGGGTTAAGGTAAATTACTGGGCAAGGTGAGAGGGAGCTTTAGGATGTAGTTGATTCGGACTTTCTATGGGGGCAGTGCTGCATTCTGCATACCTTACAGTGGCAAGTCTCACGCCACAGTTGCCAACTATGACTCAGTCGGTAGCCACCCTGGTCTGAATTGAAATCTTGGAGGTTCAAGACCCACTGCAGACTTGGGGATGAAGTTTCAAATTGGAGTCAGTGAAGCGACACAATTTTCAGATGTAAAGGGCCGAATTGGCAGCACCAATTAGCTGTTTAGGGCAGGACATAATTACTGAGGGTCCATTGACAACAGTGTAAAAGGCAACAGTGACTGGCTTGTCGTTCACTGATGCGATGATGCAGGAGGGATCTCAACAAGCCAGAGCTGGCCTGGGCAGGCATCCAAGAGTGCCACCATGTTCTTGATGCCTTCCTTGATGCTTGAACAGATGCAATGACAGAAAGAATATATCTTGTTCCCATGATCTGGCAGAAGAAATGCGCCCAGACATACAAAAAGGGCCCAGGTAGATGCATCGGTGATGCTGTTAGCCATTTGATAACTAGAATTATAGTCACTCAGTGCCTATCTCCTATGTATAGAGTTAAAACATTTAGCCAGACGTCACTTGCCACGCACATTTCCAGACCATATCAGGCCATTGAATCTCTTTCTTCACTGGACCCACATCCTTCTGGTCACTCCTCAGCTATTTACCTCCGTCATTACCTCTACCTGGGCTATTTTTGTATGTCTGGGTGAATTTCTTCTGCCAGACCCTGGGAACAAGATCTGTCTCATATCTGTCATTGCATCTGTTCAAGCATTAAGGGAGGCATCGAGAGCATGGTGCCACATGGTGCATCCCTAACAAATGGGATGCAATTGAATAGGCTGCATAACTGAGGACTGCATTATCTCATGGCACTGTCATTCTGGAATAGTTGAGGTAGGGCCACTGGCTCAGAAATCTTTCTCCCCTCATTCTGTAGGAAAAGAGAGCCCACAACACCAGGGAAATATCTCAGGTGGCTGGTGGAATGCCAGATGCACACACTCTAACCCAGATGAAGGAGGCAGCTCTGGAAATTACACCTGGGAGATGACGGGAGAGGAAACCAGCAAGAGTAGGTTATTTCATAGGCCGATCTCCAGACGAAGGAAGCTGTCCAACCTGCGCTAGGGCCGGTCAACTGCTGTCATCCATTGACTTGTATGAAGTCACCAGCTGAACATTATGCGTTTTCAACAGCACATTCTTGTGTTTCTCGCAGGCACAGTCATGGAAGGGGAGCAGAGTGACACAGCCCACTCGTCCCTGACATCTTCAGGGAGTGAGAGATGTTCCAGAGACAGCGCTACTTTGCAGCTTCCGCCAGCACAGACACACTCATCTCAGTACAGCCTCAGTCAAGATTAGAATGGGGAGCACTGGGCGAGCAGCACATTGCATGTTAGCAAGAGAAGGTCAGTGATTCAGATTCAGCTGTGAGCAGTTCACCTGAAAGGGCAGACAAACAGCCATATTCCCCTGGGCGTCGATGTTGGACTTTGAGTTTTGCAAACCAGGAGTTTTTTTTCTGGAGCGGACAAGCTCCCAAATGCAGTGGATCCTAGAGACAATGACCTTGATGCAAATGTGCTCTGTAATGACTCTGAGCTCCTCCACTGAGAGACTGGCCAACCTATTGGTGAGCCATATACAGCACCACCTTGGGTAGATGGAGAAATGTTGCACTGATATGCAGAAAAAGGAGTGAAACTCTCTGTGGCATGAACTGCTCAGTGTCACTGGTGACACAGAGATGTGAGGTAGCACATTTTGATGGGAAGAATATGAAGGTGCATGTCTATATGGGATAGAGAAGCAAATGGACCTAACATCACAAATGCAACAATCACTAACAGCCATGTCACAAGTTAGCAATGGCATGAAAAAGAAAAAAGCAACCCAAGCACTCGACCTTATTTCTAAAGGGACAGAAGTAAAATGGGGAGACCTTATGTTCAACTTGTATTGAACCTTCATTAGACACCACTTAAGCATAATGTGGTGTTTCTGGTTATATCACATATTATAAAAAAGTTATAGTGTACATGGAAAAGATTGACAGGCCGGTTTCCTATTCTTTGAAAACAATGAGGCTGGAGGTTGGGGGAGGGGTGGGTGGGGGGTGGGTGACCTAATAGATATATTTAGAATAAGAAAGCTTTTGATAGGCTGAATAGGAGAGAATATGGGGAAGAGCATAACTAGATGCCATCAATATCAGATAGTCACCAAGAAATTCAGTCGGCAATTCAGAAGAGATTTCTTTAAGCAAAGAGCAGTGAGAATGTGGAGCTGGCTACCACAAGGAGAGATTGAAGAGAATAGTGAAGGTGCATTTCAGGAGAAACTAGACCTGTGTACAAGGGAGGAATGGAATAGAGGGTTATGATGGTGGGTATAGATGAGAAATGATGGTAGGAGGCTTGAGTGGTGCATAGCACTGGCTAATTGGGTCAAGAGACCTGTCTCGATGCGGTACATGCTGTGTAATTCAATGTAATCCTATGTAGGGTCAGGATTTGCCTCTGACATCTCATGGGGAGCAATATCCTCCTCATTGTCCAGGATCATACATGGAAAATAGCCACTTGCAACATTGAGCACCAAATGCTCAGCAGCTATGGAAGTCCACCCCAAGCTACATTTGTTGTCCATGCTTGAGTGCCTTTTAGAATGTTACTGTGAGGCTTCTGCTTGAATCAATGCACTTCATACAATTACTGTTAGAAAGGCAGTTCCAGGATTTTGACCCAGTAGCAAAGAATGAAGGACAACAAAGTTCTAAGTCAGGAAGGTACATGGCCTGGATAGCATCCTGGAGCTGATAGTATTTTCATTTGCCTGCTGCCCTTGCTATCCTAAGCTTTGCAGATCATGCAGTTGGGAGGTGCTGCTAACCAAACCTCATTGAGTTGCAATAGCGCATCCTCTAGCTGCACCGAGGTGGGGGAGGGAATGGATGTTTAAGCTTATGAATGGATTGCCAGTCAGTTGATTCAGTTCTAATATTTTCTACGTAACTTAAAACTAACAGTCCATTCTATAACTTTTGGCTCATTTACTTTGGCTACTGCCTGGGTTGTGTGGACAGGGGATTCCCTCGTGTGTGATTAATATGTATAAAGTAGCTTTCTCAGTTATCATTATTTTTTTCAGCTTTACTTCAATAGTAGGCACACTTGTGGATATTTTCTGTACATCATTGTTTGAAGCTTTGAAACATATATATAAAATTATAAAGCTGTAAATTATAAAGCAAAGAAGAAACAAAATGTTCTGGTTTTGTCGTATTGATAATGGCTGAAATAGCCAGTGCTTTCAGTGAAATGACTCTTTAAGTAAGTTAGATGAACTGCATCACTTGCAGAGTCTTTCCTCTTGGTCACAGAATAAGTAACAAAATATTAGAGGATTATAGAATGTTCCAGCACAAAACAGACCATTTGGTCAATCCAATCCGTAGAAGTGATTTTCTTCAATTAAGAATGATATAACACTTAATGAATGCATTCAACCTATCGTGGATATGTTGGATCTTTGAAGTGATAGTCAATTGGGCCCACTCCCTGCTCTTTTCTTATAAGTCTGCATATTTTCCAAGTTCATAAGCAATTGCCTTTTGAAATTTACTATTGAACTTGCCATCTATGCCATCAAAATCTAAATGGACTCTGCATCTGGCTCTCTGCAATGCCCCAAAATACTCTGGCCAGAAAAAAAGACCATTCTTAACTTCAAGGGATAACATAGGTCATCTGACTGCTCTCATCTTTTTGGATTTATTGTCCCTTCCAGCCATTGTTTTCTTTTACGCAGAGTTTTCTCTCTGTGAAATTGATTCTATATTTTGCCTGACACCTACATTCCAACCTATTTAAACATCTGGTAAATGGAGCCGAGGGGGCAGGAGTTTTGACCATTTCTTCTTGAGAGAATTGTTGGCCAGCAACAGTAACAAGTTTCAACTTAAGTAAAGCAATAATAGATAGGTGGACATTTCCTGACTTATTTAGTATAGAAAAGACGCTTGTGCAATGTTCATAACATTAGAGAGGAACATGAGGAGGAAACAGATTGAAAAATATTGCTATAATAATAGATAAAAACAAAAAACTGCGGATGCTGGAAATCCAAAACAAAAACAGAAATACCTGGAAAAACTCAGCAGGTCTGGCAGCATTGACGGAGAAGAACAAAGTTGATGTTTCGAGTCGTCATGACCCTTCAACAGAACTAAATAAAAATAGGAGAGGGGTGAAATATAAGCTGGTTTAAGGTGGGGGGGGGGGGAGGTGGTGGGAGAGAGAGAAGTGGTTGGGGGGGGGGGTGGTTGTAAGGATAAGCAAGCAGTGATAGGAGCAGAAAATCAAAAGATGTCACAGGTGAACAAGGCAAAAGAGAGCTTATATTTTGTTTTGGATTTTCAGCATCTGCAGTTTTTTGTTTTTATCTCTGTGTTTAATTGACTGCCACCACTCTTCAAGAAATGCCTACCTTGAAGAAATATTGCTCTTCTCTCCGACAGGATTTCTCTCTTTTGCTTTGTTCACCTGTGACATATTTTGATTACCTGCTCCTATCACTGCTTGCTTGTCCCTACAACCACCCCCCGCCAATTTCTCTCCCCCCAAACCGCGCCCCCCCCACCCCACCTTAAACCAGCTTATATTTCACCCCTCTCCTATTTTTACTTAGTTCTGTTGAAGAGTCATGAGGACTCGAAATATCAACTTTGTTCTTCTCCGCCGATGCTGCCAGACCTGCTGAGTTTTTCCAGGTATTTCTGTTTTTGTTTTGAAAAATATTGCTGTGGGTAGTGTGCAATGCTGCCACTGTGGTGGAGGCAGTGGATGTTTAAGCTGAAGGATTGGGTATTGGCCAGTTCATTTGGTTCGTTTAGCTTATACATAGATTATAATTAATAGCTCTTTCTGCATTTTTCACTCAGATGCTTTGGCTAATTCCTAGGCTGTGTGTGAATGCAGGAAATCTGCTTGCTTGTGATTAACTGTGTGTGAATGCAGGAAATCTGCTTGCTTGTGATTAGCCCTTATCTCTGCTAAACAGTTCTGTGGCTCTCCTTCAGAAATAGAAACACTTGTAATGATTTCCTGTACATCGTTACTGAATACAGCACAGGGAACTTTTTTTGTGAAAATGGAATGCTGTGAGTTATAAAACATAAAAAGAGCAAAATGATGTTCTCTTTCATGTAATGTTCATGGCTGCAATCGCCAGTGCAGAGGCTCCTTTCCAAAGTTACATGAACTGGATCAAGTAGTGGAATTTGAACTCTTGCTTACAGGACAAACAGAACAATGCTATTGAACCATGGAATTTTCCATCACAAACACTGGCCATTCAGCCCATCCAACCTGTAGCAGGGTTTTACGTCAGTTGGAGTGACATAGCCCAAAGTGAAGCTATTTGGTCCATCGTGTCTGCTGGATCTTTGAAGACCCGGGAAAATTATTTTTTTCTTTCCTCATAAAATGTTACATTTCCCTTTCAATGTTTATGACCAATTCTATTTTGAAAGTTACCATTCATAGAGCCATCGAGTCATTTGCAGCACAGGAGGAGGAAACCAGGCCAATCTGGTCCATGCCAGTTCTCCATGGAGCAAACCAGTGAGTCCCATTCCCCTGCTCCATCCTCTCATATCTGTAGGTTTATTTCCCTCAGGTTCCAATCCAACTGACTTTTGAAATCATTGATTGTTTCCAGCTCCATCCCCCTCACATTACCACCCGCTGTATTAAACTGCCCCTCCTAAAATTACCCCTGTGCCTTTTCCCAAAAACCTTAAATCTCTGGCACCTAGTCTTTGTGCTATCGGCTAATGGGGACAGTTTTTCTTTTGCTACCTTAACCAAACCTATTTTAATCTCGAACACTTCTATCAACTCTCCCCTCAATGTTCTTTATCATGTAGCTTTTCCTGCCTTCCAACCTACCCTGACTTTCTATTTCGCCCCACCCGCCCCTCCCCTCTTTTCGACAGCATAAAGCCCATCATATTTCTGCCCCTCTCCAGTTCCAAAGAAGAAGGAAAGCTTGAAAGGTTAACTCTGTTTCTCTCTCCAATGATGCTGTCAGAGAACATAAAAACATAAGAACATAAGAACTAGGAGCAGGAGTAGGCAATTCAGCCCCTTGAGCCTGCTCCACCATTCATTACGATCATGGCTGATATCAATTCGGCCTCAACTCCAATTTCCCGCCCTCTCCCCATAACCTTTTACTAATTAAAAACTTGTCTATCTCCTCCTTAAACTTACTCAGTGTCCCGGCATCCACTGCACTCTTGAGGCAGTGAATTCCACAGATTCACGACCCTTTGAGAAAAGTAATTCTTCCTCATCTCTGATTTAAATCTACCGCCCCTTAGCCTTAAACTATGGCCTCTCATTGTAGAATGCCCCAGAAGGGGAAACATCCGTTGCACATCTACTTTGTCCATCCTCTTTCGCATCTTATATGCCTCAATTAGATCTCCTCTCATCCTTCCAAACTCTAGCGGGTATAGACCTAAACTACTCAATCTCTCCTCATCAGACAAGCCCCGCATCTCTGGAATCAATCTAGTGAACCTCCTCTGAACCGCCTCCAGTGCAACTACATCCTTCCTCAAGTAAGGGGATCAAAACTGTGCACAGTACTCCAGGTGCGGCCTTGTACAGTTGCAATAACACTTCTCTATTTTTATACTCTATTCTTTTTGCAATAATTGCCAAAATTCCATTTGCCTTCCTTATTACCGGCTATACCTGCATACTAGTTTTCAGCGATTCATGCAGGAGGACACCCAGATCCCTCTGCACTGAAGCATTCTGAAGTTTCTCCCCATTTAAATAATAAGTCGCCTTTTAATTCTTCCGACCAAAATGGATAACCTCACACTTATCCACGTTAAACTCCATCTGCCGAATTTTGGCCCATTCACCTAACCTGTCCATATCCATTTGTAAATTTCTTATTTCTTCATTGCAACTTACTTTCCCACCTATTTTGGTGTCATCTGCAGAGATGCTGAGATTTTCCAGCATTTTCTGTTTTTATTTCAGATTTCCAGCGTCCTCAGAATTTTGCTTTTAATTCAACACCCTATTTTGACGAGATTACTGTTTTAAAACAGATTTTTCAGGAAGGAAAGAAACATTGAATTTGTTCAAGTCCTTATAGAAACACAGAAAATAAGAGCAGGAGTAGACCATTCGGTCCTTTGAGCCTGCTCAGCCATTCAATGTGATCATGGCTGAACCTCTATCCTAACGCCGTACTCCCACGCTCTCCCAATACCCCCTGACACATGAGTAGAATAAATGCATCAGGAGAATAAATGCTTCGCAGTCAATGAATTACTTGAAGTCCCTGTTGTTCTGTCGGGGTCCACCATTCTGCGAAGTGTAAAACATCACAGACTGTAACTGAATAAACGACAAGAGATCTGCTCCGATTTTGCTTGAGGAGGGATAAATCTTGGTCAGGGACTCCAGAAGAAATTCCTCAAAATTATGCCGTAGATCTTTTATGCCCACCTGACCAGACTAAATACGGCCTTGGACTAGCACCTCAGTTTAAGGGCAAGCAGCTCTGACAAAGTAGCACTCCATCAATACCGTGCCGAGGCGTCAGTCTAGATTTTGTGCTCAAGTCCCGAAGTAGGGGCTGAACCCAAGAGATTGTGACCCAGGTTTCAGAGGTAATACTGGAGACATGGCTTACATTAGACTCACTTGACATGAGCAGCAAACGCCTCAAGTGAACTAGCTAAATGCGTACAGCATGGGTTTAAAATACCTCTTTGCAGAATAAGCAGGCGAAGGGAGAAAAGGGAACTCTTATAGAAATAGCTGTATTCCGGGAGGCTCCCAACTGTTTTGCTTCTGAGGCACCAGCTCCTATTATAAACATTCCCTATAACACAGCGCAATATTTCAGCATAGGTGCTGTGATTCTCTCTAAACTGGAAATGGTGGGTTACCTTCCATGGTCAGTCTTCATGCTGAGGGCCTCAGCCTTTGCATTCCTTTGCCAGGTCTGTATCCTCTCTGACGATGGGGGAGGGAAAGGAATTGCGCTAGATGGAGTTGACAGGCTGGACATCTTCGGCGTTTGTTTGTTGAGTGGCAGTCTCTTTTAAAGTGCCCAAGCCTGTTACAAATCCAGCATCTCTTTGAAGTATCCCTTGGACGTGCATGGCCGTGAGACTTACTGTGGAGGACAGCAGGGATTTTGATTTATGCTTGCTGTGCAACAATCTGTTCTGCCTGCCTCTTCAGCCTGAGGCCTACATCCATTTCTGCTCCGAATCTCACCTCCGTGATGGTGGCCTCTTTCCTGGTGTTAGGATCCTGTCTTTCCCTATGACCTAGGTGATGTGATCCCATCCATTGAAGATGGACAATTGTGTTTTTTTTCACTTTTCAGCATCCTCAGCTCCATCTGGACATATCCGTCCTTCACCGCTTCAGCGAGGCAATCCTTCAGCTGCCTGTCCCTGATTGATTTAAAGGAGGGATCCAGCAGGACACTGCGGCCGAACAACTTTACCAGCTCCAGGTATATGGAGTTCAGGTCCTCTCCCTTGGCCTGCTTGTACACATAAAACCTCTGTCGCTGTGACAGGCAACTGCTGTCCCCAAAAACCCATGCCAGGATTGCAAAGATCTGTCATGGGCTTCTTTGAACACCTGTACCTCTCCCCAGGATTTACTGGCGAGCTTTCCTGTGCAGACATTCCATCACGAGTGCAGTCTGTTCCATCTTGTTGAGGCCCCTGGATGCTATGACCAGCTGTGTGCCCTCGATCTAGTCCTTGGCCCCCATGTCACTGGATGTCACTGGGTTCCCCTGAAAGCTCTCCAGCTTCCTACCCGTTGGCAGGTACACTATCCAGGGCGGAATTTAACAGCCTTCCCCTGTTACATTGAAGGAGGGTACACTGGAAGCCACTTCCTGGCCACTACTTTGACTCTCAGCTTCATTCTTTAAAGCCTGCGCCTAGACTAGAGCTGCAGTTACTTTGGCCTCCCTCGCTGACAGGGCCAGTTCCAGGCCTTTCACCATCCACCCATCCATTTCGGCCACCATGGTTCAGTGCCTGTGTGGTGAAATCCCACTCCTGACACCAGTCCGTGAGGGGAAACTTGAGCAAGAAAATGATAAAAAAAAAAACAGATTGTTTATTCCACTGGTATCTTTATAACCTTAAAAGCTTAATTCCACGAAACAACCTAATTACAACGGACATTCAAGGCCGATCTCCAGAGCCACCAGGAGGCTGTTGAGGGCTGAGCAACTGATCTCTAATCGGCCAGGTAGCAGAGTTCGATTGGTGAAGATCCTATTGCCAATTGACCACATGAACCAGGTTACCTTGCCTCACAGATATGAAGTGAATCTTCTTGGACTCGAATGCTGGCCAACTGGCCCACGCAGGCCCCCCAGCAGCTGTATGCCTGCTCCACTTCCACTTCCTGGTTCTTCAGCCACTGTCAGAGTCTTCACGCTACCCTGTTTGTGGCTATGGCACTTACCACACTGCAACTCGCTAGTTCTGGATTTCTGCTACTTGCTGCTCTCTCTCGCTCTCTCACCATGGCATCTGACTCTGCCCTTGGCTCACCAAAGTCATTGCTCCCTGGACAGGGGGACCCATCATCTGCTCGGTGCTTTCCTCCACCATCGCCAACTGCTGGTGGAAGCGCCACTCCACCCTTTTTGGCCCTGGGTGTTTTCTGTATCCTGTCTCTGTCAGGAGATTGTATGGCTGCAAGGATGGATGTGAGGTGAGGTGTTAGGTTGCAGTGGGGAGGATCAGGTAATGGAGGACGTGGTTAACCATGACTGTCCAGCCAGTGTGATTTGGGTTAGGCTTGATATTCATTGGAATTCATCATGTGCTTGCTCAGTCTTTGTCCAAATGAGAAAAAGAATAATTGAAGACCAGGATCTCAAACCCAAGACTATGATCATGGTTTCCTGGCAGCAGCGATCCCTGTGATCCCTGTGAACCTATAGGCGTCAAAGACTTGAACAACCTACAGCACTGGAGAAGGTACCACCAGTGCTACCTTCGCAAGCTCCTCCAAATCTGGTGACAAGAAAGGTGGTCCAATGGCACATCCTCTCCCAAGCCAACTTGCCTAGCATTGAAGCGCTAATCACTCAAAACCAGCTCCCCTGGGCAGGACATGCCATCTGTGTGCCTGACACCACATTCTCGAAGCGATTGCTCCACTTGAAACTTGGCCACAGCATGATGACAACGGAAACATTTTAGGGATGTTATCAAAACATCCCTGAAGAAGTCAAATATGACCATTGACTTATGGGAGACCCTGGCTTGTGACAAAATAGAAGAGGCTCATTTGGGAGGACACTGAACACATCAAGAGACTTCATCAGGAACGTGCAGAGCCGAAGCTGAGGCATAGGAGAAAGTGCACAAACCTTCTCACAACCCATCTATCCAACCCTTCAAGCACCACCTGCCCTAACTGTGGCAGAGTCTGCAGATTGTGCATTGGACTTATCAGCTATTTCAGGACCCATTGAACTGGAGTGGAAGCAAGTCACCCTTGATCCCGAGCGACTGCTTAAGGAGAGAAGGGGTAGGTTTGATAGAGCAGCTGGTCTCTTCTTGACCGTCATTTCTTTAAGTTTTACCATAAGGGCTGTTGTTAAGTGTTCCATGTGCAAGAACATATGAGGATATTACAAATCTTTAAATTAAATGTGTTTTCTTTTTTAAAAAATTGACTTTGTTGGACTTTTAATATGGCTGCCACAGACAACCTAACTTTTGGAACTGCAAGTTGGCAAAGCCTCTGGAAGCTTCTAAAAGTGGATAACAGTAGACCTGCTTGGTCCAGCTCCCCTTGGAAATTTCACACCTACCATTCAGGACTTATCCCAAAAGAACAAAGGCAATGAGATCTTGGACTTCATGGGTCCAGAAAGTGCCAGGCAACAAAGGAGAACTAATGAACTTGGTTATGCACAAGTGCTCAGGCCCCTTATCTGCCTTTATTGTATGTCAATGGTTTGACCATTGGGGGCGGGGTTTGGGAAGCTGCATTGTTGACATGAATAGACCATCGATTGCTTTCCATCGCAGATCAATAGCCAGTCATCACATGACTGAAACTCGTTGAATTTTGAAAGCTTTCAATTGTAAGCCTTGCTTGCTTTTACAGCAGTCTGCAAGAAGCAACATCTGCAAGGACAACTGCAGACACCAGGCTTAACATCTAACCTGTTTTACCAAGCTGCAAGGCTTAAAGTTTAAAGCCTCCTTGAAACCTGTTTCTGAAAGATCCTGAATTTGACCGGTTAAGCAAGCTGGTCCTCGGCTATATTTGTTATTACGGCTGCCTATTCTCAGCTTGCTATTCAGAAGGAAATCCACAAAATCCTGTCTTTAGCTGCCTGGACTTCAACTCCTGAGTGAAAGGACACCTCTCACTGAACATGATATTCAAGTAAATTGATATCTATACTGTGGTTTAATCTTCGTAGAAGGGAAACTCCTTTCTTTTACTACATCTATCTTTTGTATGTTTGTGTGTGTGCGTGTGTAAAGCAACAAGCCTTTCTGGTATAGGGTGTGGTTTAAATCCATGAAAGTCTGCTGCGACTCACTTTTTCAAACCAAAACCTAACTATACACAAACGGGTCTAGGAAACATACCTCAACCTTCTCAAAATTAAACCACTCTGATTACAAACAAAAGGTTCGAAGAATTCGGGGCTTCAGTTTGCCTCTCTATCCCCCTTCCCGCACCACCACCCCCCCCCCCTCCCCCCCAACCCATCCATAACAAGTGCATGTTTAATTATTGTCAATAAATCTTATTACATGTTTAATTTAGCGATGCACATCTGCAAACGTTATTATTCTGTGTAGGAATTTATCAGTAAGAACACCCATTCTTCTTAAATGGAGATTTGCTGCTCCAAACCCCTCCGCCCTTGGTTGAAAATGTTGATTTTTCTTATGCTGTGTTTTATGTGTTTCTCAGTATCTTGGAGCCTACTGTTTCAAATAATGCTGGGAATGAATCATCTGGGGTTTGTGTACAGGGGGCAGTAGGATGGGATCTTACAATTAGGTAAATGTGGGGAAGTTGTCTTTAGGGATCTAGGTAAAGGGGAGGATGGGATCAGACGGAAAAAAATTATTGGAGTGATTTTTGGGTTTTGTGGAAGTGGGGGGGTGGTGGTTGGTTGAAGGACAAGATCTCTTACAGTTGGGAATGCCTCCTTTGTGATTTGTGTTTAGGGGATGATAGGATGGGTTCTAATGCATTCCCCGTACTACCATTGCTTTCACCATGATAGCACAGAGTTAAGAGGAGCACAAACCTTTCATGGGATGGCTATAGGCCTGATATTGCGGAAGGATAAAATCAAATGGGCTGCAGGACAAACTTAGATTCATTAGGTGACCTCTTTATGATCCCTTTGAGTCCTGAATTCCTCACGTTTCCATTCGGATTTGTACAAAAATCAAATCTTTTAAATGTAGTCACATGACCAAATTTTAATTTGGTTTGTGATGTTGAGCATTTACAGGAAGTTGTTGGGGGAGGTGAATCTTTTGCCCTCAATTACCAAAATATTTAGTCTGATTTGAATTGATAGGAATCACAGGAAACACACAAACTGCCACATTTTCGAGGGTGAGTGATGGCTGCAGAAAGCTGCCAGGGAAGATGGACAGGATTAAAAATAAAAAACTGCGGATGCTGGAAATCCAAAACAAAAACAGAATTACCTGGAAAAACTCAGCAGGTCTGGCAGCATCGGCGGAGAAGAACAAAGTTGACATTTCGAGTCCTCATGACCCTTCAACAGAACTGAGTAAAAATAGGAGAGGGGTGAATTTACTCAGTTCTGTTGAAGGGTCATGAGGACTCGAAATGTCAACTTTGTTCTTCTCCGCCGATGCTGCCAGACCTGCTGAGTTTTTCCAGGTAATTCTGTTTTTGTTTTAAGATGGACAGGACAATGGAGTTATTCAAAACACAGCTGATCCTCCACAAATCTCATAACATGCTTCATCAAACCCCAAAAACATTTTCCCCAACCCCTAATGATTCTCCTCACACCCTATAAAATTCGCCCCACAGAAACCACAGAAACGTTCTCCCTCTCAAATCCCATAAACATTTCCCTCAAGCTCCTTGTCATTCTCCCCCAATCTCATAGGATTCTCTCCATCAAACCCAATAACATTCTCCCTCCAAAACCCCATAACAATCCCCCTCCAAAATCCCATAACATTCTTCCTCCGAAAAGCCATAACATTCTCCCTCCCAAACCCCATAACATTCTCCCTCCCAAACCCCATAACATTCTCCCTCCCAAACCCCATAACATTCTCCCTCCAAAACCCCATAACATTCTCCCTCCAAAACCACATAATATTCTCCCTCTGAAAACCCATAACATACTCCTCCAAAACCCCATAACATTCTCCCTCCAAAACCCCATAACCTACTCCCTCCAAATCCCATCACATTCTCTCTCCAAAACCCCATCACATTCTCCCTCCAAAACCCCATAACATTCTCCCTCCAAAACTCCATAACATACTCCCTCCAAACCCCATAACATTCTCTCTCAAAACCCCATCACATTCTCCCTCCAAAAGCCCATAACATTCTCCCTCAAAACCCCATCACATTCTCCCTCCAAAAGCCCATCACATTTTCCCTCCAAAACCCCATTACATTCTCCCCTTTGAACTTCATAACATTCATTTCCCCTTACGCCGACTCCTTCCTTTTGCTCTCTGGCTCCTTTTAATTCACTCTTTACATCAATTTTTTGCCCAAAAGCTTTTCCAAAAGCTCAAATGATTTAAAAAAAAAGATAAACTATCCAATCAAATTGCTCAGAATACTTGTGCTGATTAATATTATTCATCGAGCTAGTGCCAGGAATAAGGGGTTTAGAGTCAGAGGCTGGAATTTACCGCCCCCCCATTGGCATTGGGCATTATGGCGGGCAGGGCGGGGGATGAACAATATTGCGAGAAGGCCAAAAATCGCTTTCATGTCATTCACGAAACCAGCTTATGATTGTCCGCTCTGCCCGTCAATGGCAGGCCGCATTACACACCACCGGACAGCAGGAACATCATATTAATACATTTGCATCTAATTATAAGCCCTACTTGCTGGAATAATCTCACCATGCTGGATCATCTGGGCACATGGTGCCATTGCACACTGACATGTTTCACAACTGTATTTATAAGACATGCATCTGGCAAGCTGAACTTCGAGGGGAACTTGGAGGTGAGTGCACAGCAACATGGTGCAGTGCTCACGAGGGTTGTCCTTTCAACTTCAAGGAAGAGGCGCTGCTCAGTCAGTCATGAGTGCTCCCATGGATGGGATGAGTACAATGACGGCGAGTGTGAGAGAATGGATGATGTCTCTTGAACCGGCCGTGAGTGAGGGCCCTATGGATGTGTGATGGGTTTGTGAGTGTGTGAGTTGGGAGTGATGAGAAGAGTGACTTATCCTGGTAGAACAGAGGAGATCATTCATCCTCTTGTGGCACTGGGTGACTGTCCTCTTTTGAAGGGCATTGGCGCTGACCACCGCTGCCACTGCCTCCCAAGCCTGGTTTGTTCATACCAGTGCCCATCCTGTGGCCAGAGCGGAGGTAGAGGATATCCCAGCGGGACTCCACAGCATCCAAAAGGTGTTCCAGTGATGGGTCGCTGAACCTGGGGGCTGCAACCTTTTGCCTTTCGGGGCCATGTCTTTCCTGCAGTAGTCACGCTCTGGAAGCACTGAGATGTGTTCCCATGGATGGACTTTAAACATGGCGCCCGGCGTGATGAAACGGGAAGGTGATGGTAGGCGGGTGAGTGGGAGCCCGCCTGCCATGGAAATGGCGTGTTTCCCAGGAATGCATAATTAATGTGGCAGATTTGGGACAATCCAGCATGAAAACCTGCCACCACGGCCGGCGGGTAAAACATCATTTTACCTGCCCGCTACCGCACATAGTGCAAATCTGGGACGATTCCACCCATTAACTCAGCTTCTCTCTCGACAAATGCTGTTTGGCTTGTTGAGTATTTCCTGTGTTTTTTACTCAAGATTCACCGGTTGACGAGGACAAACATGGAGTTATTTTGACAAACATAAAATAAAGTGGACATTCGTGGCATCAAACTAGTTGGTCCATGACGAAAGGGGGCATGATTCTCACTTTCTAAGGTACTAGTTTTTTCTTACATTCGTTCTCAAAATATGTGTTTCCTTGGTAAGGCTGGTCTTTATTGCACATCTCTAGTGGCCTTGAGGAGGTTTTTGTGGGTCAACTTCTTTAGCCTCTGTAGACTTTGTGGAGAAGGTATTCTGACTGTGCTGTTATGTGGCGACTGTAGTATTTTGACTCAACATATGAATAGCAATATAGATCTAAATCAGGATGGAGGACAATTTGGAGGGGAAATTAAAGGTGATATTCCAATTTACTTGCTGCACTTTGCCTTCTAAGTAGTGGAGTGTCTGTGTTTATGAAGCGCTGCTAGGGATGCCTTTGCAGCAATGCATTCTGTAGATGGTACACACTGCAACCCCAGTCGTATGTGATGGCAGGCTTGTTGAGTTAGGGAAAAGAATAGGTTAAAAATAAAAAGGCATTTAAGAATTCCGGCTCGCCTTTGCATACAGAGACATCAAAATAGAGTTAATGACACACATATTGCTGATAATTGAAGGATCTATCGGTTATGCTGACCAGCTCACCATGGACAGTTACCACCACTACAGCCCAAGGAACAGGGAGCCAGCAAGAAATATAGGAACTAAATATTTTACAAACAGGGAACACTGAAAAAAGAGTTAGAAAAGCCAGGATCATGCTCCCACTCTGATCAAAAGGCCACACCGGCATCTAATTAGACCGGCATCATTCACGGCCAGCTATAGGTGAAGTGCACCTGGAGAACTGCACTTCACTCGTGATTCCAAGGTACGCTCACAAACATTACATCATGCTGCGCTCGCAGCTGCTCCGACTTCATGCCAGGCTGTACAAGCAAGACCAACAGGAATGCAAGGGGGCTTCAGAGCCAAGGCTCTACATACCAGACCAGTTGTAAGGTGGGGGAGCGGGGGGGTGAAAAGGGACTGGAGGACAAAGAATTGACTGGGGGTGGAGGTTGTGACAGGACAGAGGCAAGGGGCTGGAGGGCAATGGCTTGTCTTGGGGGGAAGACTGAAGAAGGGTGTACACAGAAAACATGATGTGGCAGCGGGAAGACTGGGGAAGGGTGCATATAGACACATGACTGAGGAGGGGGTGAGGGAACTTCCTCAGGGCCCGAATGGGAAGACATTCCAGTGCAGATGTGCCACAAATTAGATTGCTGACTGAGGAAAGACTGTCCTTGAGCCAGTACAGGCTGGGAGGAGGGTCAGTCGGTCATGTACCAGTCGTGCCCAACATGGTGTGTGCAGGGCGTGGTCACCACCTCACACACATCGGTCTGGGAGATTTCTGGCATAGTGGGCCACAGATGGTGCAGTCACAGTCAGGGGAGGCCTGCAGATCAGGAATAGACAATGTAGGGGCGGGCGCTCGATGTTCTCATGGTGTGGGGTGTCTCTATATGTGACTCAAGGTGTGGGGGGTCAGTTCTACATGAGACATGGCACATCAATGTTAAAGGGTTCAGGGGGTAAGGCAGGGATATCCACAACCATGTCAATGGGATCAAGGATTAGAGGGGGATGTTTGAAAGTGATTGGAGGGAGGGTAACCGGAACATTGTGCTCTCCAGGACGATGTGAGGGATTTCCATAGTCATCCAGGGCGGGTGGAAGCTGGTCTGATCGTAGAACCTCAGCACCACCATTTCCCAACCTGAAGCTATGTCGCAGTTGAAAATGAAAGTACAAAGAACTCTGCAGGTGAGGGCTCTTTGGGCTTGTGGGAGAAGTCGGCCACTGCCCTTGTGGCCCGATTGAAGGAGCACCCAGATGGAATCTGTATTCCCTAATGAAGAGGAAGGGACAGCTGAGACATGTTAAGAGCATTTCAATGACAACGGAGGGAATCTGGAGCCTGAACTGTTATAGCGCATTCACGCAAGCGTAATCACAATTCATCCTATGAATCGATTCCCTTGCAATGACCCATTTGGCTCATTTGTGGGAGATCCCCATTTGAAGAATGACCCAATAGACAAGAGGGCAATGGGTCAAACTGCAGATGCAGGTTCGTAGCTGGAAACCCCCTAACGCCCGCTTAAAAAAATCTCATTCTCTCACCGGATGTTTGGTCTGCTGTATAAGCCAAAGGATGCAGCCTCAGAGTGTACTGCTTGAGTCTTCCAGCACCTCCCAGAGCTCTTGCAGATCCAAGTACCTGTTCAAAGCACCCTCACTGCAGTAGGGTCAGCCTGGCGAGAGGGGGCGGCCGGGGGCCGGGGTAGTGTTGTGCCTCATGTGATCCTGAAGGCTGCAATCACGTTATGAAGGGACTGAGTGGGGATGAAGTGCCTGCACTGAAAGTAATCCATTAGTGCCACAGTCAATCCCTGGTCAGTGACAGGAAGTTGACCCTCAGAGGCTAATGCTCACTTATGTTTCTGTTCAATGTTCCTGCGGAGAGGTGAATGATAAAAAGATGAATCGTGGATCTAACATTCATCCTGGCACACAGGCAATACAAGAGGAGGCACTTCAGCGCCAGGCTTGCTAAATAGAACAGCCCCCACCCTGATGTCAAGAGGCAGCAGGGCCCCCTCCATTCCCAGAAGTTGAAGCTTACAGTTGAGCATAGGTGTCTCGCAAGACCGAGGGTGGACAGGAGACGCTTATCATTCCTCCAGATGAGTGAGAAGCAGTGCCGTTGACACATTCGCAAGTCTCGGGATCTGGTGGGTCACATCTTCTACTTTCTCCAGTAGTCCTGACGCCACAGAGTCTAGGAGGCCGTACATCGCCAGTGGCTCTCAAAGTCACCGCCGCCCTGAACTTCTTTGTGAGTGGCTCGTTCCAGGGCACCACTGGGGTCCGCAGGATTCTCAAGCTTCCACGCACACAAGTCTCTGTTGATGCATCAGGCCTGCTTCAATACATCACGGTCTTGGCCATGGGCTGGTACAGATGATTGGCGAAGTAGGGGGAGAGAAAGGTCTCACTGTGAGCAAGAGAGGCAGGTGTACTGGGGGAATGGGGAGGGAGTGAGGTTCAGAGGGGGTGGGGGACTAAGGTTTCAGGGGTGGTGAGGTTGGGGGGGCAAATCAAAGTTGTCGGGGGGCGGTTAGGTTGCGAGGGGTGTGACAAAGGTGTCGGGGGGATGAGGTAGAGGGGGAATGAAGGAGTACAGGGAGAAGGGTGCAATGGGGAGAATGCAGGAAGTGGGGCGGGCAGGTGTAAGAGGGGAGGAAGGTGGAAAGGAGGGAGTTCAGAGAGGGGAAGGAATACCAGATGGATGCCGAAATGCCCATTTCCCTCTTGCGTTGCCACTACAGGAACTCACCCATGGCCACTGCGATGGAGTGCAGGTCTGCATGCATCTCCGCGTTCTGGTGGACCAAGGTTGCCATGGCCTCTGCCATCCCTCCCATGGAGACTTACATACATGCACATGTGGGTACCACTTCATCAGAGAGCACTCCTCTGACTCGCATGCCACACTGTTGAGGGCTTCCAATAGCTCTGTGTGATGTTTACCCGGCCTTCTGCCGACTTTCCATGATGAGCTGGGAGGCCGAATCCAGAAGCTCGTCATCTGTCTCAGGCCTTACAGGTGCCTCTTCCCCAGCAGTCCTCCAAGTGCCAAGGAGCCCAGCTGAACCTGCCTCCTCCTGCTGCAGACACGTGTCCATGCGGTGACCACCAGATTGTGAATCTGAGCCTGCTCTAGATCTAGGTCCCACCGAGGTGTGTGTCTCTGTGCTGTGGGAGGGTGTCAGTAAGCGCTGTGATGGGTCTTCCAGGCTGCTTATTTCCAGCTCGTCAATGGAGGATGTGTCCTCTAGGCTGGAGGTGACGACGTGGATGGAGCTAAGGGACTGGTTGGCTGAGGGCTTCAGTCACTTGGCAGCGATCCCTGTGAACCAAAGTAGGGATAATGAATGCATGGCAACAGAGTCAAAAGCAGAAGTGAGAGCACTCACAGTTCTGTTGAGAGAGGGATGATGTGGTGCTGGATCCTCACGAGGGTGTTCACCACCGAACTCACTATCACCTCAGGCACGGTCCAGTCAGCACGACGGTACACTGCTTAAAGTGAGTGAGGGGCCTAATGTGGGCCACTCCACCCCTGGTCTGGGACCTCTCCCTGCTGCTGTGAGCCAGCTTCCCCTCCATGAAAATAGATGGAGAGAGTGTGAGCAGGATACATGGCACCACGTGGAATGTTTATGTGGTGAGTGGAGCCATGGCTGTGGTGTGAGGACTTGAGTTCCAGAGGATATGGGTCTGTTGGGGATGTGAGGGTGTGTGTGCGAGTTAGTGGTGTTGTCCCTTGAGGTTGCCTGAGGATGTGTGATGGGCTTGTGACTGTGTGAGTTGAGAGTGACGAGGTGGTTGACTTACCCTGGCAGAACGGATGACACCATTCATCCTCTTCCTGCACTGGATGGCTGACCTCCTCCATGCTCCAGTGGCTCTGACTGTCGCTGTCACCGCCTCCAGGCCGGATCGGTGACTCTGGTGGACCTTCTGCGGCCAGAGTGGGGGTAGAGGATATTGCGGTGGCCTTTCACTGTGTTCAGCGTGTGCCCCAGAGAGGCGTCACTAAATTTGAAGGCTGCCATCTTCTTTCCTTTCAGGTCATCTGTCGCCTGGAGCAGTCCTGGTCTGTAGACATGAAGTAGGCTGCGATCTGGTGCACTTTAAATATGGCGCCCAGTTTGCAGAAGCACTGAGGTCACGGCATGGTGGGCAAATCCGAGCCCACCCACCAGTGAGCTGGTGTGTTCCCCGTGAATGCATTATTAATTAGGCGAAACACGCCAGGAAGGAGATGACATGGTGCAAAATCCCACCATTGCAGCCAAGGGGTAAAACTGCAAATCTGGGATGATTTGCCCTAAGGCTCACAATTACGGACAGCTTTCTCCTGATGAAGCCAGCCCGGCTACCAGAGCACTGGGCTTTGCTGCTATTTCCAAATTCCCACAGGTGCAGGGTGCCATCGACTGCACTCGTGTGCCTTTAAGAGCTCCATAGCGACAGCCAATTCAATGCATCAAAAGGATGTGCATCTCAATGTGCAGCTGGCCTGCAACCACCAGAAACATATTCTGCACTTATGCGCCAGATACCCAAGAAGCTGCCATGTTTTGTACATCTTGAGTCAATCGCAGATTCCTCAAATTTTTGAGGAACCTCAGCACATCCAGGGTTGGCTATTTGAGCACAAAGGCAAACTGCAAAAGACAGGATTGATGACCCCCATCTGGCATCTAGAAAGTGCATCTGAGGAAAGAAATAACGTTGCTTATGCCTCGACACGATCATTGATAAAACAGGTCAGTGGTAGCTTGAAGATGCGATTCCGATGTCGCGACAAGTTAGGCGGCACTCTGCAGTGCATTCCACAGAGGGTTTCATGCATCATCGTGGCTTGCTGTGCCCACCACATCCTGGTGCTTCAAAGCGAGGATGTCCTGCTAGATGATGAGATGGAGGAGTTGCACATCTGCTCTGATAAGGAGGACGTCGAGAGGGCTGAGGGCAATGATGGCCAGGAAGCTGAGGAAGCAGGGGAAGAGGCCATTGCACTGGCCAGAAGAGGCAGGTATATTTGTGAAACGTTAATCACCACCAGGTTCCAGGATGATGATGACAAGTAGTTATGATGATTCCCTCTGACTAGTGCCCTCCATGCTGGGCCCACCTTAATACCTGTGTTGCTATCCTTCTCATTTCAACATCCACCTCAATCTGTGAATGAGTAGTTTCACTCTCGCGTCACCACGTCCTCATCCTATGAAGGTCAGGCAACATTAGGAGCATGTGCCTTATAGAAAGGTGCTTATACTGCAGAAGGGCCTTTCATCAGCACACCTCAGATGGCGCAGCCTCTTCAAGCATTTGTCCAACATCCCACTCACTGCGGCAGTCGACAAGAGGCAGGAGCCCCCTGCAATCCTTAATTCAGTCATGGCAGTCTGCCTGCATTCAGGCAAGGCGCCTCAAGGAGATTAATGCTCACTTAGGGGACATTGTCTTCTGTGTGAGTTTAATGGTGATGGTGCAAGACGATATTTGGGCTAAGTCGGCTGATCAAGCAACAGAAGTGTTGAAGCATCTTCATAGTATTCAGTCCTCAGCGACACAAAAAACCTCAGGATACAGTCATCCGAAACTCTCAGGGAAAGATGCAGGCTGCAGTTACCCCTGAACTTTCAATGGATATCGAACACTTCATGAGCACAATACTCTGATAGGCTACGGCCAGTCAGGAACACGACTCCGTTTGGCATCTCTCATTCTCCCCGAATGCCCTGACCTGGCCTTTCCGATCCCAAAAATGCAGGCACACCATGTAACCCTCAAGGTCACTAATCGTTAATAATTGAGGACACATCAGCTACATTGCATCCTGGCTCTTAGCCCATTTCAAGGTGACACATGTCATTCCCCTCCTGATACATGAACATGAAAAACAGCCATAAATGTGCTCTGAAGAAGAGTCATATGGACTCAAAATATTGCCTCTGTTTCTCGCTCCATAAATGCTGTCAGACCTGCTGAGTTTATCCAGCACTTCCTGTTTTCATTACAGAGATGAAATTGTCTGTTAGACATAACTATTTGGAATTAGCATCTCAGAGCTCGCAGAAGGTTTAGGAGATGCAAACCGGAGCTTATAGCTGTGCTGCATCTTCCCATAATCACGATAGCCTTGTGGGTAGAATGCACACAACTCCAAGGTCACTAACCTTCCAGCCTCTAGCAGGAAAGGCCAGGACAAACATGTGTTGGTGAGCTGCAGAGCTCAGAAACATGGAGGTGGGAAGGTGGGTGCTATTATTGGGGTGCTGCGCAGATTTCCGCTCAGAGATTGGAGAATGCTCAAAGTAGACAGAATTGTAAATGAGCTCTGAGATTAGGATGATAGATAGACCACCCTCACAGTTGATGGAGAATACATGGAGGCCCAATGAAAGATGCTCCGTCTCCAAGTGCATCTACATTTCATAATCTATGCCACTCATTGATCATTCCACAATGCGTATGTGTCCGGGGACGACATGAGCCTCCATCTTTTACAGTCAAGGCAGAACATCACTGGAATCTGCAAAGCATGTCTCAGAGCTGCCTTGCAAAACCACAGTTTTCCATGAGGCTTCCACATCACTGATGTCATCACTGAGCAGAGAACGGACACACGCTGTTATAAGATGGTTGCAAGCAACATTGAGTGGAGGGACATGATGCAACATCTGTGAGAAGGGGAGTGGGAAAAACATTGTGTGACATTTGATTGGCCACAAAAGAGCACATCAGACAGAAGAGGCATACACAACAGGGGAAATGGACTGGGTGCAAATCTATTTACATTCATGGAAATGATGTACATCTTGTGAACATCCGTGCAAGCTTTGTGCTCATGGTGCTTCTTGATCTTCCTAACCCTATTGCTACGTATTGGTGCTTTCCCAACACCCATAGCTAAGGTGGAGGCAGCCTGCTGACTGCTACACTCTGTTGCCTATAATGACTTTGGTGAGTGTCCTCAGGAGGGCTGAGACCTGGATGGCCCTGGCCTGCTTTGGGTCTCCTGCTCTGAGGCAGGTGCACCCTCCTCAGCCTGCTGAGCTGGGGCTGCTGGAGTCACAGGCAGAGGGAATTGAGATCAGCTGGACACTCTCAGAGTCACCTGCCTAGATAGACCTGGGTGTCTAGCTGATGGTCACTGTCCCTATGGGTGCCCGAGGGCCCCTGGCTGACTCCTTGAGGGGTAGGGGCACCTGGAGTGAGGTTGAGGTGCCCTGTCCCCCTCTCGCTTAGCCACTGATGGATGCCACCAATGCCGACAGCGATGGAGTGCAACCCCTACAGCACAGTAGGCCCTATGACCTGAACAACGCTCTCCATGGCAGTCACCATCCAACCACAGTTGACCTTTGGTGTGCTGGCATGTCCACGCTTTGACCTCAGACTGAAGGTGGACGGACTCCATCATCCAATGCAATCTGTTGACTGCATCTGACAACCCTGCCTGAAATTCCCATGTCTGTGGCTGCAGCTCCAACATCTATGTTAGCGCCGAGTCCAGTGGTTCATCATCTGACTGGGACTCAGCAGATTCCTTGCCTCCAGCAATCCTCCGAGTGCCGGTAACCTTGGACGTCCCTGCCCCCGCCTGCTGTGGACCAGAATCTGTGCTGACCAAATGATGGCACCGACCTGAACCATAGGTCCCACTGAGCTGTGAGTGGCGCTGCGCTGGTGGAGAGTGCAGGTGAACACTGTGATGGGTTCTGAGTTCAGGATTCTCATCCGAGGTCATATGGGGGCTGGAGCTGAGGCGCTGTCTTCCATTGTTTCTGCTGCATTTCGTGAGGTGCCTGTCAAAAAGAGAAGAGATAATTAGTGAATGGCTACATAGTCAACAACATTACGATGCACTCACAGCATCTTTGGATGAATAGGTGCACGGTCTTCACTTGGGTGGGAGCCACTGATCACACCATCGGCACACACATGGACCTGGTGCTTCCGTTTAACTCAACAGCACGTTCCTCATATGCAGTGAAGGCTTTGAGCTCTGGTATCCCCCTATAGGTCTGATATGTCTTCCTTTTGTTGTGAGTGAACTTGTCCTGCATAAAGGCAGATGGAGAGACTGTGAGCAGGAAGAGTGCTGAGACAGATGGTAAGTATGCCTGCCTTGTGTGGGTGCTAAGTGGATCTGTGTAAGGGCTGAGGACGTGAGCTGCACATGATGTGGCACCAGATGGAAATGTCAAGGTGTGTGAGAGAGTCAGTGGTGATGTCCCTTGTGCTGGTGATGTGAGAGATCCATGTGGGCTGTCAGGCTGCGAATAGGGTGTGGACCAGGGCAGCATTTATTGCCCATCCCTACTTCAGAGGGCATTTAAGAGTCAACAACATTGCTGTGTGTCTCAAGTCACATGTAGACCAGCAGACGTCCTTCCCTAAAGGGCATTATCTTTTACAACAATCAGCAATAGTTCTGTGGTCATCAGATTTTTCCAATTGAATTAAATTTCACCATCTGCCGTGGTGGAATTTGAACTGGGGTGCCCAGAACATTACCCTGGTCTCTGGAATACTAGTCCAGTGACAATACCACTACACCATCGTCTCCCCTGAAAGTATGAGTTGAGAGTGAGGAGAAGGTTGATTTACCCTAGTGAAACGAATGAGATCATTCACCCTCTTTCTGCACTGGATGCCTGATCTCTTCTAGGCCTGTTAATTCACAAGTACCTCTTATTAAAGCTGAATGTTAGAGTATCAGCTCGATATTGTAAATTGTTTTATCTTTCTGACCTTGTATGGTAAAGTTTATTTTTGTTTGTTCAATATCTGTGGAATCTTGTTCATTCGCTTAGCAAGTGTCTTGATTCTCAAACTTTGTTAACTTTAAACGAAAAGTTACAGGCCCTATCCAGATTGCACCAAACATTTGGAGGCCTAGTCCAGGATCATAACATCACAAAGTGCTGAATCCGTTATAACAACAAGCATTGGAATTCATAGTCCCACATCATATAGCCTATAACCACTTGTAGCTGTCAATCAAACTCTGAAATGGCAGTCATCCAACTATGATAATGGCTGGTTGTGAAATCAGTCATGTCGTACTAATCCAGAAGTGAAACTCTCAGGCTTATGTAAACAGAGTGAAATAGCAAGCAATCTTTTTTTTAACACTCCAGACATTTTTTTCAAAGATTTAAAGGGCAGAACTTTTAAATAACTTGACAGCTTGGCAGGTCTTTTTGACAGGTGCTTCTGACAGTTTTGACAATTGATTTTGACAGGTATTGTTGTCAATTTTGACAGTTGATTTTGACAGGTCTGTTGACAGTTCCAATTAGCTTGACAGTAATGAGTTTAAGCACATTTTACGCCTAACTTTAACAATTCCAAAGGGCATCTGACCTATCCCAAATTTGTCCCAGGACCAAATCGAAGGGGGTGCCTTAGCTCTCCAAAGGGATACCCTGGCTATCCAAATGAGTCCACAATTTTAGACCTGCCCTCACCTGGTCTATTCTGTGCACGCCAGGTTTCACACTCCCAGCCTACCAAAATCCCACTTCGGTTGTGGCAGCTGATGTCTTAAATGGTTAGCTGTGAATTGCACATGTGCAAAACGCCCCCAATCTCGCCCTACAAAAGTGGGAAGTATTCTGTTTGAGGAAGGGACTTCTGATTTTAGACTATTTCTTCTATTTTTACCACTAACAAGAGCTTTTTTGTTGTGGCAAAAATCTGGGCATAACTTTGGCCAGGTAAAAGTTATTTGTGACCAGAGAATGAGAATGAGGAATTATAAAGGTATTTTGTCGGTCTAATTTTCTCAAGCGTTGTTGATTATGGGGGCAACCTATTATGTTTTCATCAAAGTTCATCTCCGACCCTATGTGTTGTTCACACACAACGTTTACGATTAAGAAACCTGAGATATATTCTTTATCTTCACGCCAGACTGAGATAACCAGATGCTATTAACAATGCAGTGTTTGTCACACACAAGTTCAACTGTGTGTCGCTGAAGGGAGAGGGAGAAATTAATGAATTAACTCACATTAAATTTAAGCTCTACCTTATTCCAGCTAAGAGCTCTCCGACATTGCAGAATATGGTTGAGGTCCTGTGATGGTAGTGTGTTACACCGCAAGGCACTTTCAGGACCAATTCACCCCGTTTGGCAAGTTAAGAAACCAGATGTGAGTTGCCTTACCACGTTTGACTATCGAGAGTTAAATCTGGCGTTGTTGTCAGAAATACCAGTTAAGGAATGTCAATTGGTTTTCGGCATTCTATTGTCAAAGGAAGATTATATGGTATTTGCCTCAAGCAGGAGCACCATTAAAAAATGTATTTTACCAGTACTTTTGCCTGCCACAGGGATTTTATAATTCTCCTGCTATTTATCAAAGGAGAATGGCTACTGTGGTCAGGACCTTTATATGTTCAGATTTTTTGTCACAATATAGCAATGATTTGCTTCTTTTCACATTCCCTTCCTATGCCATTGACTCCAACATGAACCACAGCTTCAGGCTGTTCCCCACCACCCATAAAAATGTGTTGCATCTCTTATTGACGTCCTTTACCTTGCCACCACAGAGGCGCCACACCATGCAGGACTCAGGTTTATGGTTGCAGAAAGGCAGGAATGTTCCCCTATTTGTCACCTTCTATATGAACATTGCTGTGCTTCACATCATTCCTGCCTCAAGTCTTTGAGTCATTTGCCCCACACTGCCAGCGATTGCTCTAGACTGCACACTTGAGGTAACATCGTCTTCACTGTTATTCAGTTCTCACAACCTGTTTGAGATAGACTAATTTCTGGAGGATTTCTGAACAGTCTGCCTCTTCTAACCCTGCTAGATGGCCACACACTTACTATTGTCCTGAATTTGCTGTTTCTCTGGGGTGACCACCTCTGGTGACATACTTCCCAGTTTTACGAAAGTATAATAATTCCCATTACATTTTTCTGGTTTATTATAAAGCGGGATTATGGGTGTAAGTATAGCTGGCTCTGTCTGTTTAATTTAATTACGTTTGGACTTAGGTAGGCTGCAAGCTTGACATTATCAGAAGAAGCTAGGTGTAGAAATGTACTTGAAATGCAAATGAGTTAACATGGATGCTGACGGGAATTTGTATTTTTGTTAGATAAGTTTGGATTTCAAAGGGATGTCAGTCTGTTTACAACTAGCCAGATAAGCAAGGCTAAGGAGTGTCTTTATTTTTCCCAAAGGTCACTGACAACATTGGCAATATGCAAGTTGTAGTCTTATTTATGTGTTTGAAATCTTTTATCTTGTTAATAATTATTCTAATTTAATTTTTAAAATCTCTAAAGGTCTTGTTGAACTCATTACCTCTGAATTCCGTGTACACGTCTTCTCATAATAAATACAAATTGCAAAGCCGTTGTGATAGTGAGACCAAGTTCCCCTTGTGCATTTGGTCTGCCTGGCACACGTCATCTGCAACGTCATAATACTCAGGGAATGTTCAGCTCCCCATGCACCCTGCATTGACTTTAGCCATTCTTGAGTTCAATTTTGAGCAACTGGAGACTTTTCCTGCGCAGGTGAAGAATTCTGGAATTCTCAATTGGAACATTCATTACAAACAATCTGTATCACCAGGCTCCCAGCACCAGGCTGCTGTCCCAAAAAGGAAACATAGAATTAGATTCAACAGTACCATCTCCTCTGATCCGTCCCAACAGTTGGTTTGTGTGTTGTATCTCATCTCACTTTTTGATGACGTACTTAATTAGATGCTGCTGATGGAACTGTGCATCAACATAAGTCACTGATTTTATGAGAGGAGGAGAGAAAATTGTAGGCAGGGGAGAAAAGAAAATACACACAGGCCCAATATTTATGAGAAGGTGGGGAGGGTACGGGTGAGGCCAAAAACAGCTGACGCACCCAGCATAGCACAAAAGTGAAGGTCCTGCATTTTTAAAGCTAGGAACTCATTAGCATCTTATAGCTCCTCTCACGCCTGTCCTAAATTTCTCCTCCTCATTCCCAAATTGTTCCACTTCAAAGTACAGATACAGGGAAATCCCTAATGGAAATACCATTGTGTCTTACAAATTAAATATCTTCATTTGATAGAAAATGCTGGAAAAGCTCAGTAGCTCTGGCAGCATCTGTGGATAGAGAAACAGAATTAACTTTCGAGTCTGTATGACTCTTCTTTAGAGCATCATATAAACTCAAAACGTTAACTCTGTTTCTCGCTCCACAGATGGTGCCAGAGCTGCTGAGTTTTCCCAGCATTTTCCGTTTTTAGTTCAGATTTCCAGCATCTGCAGTCTTTTGCTTTTATGTTCATTTGACTATGGCAGGAGACTCTATGTTGGAGTCCTGTGACATACATTGGGCCCTGAAGCTGTTTCAGTGGTCCACTTGGCAGAGTGTACTCAATAAAACTTGATGGCCAAGAAGGTAAATGTAAACGTTATCTTAGTAGGGCTTGAAAAAGCTGGAGTATCATCCATATAACTACCCTTAACTCCAACAGCCACAGCACAGTGCCATCCTCAGCTGATGTCTCCTTACTAAACATTGTTTTCCCTGCACAATCCCATTGAAGATACATGAATATTCAATTTTTTGTTCTCCCAAGCACACTGTGCAAATAAAAACGTCAGAAACGTGTGACGTCAACTCTTCCTTCAAGATAAAAACTACAGAGCTTTTCAAATCCCCGCAGACTAATGTTGCTTAGCCTAATTGTGCCTGGTTTTGTAGCGAGCACTTTAACAGCTTCACCCACTGCGTGCATGTCTGTACCTGCCTCGCACCAACCCAGCCAATCCAGTGCGGGCATTCAATTGATGGATAGTGCCACTGACCAGGGAAAGCCAAAGCCAAAACCAAGTGCAGCTTCCAAACCCCACCCTCCCTCCATCCGCTTTTCAGTGCTCCACCCTCATGGCCGCTTATTACTGGCAGAGAAAATAAGGATGAGGTGGTAGAAAGTAAAAGTTTAGCAGGATAAAGGTATAAATTAGTGGAATAATTAACTAATGCTGTGCATGGATTTTTTATTTAGAAAAGGAGGGTTTGGAGGATTTGCTTGACTCTGGCCCCACCTAGGGCATGGGCTGTGGTGTTTTGCACCTTATGTACGCCCCACTCCCAGGCTCTGGTTGAGTCAGCTTCTTAAGCCACCTATAGTCCATGTGCTGTAGGTACATGCACAGTGCTGTTAGGAAGAGGATTCCAGGATTTTGACCCAGTGACAGTAAAGGGTTGGTGATATAGTTCCAAGTCAGAGTGGTGTGTGGCTTGGAGGGCAATGTGCAGGTGATGGGGTTCGCAATGTTTTTGTTGCCTGTCTTCTGGGTGATAGAGAACATGAGTGTGAATGCTGCTATTAAAGGAGTTTGGTGAGTTACAGCAGTACATCTAAGAACACTTATGTCAATGTGCGCCAGTGGTGGAGGGAGTGAATGTTTAAAGTGGTAGGTGGGTGCCAATCAAGCAGGCTGCATTGTCCTTCTTGAGTGTTGTTGGAGCTGCACTCATCCAGGCAAGTGGAGAGTATTCTATCATACTCCTGCCTTGTGCCTTGTGGATGGTGGACAGGTTTTGGGGAGGCAGGAGGTCAACTTCTCATTGCAGAATTGCTAGCCTCTAACTTGCTCTTTGAGCCACAGTGTCTATATATGGCTGCTCTTGTTAAGTGTCTGGTCAATAATAACCCCATGATGTTGGTGATGAGGGAATTCAGACAGGCAGCAACCAACAACATAGGTAAGAAGAGGGATGAGGTCCTGCAAGTAGATTATAGGGAGCTAGGAAATAAACTAAAAAGCAGTACCTCAAAGGTAGTAATCTCAGGATTACTCCCAGTGCCATGCTCTAGCACGATCAAGAATAGGAGAATAGACCAGATGAATGTGTGGCTAGAGAGATGGTGCAGGAGGGAGGGATTTATATTCCTGAGGCATTGGGACCGATTCTGTGGAAGAGGGGACCTGTACAAGTTGGATGAGCTGCACCCCAGCAGGACCGGGACCAATATCTACATAAGGTGCTTGCTAGTACTGTGGCGGAGGGTATAAACTAGGGTGGCAGGGCGATGGGAACCTGAGTGGGGAGACACAAGACAGGGAAACAAAGATAGAAATGAAAGACAGAAAAGTAAAAAGCAAAAGTGGAAGGCAGATGAAATGGGGGTAGCAGCAAATAGGGTCTTAGTGCAAAAAAAAATGTGTAATAAGACAAGTCTGAAGGCAATGTATCTGAATGCATGTAGCATTCGCAATAAGGCAGACAAATGAACAGCACAAATAGATGTAAACGGGTACAATATGATTGAGATTACAGAGACATGACTTCAGGGTGACCAAAGCTGGTAACTGAATATCCAACGGTATTCGATATTTAGGAAGGACAGGCAAAAAGGAAAAAGAGATGGCGTGGTGTTGTTAGTTAAGGATGAAATCAATGCAATAGTGAGAGGAGATATTGGCTCAGAAAATCTAGATGTAGCATCAGTCTGGATGGAGCGAAGAAGCATCAAGTGGTGGAAAACATTAGTGGGAGTTGTATTTAGGCCTCCAAGCAGTAGTGGTAAGCTCGGGGACAGTATTAAACAGGAAATTAGAGATGCATGTAGCAAGGGTGCTCCAGTAATCATGGGTGACTTTAATCTACACATCGACTGGGGAAACCAAAGAAGCAATAATAGTGTGGTGTCAGACCAGTCAATCGAGAAATCAAATGAGGAACAGACTATTCTAGATTTGGTTTTGTGCAATGAGAAGGGGTTAACTAATAATCTTGTTGTGCTGGGTCCTTTAGGGAACAGTGACCATAACATGATGGAATTGTTCCTTCTGTTGGAAAGTGAAGAAATCCAATCCAAAACTAGGGTCCTAAATCTAAACAAAGGAAAGTACGAATGTATGAGGCGTGAGTTGGCTAAGATAGATTGGCTCATTAAAAAGCAATGGGTAATATTTAAGGAATGAATGGATGCATTGGAACAGCTATATATTTCTTTCTGGCGCAAAAACACAACAGGAAATGTGGCCCAACCATGGCTAACTAAAGTAATTAAGGATATTATTAGATCCTAAGAGGAGGCATGTCAAGTTGCTAGAAAAAGTAGCAAGCCTGAGGATTGGGAGAAGTTTAGAATTCAGCAAAGGAGGACCAAGAGAATGATTAAGAGGGGAAAAATAGAGTGAGAGCAAACTTGAAAGGAATGTAAAATAGGACTGTAAAAGCGTCTAAAAGTAGGTGAGAAGAAATAGATTAGTGAAGACAAATGTAGGTCCCTTACAGTCTGAAACAGGACAATTCATAATAGAGAACAAGGATGTGGCAGAGCAGAAAAGCAAAATACTGCTGATGCTGGAAATCTGAAACAAAAACAGAAAATGCTGGAAAAATTCAGCAGGTCTAATAGCATCTGTTGAGTGAAAAACAGAGTTAACGTTTCGAGTCCATATGACTCTTCTTCAGAGCTAAACAGAAGCAATAATATGATGAAATGTATACTGTTTAAAGGGGTGGGGGTGGAGCAGGTGAAGCTGGATAGAAGGCCAACGATTGGTGGGGCAAAGGAGAGATTGACAAAGATGTCATAAACAAAATGAGGGGTGTTAATTGGGAGGGGGTGTTAATTATAGTGGCATTAAGAGAGAGCAGAATGTGATAATAGCAGGACAAGGGTAAACACTATGAAGAGAACAACATGAACAAGTGACAGATGGGCCTTGTAGGGGTTGGGTGGGGGGAAGTGGCAGTTGTGGGGAAAAATGATCGAAAATAGGATAAAAGGTGGGGATAGAACAATGAATGAATGAATAAAAATGAAAATAAATAAAAATAAAAATGTGGATAAAAAATAAAAATAGAAAAATAAAAATGAAAATGTAAAAAGGGGGTAAAAAAAAGAGGGTGAGTGTAGAGGAGAGAGGTCATGGTCTGAAGTTGTTGAACTCAATGTTAAGCCCGGAAAGCTGTAAAGTGCCTAATCGGAAGATGAGGTGCTGTTCCTCCAATATGGCAGAGCAATTAAACACCTACTTTGGTTCTGTCTTCACAGAGGAAGATACAAATAACTTCCCAGAATTATTAGGGAACAAAGGTCTAGTGAGAAGGAGGAATTGAAGGAAATTAGTATTACTGAAAAAACAGTGCTGGAGAAATTAATGGGACTGAAAGCCAATAAATCCCCAAAGCCTGATAATCTACACCCCAGGCTGCTAAAGGAGGTGTCCATGGAAATAATGATGCATTGGTTGTCATCTTCCAAAATTGGTTACAATTGAATTCGGCGCAGACCGTATAATTCACATTTATCAGCTGTGCACAGGCAAAGTAATCACCATCCAAAAACAATACGGCCATCCATATTACTGATGGAATGCATAGTCTAAGCAACATAAAGCCCCACAGAATTATGCACCTCATACAGCACGTTTCTGAGTTGGCGATTTGCAGAAAGTTTTTTGACTGTATTGTCTTACATGCAGCATATTTATTACAAAGACAATGCCATTGACATGAAACAAATTGCAGCAGTAGACTAATAAAAAAGAACAATACTGAAGGGAAAACAAAGAATAGCACAGTGTAGATGGTTTTCGCCCTACTTATCGCGCACGGGCACGCAATATCTTTTTCAAGAAGCTCTCCCAATCCAAAAAAGAGTAAAAACAGCATAGCATTCCCGATGACTTTGAATGTGGTTGACGTATTGTTTAGCAATAACTCTTTTAGTTGGTTGAATATTTCTAAATCCAGTAGCATTGTACACGTAATCAGAACCACGCAAAACTAACTGGAGCACTCACAGCAACTAAAGTTTACAGTTAATCACAGGGGAGTTGAAGATCTGCCAAACTCCACCCAGAGAGTTCTTGAGGTTGTTCAAAGAGTTGGACATATCCATTGGTTGATCTCTGTTCTAATTTGGAAGTGAATACAGTCAGATACAAGAATTGAAAGTGAAACTATCTCAGGCTGTGCAAGCTGCCACATCACTATTTTTAATTTATGTTTGAAGTATTTGCATTCAGTCCATGGGAGTGTCTCTGATTTTACACTTTTGAACCTCTCTTTCATTCGTGGTGTTATAATCCCCGTGGAGATGAACAAACCAAAAGAATTGAATTTACCAAATTACTTCAGCAAGAAATCCACTGGACAGTGTTTCACTTTTTAAAACTTTCACTGTAACAATGAAACCCAAAATCAACTTAAATTAAACATGAATTAACGGACAAATTACGGTTGATTATAAACTGCAAATTACACGTTAAATAACAGATACAGCTAAGACAGATCTCATAAATGTAGTTGGGGTTCCACTCAGCGCGTATGTCATCAATCTCAGCCCCAAAGTCCTTCAAAACTCTATCTTTCTCATGAAAAATTCCAGTTCCTTCTCCTCCAAGAATTAGCTTGAGCCCCAGCCTACAGCAGCACGTGACCAATATGATTTCCTTGGGCACCGTCTTCACCAAAATGCTGCACATCTGCAGAGCTTCCTCAACTCTACTTACAATGGTTTTGTGACATAGATCCACTAATGCTATCTTCAAGTAACAGAAACATCTGCAACAGTTGTTTATTTTCCTATTTCCAGCTCCTGGATCCAACCTTCATCATCTTCAACCTGCCTGTACTGCACCACTGGGATTATCATCTGCACATGGGTCTCCTGTGTCCTTTTATCTGATTTCAACCAGTTTCAGTTCCCACGGAAGTTGTGGTTTCCAACCTCAGTCTTAGGCTGGGATTTTCCGGCCTGGTCATGGGCGGGACCCGCCGTGGGCGAGGTGGCGCCCCAGCCAGAAGTCCACTGACTTGCTGCGGGACCGGAAGACCGTGGCGGTGGGTGGGTATGGAAAACCCTGCCTTTAGTTTCTCCAGAAGCTGATCGGTTCAGTTCTCTTTTTCAGTTTCCTTTTTTCAGGTAGGGCCTATCTCAAAAAATAGAAACATTGAAATCATGGATTCCATCAAACTTCACTATAGTTTCTAAAAGCAGCAAGTTCTTAACATCATGAATGTTTCAACAAATAGCTTATTGCACATTGTATAGGTAACCTGTTCATATTTCACAGTTCCACAAATCATTTTACAAAACTATAAGGGCTTAAACAATAACAAAAGCAAGTAAAGTATCAATAAGGATTTAAAATTCAACTTGCATGAATTAATTGCTTCCTGCGAATACCGGACTGTCATCAGAGCTTTCACTTTTACCAACAGATTCTGAAACATTCTGTTCAGGTACTAATTGCTATTCCCCATTTTCTCCCATTTCAGCACATCTTTTTTCAAGTTTCAAGTCTTTGAAAACAGTTTCACCCAATTTTAGCAGCAGCTTTATAGAGTAATTGGTTCTTCTAAGTCATCCAGCCTTTCCTGTAAATCAGGCGAGATTTCCCAAAAAGTACTGTGTACATTGACATTTTATCCCCAGCCAAGTCATTTCCTAACAGAAAACCAACCTCTACGATAGGCAAATTAAGAATGTCCCAAAGTGCATCACTTTTGAAGAGCAGTCATTGAAATGGGAAAGCCAATTTTTGTTCTATCACCAGCAATCAAATCAATGACTTGTTGGGTGAGGGAGAGTGTTTTTTTTATTCTTTGATGGGATGTGAGCAACACTCACAAAGCCAGCATTCATTGCCCATTGCAAATTGCCCTTGAACTGAATGGCTTATAGGCAGTTAAGAGTCAACCAGATGACTGTGGGTCTAGAGTCACATGGAGGCCAGACCATGTAAGAATCAAAGATTTCCTTCCCTGTAGGGTATTAGTAAACCAGCTGGGTTTTTACTGCAATCTATGATAGTTTCATGCCACCATTACTAAGACTATCTTTCAATTCAAGATTTTGTTAAGTGAATTTAAATTCTGCCAGCTGCCATTGTGGGTTTGAGCCCATGTCTGCAGGATATTAACTTGGGCCTCAGGATTATTCATTCAATGATATTACCACTGCACCACCGTCTTCCCAAGGCTAATCAGGACACAGACGTTTGAGGACTGTAAAATTTACCTTTGCACACCTCTCTAGAATGGAATACCAGCCGTAAGATACTAGACAAGACTAAGAGCAGTTGCTTATTGCCAGTTCCAGGTTGAACAGAAGAGTGATCATGATATTGAATATGACCATTGATAACAGTTTAATTTAAGGGATTATTCAATGCAAGTTCACTAATATTCACAGTTGGCCGCAGGTATTTGCCTCCGTGAAAATATGTTACAATCTTGCTGTAATTTTTAAAAATCCATTTATACAACTCATCAAGATGAACCAAAATGTTTCACAGGCAATAAATTACTTTGAGCTGCTGTTACAGTTGGTTTGTACAGAAACACATTTGCCATTTTGCGCAAAATAAAGTCCCAGAAACAGCAGTTGCAAAAATGACCAGGGGCTGGATTTAGTGGAGGCTGCCGGAGCAGGCATAGTGGCGTGGGACTGGGTAAATCATGCAGAAGTACGTGCGAAGTACGACTGGCCCTTAGTGATTTGAGAGCAGGAAGGGCCCGATGTGGGAATCCCACCCAGCAGCAGTGGGAAGGCAGTTAGGCTCATTGTGCTGAATTGAGGAATCCAGCATCAGGAAGGAGGATGCTGTTTGCCACTCCCTGCCTTTTCCTCCGAACTCCCTACCCACTCACTAGCAACCCCTCCCTGCGACTCCCATCCCACCCTCACTGTGTCCTGAAATCCAGCGTCACTCTTGGGGCTAGGCCCCACTACGTTACCAGCAGCAACCACCACTTCCAGTGGCACTGCTGGCAACGGAGAGCTGCCGGCCTCTGATTGGCCAGCAGTTCTCAGGGACAGAATTTCCACTCTTCATGGGGCTGATGTGCTCGGGAGGCCCAACGCTGGCCAGTTAAGTGCCTGATAGGCACATAGTTGCATCGGGATTCCCCCTCAGTAGCGACACATTATTTCTGCCAATCCTGCAACCGATGCCAGTGGGGTGGGCGAACCTGCATTGCTTGAACAGAATTCAGCCCCAAATAATTTGTTTTGATTTTGCTTGCTGCAGGATAAATATTGACCAAGACCCCACAAGAAATTTCTTGTTCTTCTTTAAGATTATGTCATGGACCTTTTATGTCCACCTGAAAAGGCCTCAGTCCAGCATCTCAGTTGAATGGCACACACCTCTGACAATTCAGCACTTCATCAACACTGTTGTGGTAAAAACAACCGTTCTGAATCTGTGAGCTTTCAAGTAAGTAAGGGCTTTCTTTAAGCATATGCTGGTGAGAAAGAACCACAGCCCCGAATGGTGTCTCTCTCTATGACATAGGCTTTGTAGCACATATTTATAGTTCTTAGCCTAATGTTTCTCATTAATTTCTTAACCAACCATAGTATTCTATCAGCAGATGCTCCCATTATCTCACCCCTCAGCATTGGGTACCGCCTTCAGTTCGCGCTTGTCCTTCTTGTCCTTGTCCTGTTCAACAATCAATGACTGTGCAAGCTGATATTGTTACAACTGCTGGGCTAACCGCTTCTGGAAGTATCCTTGGCCAAGGATCCCATCATGCCTATAGTATTGGCTAAATTTCCCATCATGGCTAGAAAGCCCTCTCATAACTATAATTTTCAATTCTAAAGCTATTAATGCACAATTTAATATCAATCGTAATAAAATCAATTCATCTATCCCACTTCCAGCATCTCAGTTGAATGACACGCTCCTCTGACCATTTAGTACTCCATTAACACCATACTAGGGTGTCAACCTAGATTTTATGCTCAAGTTCTAGAAGTCAGCTTGAACCCTGGACCTACTGAGTCAAAGGAGTATGTGTAGAATTTTCCTCTGTGGAGACAAGTGTGATCTGTCTTAAATGAGTGACCCCTTATTTTTAAAGAATGACCCCTAGTTCTAGATCCTCCCACAAGAGGAATCATCCTTTCCACATCCACCCTGTCAAGGCCCCTAAGCCTAACCTGTCCAGCCTTTCCTCATAAGACAACACACCCATTCCTGGTATTAGTCCAGTAAACCTTCTCTGAACTGCTTCTAATACATTTACATCTTTCTTTAAATAAAGAGACCAGTACTGTACACAATACTCCAGATGTAGCCTCACCAATGCCCTGTATAATTGAAGCATATGCTCCCTACTTTTGTAATCAATTCTGCTCACAATTAATGATAACATTCTATTAATTCTACTTTCCTGGTTACCTGCTGTATCTGCATACTAACCTTTTGTGATTCATGCACTAGGACGCCCAGATCTCTCTGAATCTCAGAGCTCTGCAATCTCACATCATTTAGGTAATAAGCTTCTTTTTTATTCTTACTATAAAATGAACGATTTCACATCTGCCAACATTATAGACCATTTGCCAGATCTTTGCCCACTCACTTAACCTATCTATGCCATTTTGCAGCCTCCTGACATCCTCTTCACAAGTTACTTTCCTAGCTATCTTTGTGTTGTTAGCAAACTTAGCAACCATTCTTTCCTTTAATATAAATTGTAAAAAGTTGAGGTCCCCGCACTGATCACTGTAGTAAAGCACTCGTCACTTCCTGCCAACCAGAAAAAGACCCACTAATGCCAATTCTCTGCTTCCTGTTAGCTAGCCAATTTTCTAACCATGCCAATATGTTACACCGTACTGCACCTGTACAAAAATTGACTCTGCAGCCAGGACTTGTCGTGGTAAGCACTGGGATGGCCCCCAAAATAATGAAGCCCACAGCACGAAAGTTTAGTGACACTACACTGGTGCCACTCCTGGATGCTGTGGAAGATGGACGGGATGTACTTTCCCCTGTGATGGGAGGCAGGGGTCCACCAGCCTCACCAGGCTGGCTTGGGAGCAGGTCGCCAGGGTGGTCAGCACTGATGCGCCCTAAAGGAGAACTGCCATCCAGTGTAGGAAGAGGATGGATGATCTCATCTGCTCTGCCAAGGTAAGTCAACCTTCTCCTCACTCTCAACTCACACTCTCACAGGCATGTCAGCCATTCTCAGGGTTACACTCCACAGGGATCTCGCACACTGCCACCATAAGGGACATTGCCACTGACTCTCTCACAAACGCTTTGATCTCTTCATCTCTTCTCATGTCCTGTGCACACCCAGAAAGCAGGCATCAGCCTTGGCATCTGTCCTGCTCACAGTCTGTCCATATGTCTTTATGCAGGACAAGATTGCCCACAACAACAGGGAGCGATCCCAGACCGGAGGGGAGGATGCCTTAGCTCATGCCCCTCACTCAATTTGAAGAGCGGACGGCTGAGTTGGCCGGCGAGGACCGGGATCGAGCCTGCACTGAGGGTGAGATCGGCAGCTTCGGATCTATTGAGGACCCATTGCCAGCTCATCAGAAACTGAGAGTGCTTTGTAATGCTGGTGACTATCCAGCCAATCGCTAATTATCTCTTCTCCCTTTGACAGGCACCAGCAGCAAAAGGAAGAGGACCACCGGCAGCCAACGCATCAGGCCCAGCCCCCACAGCACCTTGGATGAGGATCCTGGACGCCCACAATATGTAGAACCATCACAGCGTTCACCCACACCCTCCAGCCATGCAGAGACATATACCTTGGTGGGACCAAGTTCTAGAGCAGGCTCAGGATCACAACCTGGTGACCACGGCACAGATCCTGCTCCGCAGCAGGCAGACGCAGGGTCATCCAAGGTCACCGGCACTCAGAGGACTGCTGGAGACCAGGCTTCTGCTGAGTGCCAGACAGATGATGAGCCTGTGGGCTCAGCCCTAACAAAGATGTTGGAGCTGCAAAGACAGACACGGAAACATCAGGCAGGGTTGTCAGATGCCATCATCAGATTGCAACGGACGATAGAGGAGTCCGTTCATGTTCAGTCTGATGTCGTCACACGGACATGCTAATGCACCGAGGTCAACACTGGTAGGATGGCGATCGCCATGGAGACCTTTGTCCAGGACTTTGCACCTGACCTGTGCCAGGACCTGCACTTCATCTACTGAAGCATAGGTGGGATCCATCAGTGGCTAGGAGAGAGGGTGATAGGTCCTCGATCTCACTCCAGGTGCCCCTTCTCCTCAAGGAGTCAGCCAGGGGCCCTCGCTCCCCCACAGAGAGGAGGACCATCAACTGGACCCCCTGAGGCCATCCACCTTGTCCAGTTGATCCCAGTTCCCTCTGCCTATGACCTCATCAGCTGCAGCTCCACAGGCCAAGGAGGGTGCACCTGTCCCACAGCAGGAGACCCAAAGCAGGTCGGTGCCCTCCAGGCCTCGACCCTCTTGAGGACACCTGTCAAGGTCATTACAGACAACAGGGTGTAGCAGTCAGCTGTCGGCCTCCACCTCTACTGTAGATGTCGGGGATGCACCCAGACATAGCGGTAGGTTAAGAAAAATTAAGAAATACTAGGAGCACAAAAGTAGCATGGATTTCACAATCAGTATGTGAGATGCACAAATGTAAATGATATTTGTTTCAGTTTATTTCTCATCTAGTATATGCCTCTTCGATCTGATGATATGCTCTGAGGTCAGTCAAGTTTTGCAGATACCCCCTACTCCCAAACCAGATGTCCTGTGCAGAAATGCCACAGTGCGGATTCAGATTAGACTTCAGACATCAAGGCAAGAACCATTAAGTGATGCTTCTCCCCCTTCAGGTGCCTTGCTACACTGCGGTGATACTGAGCATTGCAGCGCTGCTCCTGCTTCTTGAAGGCTCCGGTAAGCAATGAGATGTTGGCAAGATGCTTAAAGAGGCTGCACCATCTCAACTCTGCTCAGAAAACTTGCTGTTGCAGTAATCAGCCCATAACAGGAAAGTCATATGCTCCAGGGGCAGCACAACGTTCCAAGGATGAGGACATCGTGATGCAAGAGTATAACCCCACATTCAGAGATTGATGTGCTTCACTGAGATGAAGAGGATCGCAACAAAGGTGTTAAGTTGGACCCAGCATGGAGGGCACTGGTATGAGCTATTCGTCATCATCCTCCTGGAACCTGGTGGCTATAAACATTTCATGTTCATGCCTACTTCATCTGGCCCTGCTATGGCCTCTTCCTCTGGAGCCTCAGCTTATTCACCCTCATTGAGTGTAGCTCCCTCGACATTCTCATAATTGGAAGAGGCGTGCAGCTCCTCCATCTCTTGTTCTGCCAAGTCATCCCCCTCGCTTTGGAGCATCAGGTTGTGTGGAGTGCAGCAAGCGATGGTGATGCCTGAGATCCTCTGGGGAGTGTACTGGAGATGGCCGCTTGACCTGTCCAGATATTGAAACCGCATCTTCAAAATGCCAATGATCTGCTCAATTAATGAGCGTGTTGCAGAATGAGTAGTGCTGTACCTCTGCCCTGAGGCACCTAGTGGCTGCTGAACAGCCTCTTAAAGCCACATGAGTGTAGCTGATGGCCCCCTGCACCTGTGGGAATCCAGAGATAGCAGCAAAACCCAGTTCTCTGGCAGCCTGGCTGGCTTCATGTAGGGAGAACTGGATGTAATTGTGAACCTTGTTAATTAGGGCATTGGTAACCTCTTTTCAGGAATATATAGTACTTTTCATGAATTTAGAGTAATAGTGGGGTGTGTGTCTGTGTGTTTATGTGCATTTTGATGTATCAGAAGATAAGCTAGGTTTGAAATGTTAAGGAGGTAAACATGGGGCCGTTTAGAGTGTAAGGTATAAAAGGAACAATTGCATTTTTAAATAAACCAGGCTAGATTTAATTCAAAGAGAGGGAGTGAAATATTACACCTAGTCAGGAGAAGTTAAGAAACTGTGTGTTTATTTTCCCCAAAGATTACTGATAAAATTGGTACTATGATAGGTTTCATTATTAGACAGGTAAAAGTCAAAAGACTGAAACAATTGGAATATGCATTCAAAGGGGAAATATGTCTAAAGGAGAGAAGGCTGTGTATAAAGGCAGGAATTCTAAGATCTAACAAGTGTGAAAAGCCTATAGCCTCTGAGCCTCAACTTTCTGTCTGCAAGGAACTGAAACTGAGAAAACTCACTTTGAATTTGACTGTTCAGGGTATTTTGTGTTACTTTGCCTGGACCTTTTAAAAACCTATGCGTCTCACTGTTGCTTTAACGGAGGTGTAACTGGGGTTTAGATTAATTAGAGGATTTAGAAGTTATCATGGCAGTAATTTGTAGATCTATGCATGTATTGAAATTATTTCTTATATTAATAAAGGTTTAATTTAGTTTTGTAAGAAACCTATAAGACTGAGTGGTCTTATTACTACTGAATTCAAGGCACGCATCTCAAAATTTATACAAATTGCAAAATAGTTGTGGCAGCTGCTTCCAGTATCCCTCTGGGATTTGGACAGCTGAGCAGTCACCATCCGCCTGCCATAACTCTCTCAAATGCATTACTGAGTAGATGCTTGAGAAATACTGCACAGATCCCCAGTAGAGCTGTGGAATGAGCCATTCACAAAGAAATTCTGTGGTGGTGGTCACTTTTACAGTGACTGACAATAGATGGCCACCCAGGCTCAGAGGCATCAACTCCTCCCAGAGAATGTGGCAGATGTGAGCCACCACAACCCCAGACATGTGAAGGCATCTACGGCATATCTCTCACTCACTTGGAGGTATGAGAGATGTCTTTGTACACCTATGGTCTTGCCAGATGCCTCTGTTCAATGACATTGTCAGCCTCAGCTCCTGAACCTTGAAGGGGTCATGCAGGCCCTTGTTCATCAGGGTGAGGCTCTTCACTTAGCCCAGCCTGATGGTAACAGACCCTTCTTCTCTTCCTTCTTAATTGCCTGATTGCCAGGGTGAATGCAATGTTGCCTGCTCCATCCATGAGGCACTCTTGTTTGTGTTTGCAGAAACATTGAGCAGAGACATGAATGAACATAAGCCAGCAATGGTCACCTTCCAGTCGCTAACTAGGGAGTAATTGTGAAGCCCATGGGTTACTTTCATTCCAGTCATTACATTCCCACTCAGTCCCTAGGAGTGCTATTATAGCTTTCCAGAGCACTAGTAAGGGAACCACCTCCCCAACCCCCAAATGTCACAGGCATGACAGAGCTTTGACACAGGGGCTTGGATCGGACTGAGTTCTGCCAAGTGAGAGAAGTCTCAGTCAGGGCACTGTCAGACTGTGCCTTTTGGATTACACAGCAGCCCCAACTTGCATTCATGCTATGAGAGTATTGTGGGGGCGGGGGCTTCTAAATCTTACACTGCCAGCTTCAAGGTTTGGAGTTCTTTGGGTCATTAGGCATATGCATTTTGGCCCATGGCCTCTTTTCAGTTGATTCTTTCTGACACTTTGAATTTCACATAAGAGGGAGAAAGGGGCTTTGGAAGCCAATTCAAAAATAGCTGCAATCAGGAATAGGCTCTTGCAAGAATGCACAATAGAGTTAATGCACCACAATCCCTAAACTGGCGTCTGGCTGATCCTAACATGTCTCAGCTGTGCCTTCATCTATTTGGAAAAGCAGAAATTAGTGGGTACCCCTTCAATTGGCCCACAAGTGCTGTGGTCAACTCCTCCTACAAGGCCTGGGAGTCCTCCCTTGGCAACTTTCTTCTTCACTTGTTTTTCAACTTGTGTCATTGGATCAGTAATGGTAGGGCACTGAGGAGTGCGGAGGAACAAAGGGATCTGGGAGTTCAGATACATAATTCCCTAAAGTGGCGTCACAGGTAGACAAGGTTGTAAAGAAAGCTTTTTGGCATACTGGCCTTCATAAATCAAAGTATTGAGTATAGGAATTGGGATGTTATGGTGAGGTTGTATAAGACATTAGTGAGGCCAACTTTGGAGTATTGTGTGCAGTTCTGGTCGCCTAACTACAGGAAGGATATCAGTAAGATTGAGAGAGTGCAGAGAAGATTTACTAGGATGTTGCCGGGTCTTAAGGAGTTGAGTTACAGGGAAAGATTAAACAGGTTAGGACTTTATTCCTTGGAGCGTAGAAGAATGAGGGGAGATTTGATAGAAGTTTACAAAATTGCGAGGGGTATAGACAGAGTAAATGCGAGTAGGCTCTTTCCACTTAGATTAGAAGAAATAAACACGAGAGGACATGGCTTTATGGTGAAAGGGGAAAGGTTTAGGGGGAACATTAGGGGGAACTTCTTCACTCAGAGAGTGGTGAAAGTGTGGTGACGTGGTAAATGCAGGCTCACTCTTAAGTTTTTAAGAATAAATTAGATAGATACATGGATGGGAGAGGTCTGGAGGGTTATGGACTACGTGCAGGTCAATGGGACTAGCGGAATAATATTTCGGCACAGGCTAGAAGGGCCGAATGGCCTGTTTTCTGTGCTGTAGTGTTCTATGGTTCTATGAGCTTGAAAAATGGTGGTGCTGAGGTATTACTACCAGACCAGCTTCCAGTCCACCCATGACCGTCAAAATCATTCCCTTCGTGCTGTAAGAGCATCATGTTCAGGTTTCCCTCTCTCCAATCATTCTCCTTCACCCCCCTCCCCCCCCTCCCCCCAACACCCCAACTCTAATCCTTGATCCCGTTGTTACAGTTGTTGATATCTCTATGCTCCTCCCTGAAATGTTTGACGTTGATGTCCCAATGACCCATGTGGACCTGATCCCTCCCCATCTTGATGCCCATTGTACTGTGACTTACTGACACTACCCCCATGAGACCATCAAGTGCCCCCACCTATATTACATATTCTGCATATACAGGCTGCAGATTTCTCCCCTATCTGTGACTGTGCCATCTGCAGCACGGTATCAAGCCACCACCCCCCGTGATCAGTGTGTGTGAAGGGCTGACCATACCCTGTGCCATGCAGGGCACGACTGACAAAGGACTGACAGGCCCTCCCTCACCATTGACTGGGACCAGGACAGGTGTGCCAAGCACAGCCCTCTAAATTGTGGTGCAGATCCACAGGACTCTCTCATCTTTGTGGCCCTGACTACATGTTGCGCAATTGTCCAGGACAGTCCCTGCTTCGTGACACAATTATTTCCCAATACCACCGCCCCTCTAGTCATGTGTCTGTGCTCTCTTCCCCAGTCATTCCCCCCCACAACTTGTGTCTCATGAAATTAACCTTGGTTGGGCAGTGAGATTTCAAAAGGAAACCGGAACAGTTCCTGAGTTTGAGAAGAAATAAGGCAAGGTACTTCAGAAAGAGCCTGGAGAATCAAAGGATGTTAACAGGATGCGAAAGGAACATGTAGCCATTCAGGAATCTGAGGAAATGAAGACTGTCTTAAACAGCAGCATGGAAGACCAGCAGAAGAAACTCAAGGAGATTCTGCTGAATTTCAGAATTCAAGATGAACCAAGTTATCTTCACAATGAAAAGGAAAACCTGTTGAAAGACCTTCACATACTCCAAGGATGCCTCAGATTGAAGTTTGTACCTCTGGAAAATTATGAAGAGAAGCAGAATGAATTTAACATCACTCTGAACAAACTGAAGTACCAGTTGGCAGAGAAGACACAGCAACATTCAATATTCCAGGAGGAAGCCAAAAGATACAAGAAGGAGACAGAAGAGAATCAGCTGAGTGAAACAAAAGAGGCATTAGAAGGAAAAGCTGTGGAACTTTCCAAAATGCAAGTGGGTGATGAAGCCATGGGTAGCTCAACCCCTGAACCAAGTTGCGATTTTGCCTGAGAGAAGTCTGGCGGACTGTGAAGTCACAATGAAGGACAAGACTAAACCCTATGGTAGATGGAAGAAAACAAGATGGATGATGGTTCAGATAAGGCAATGAACGACATCCCCACAAGGGAATCAAAAAGTGACTCATGATTTGCATGGTCGAGTGGGAGAGTTTACTGTTGATGAAACAGTATTTGTATGAAACCTCGGTGGTAGATTGAATTGGTTACCTGGCCTAATAGTTTCTGTGGCCAGATCATCGTCATAACATGTAGAAAAAGCAGATCACCCAAAAACACGTGGGCCATTTGAGAAGAAGGGAGGTACCCTGACAAATTGATGTTCCACCTGTAACCATTGTAGAACCTGTGGTCCCCGTTGTGATTGATCAGCCAAGGAAAGACATACCAGATGTCTCTGTCAGAGTGGATAACACTGAACTGCCTGTGCCTGAGGAGGTACCTGATGTTGCTGCAGTTCTAGAAAATGAAGGTTCAGTGAGAGATTCTAAAGTTGTGGAGCAATGATGTTCCACTCGGATGAGGAAACCACCTGGGAGACTGAACTTATAATTTCATTACCCGTGTATATATTCGTAATATCATGAATGTCATTGCTCTTGTAAATACAAATTGTAAAATAAAAATTAAAGGGAAGGAATGTAGTAACTGTAGCTTTAAGGAATGTAGTGACTTGAAGATTTATTGTACTGTTTAGTATCACGTGACAGTGTGAACTAATCAGCCCTAAGTGCGGGGAACATTAGGGGAGGAGTTTGTGTCTAGTTGTGGATCTTGATGGAAGCATGTAGCTGCTGCAGAAGCCCTGTAAAAAACGTTCACTGTTTCTTATCAGAAACTTGCTTGGAAAATAAAGTCTATAACAAAAACCTAATGCAATGACTTCCCCAAGCTGTAGATTATCTGGATGACATCTTGATCACAGGATCAATGGAAACTGAACATTTGACCAATCTAGAAGAGATTTTAAGAAGATTTTTGGAAGCTGGCATACGTTTGAAGAAAGAGAAGTATACATTCCAAGTGTACATTACTTACCAAGTGTAAATTACTTACTTGGGGCATTGAGTGGGTGCCCAGGGGTTGCAGCCTGCAGGGGAGAAAGTCAGGGTGATCAAGGAGGCGCCCTCTCCTACGAGTGTCACTGAACTCCAGTCTATTTTTGGCAAGATAAATGATTATGGTCGCTTCTTGCCAAACTTGTCAACACTGTTAGCACCTTTAAACCTTAAACTAATTTGGAATTGAAAGCTGCTGTCAGTGATGCTGACCATGAAACTATCATCAATTGTTGTAAAAACCCACCTGATTCACTGATGTCCTTTACAGAAGGAAATTTGCCTTCCTTACCTGGTCTGGCCTACATGTGACTCCAGAACCACAGCAATGTGGTTGACTTTTAACTGCTGTCAAGGGAAATTAGGGATGGACAACAAATGTTGGCCTTGCCAGCAACACCCACCTCCCACGAAGGAATGAAAAATAAACTACATTTAAAGCAGAAATATGTGAAATGTTCCACTTTGGTGGGAACATGGGGACCTGGTAAAACTGCAACACCAGTTCTGCCACTTCTCAGCTCGATCTGGGCTTTCCACGAGACTGAAACACTCTGGTAGCGGTAGGACTCTTTTCATTGCTTCTTCTGGAGTACAGTTGAAGATTTTCCCACACTCTCTTTGTCCTGCAGTCCTCTCTCTTGCTGCTCTTTCCAGTCACTGAACTCTTCACTTGCTGCTCCTTGCGTCGTGTTTAACCGTTGCTATCATCTGTTCTTGTTGTCTTTGGTCTGGTATGTTATAGTCATGATCCTGGACTTAGAGATAAGGCTGGAGGAGATATTATTAGCAAACTCTATCTTTTATTTAACGTTATGCTGATTATTTACAAGACAGCCTCTGCGCAAAGCTACAAACACCAATCCAAGAATCGATGCCAGTTTAAATAGGCCTATTTAACGTCCCTGTAATCGTTCATAACAAGACTAAAATTTGGAAACAACACTTGTCGTCAGTACCAACAATATGGGCACCTGGCTCCAACTTCCAAACCCTTGGTCAGGGATGTGAAAAGGGGCCTATGTTAAAAGGATCACGCAAAGTCAGAACAATAACTGGGACAGCCGATTTCCCTATTGACAGCTCAATAATGAATAACAATGGTAACGCTCTGGCCAGTGTACAACCATCCACTCCTTCTAATCTTAGGGCCTATTCGAAGCCAGTGGTGACCATCTGCGATGATTGTTTTACATAGGATTACATTGGATACATGGCAAAGATGAAGGTAGGGCCCACCAATCCAATTCGGTGTTAATGTGCCACTCGAACCTCCTCTCACCTTTCCTCAAGTATATCTACCATCCTAATATTCTATTTCCATCATCCTCATATGCATGTCTGGCTTCCCATGAAATGGATCTATACTAATCGCTTCGACCACTCCCTGTGGTAGTGAGTTCCACATTCTCACCAATCTCTGGATGGAGATTTTTCAGAATTCCCTATTTGTTTTCTTGGCGCCTATCTTACATTGATGGCCTCCAGTTATGCTCTTCCCCACGGAGGGAACATTGCGCAGAATCTGCTGCCCCCACAGGACGTAAGAGAGGAGGCGAGAGGGCCTGAGAATTTCACGCATTGGCATTGGGACCAATACCTGATACCTTGATGCCTCCATGGGAAATAAATTCTGGGCAGGAAGGCCCATGGTCGACCTTCCCACACTGCGTCCACTTGCATTCCGATTTCATCAAGGGCTACCCTCCAGCCACATGTGTCATTTGTACACACAGTTTTTGTGATTAAGAGGCTTGAGATGTGCACACACAGATCCACTAAAACAGATATGATTAATACAGACCAGAGCAATGTTTGCGCATGACTGTGGGAAGATGAAGTGGGAGGAAGAAGTTAATGAGCTGGTGCATGTTAAAGTCCAGCAGCAACCATTGCAGCTAAGAGCTCTCCAGCATTGTAGCAGTGTAACTGCAGGATGTTATATGACAGGGCACTCCCATCAATTCACCTGTTCGTGTACTGATGAGAAACCGCATTGCAGTTGACATTTCATTATTCAACCTCGAGAGTTAAATCTGGTGACTCCAGACTGAGAGACACCCACACTGTTATCTGAGATACCAAGTAAAGTCAGATGGTTTTCAGTACGATATCACCAACAGTTTCTGGTGTACCTCTGCAAGGAGGCAATATAAATTCGCTTTTACGATTGCCTGCCATGGTGGTTTCATAATTTCCTTATTATTTTTCAAGAGAGGATGGCGGTGTAGTCAGTAACCTTTCCATCCCACGATGCTTGTTACAATGAAGCAGATCTACCTTTAACTAGGGGAGGTGGGGCGTACCCTGAAGATACCCCAGAAGGTGCTCTGAGGGGCCTGCCAGAAGTCCTCATGCAAGGACTACATGGGAATTGTCCGGAAAGTTTACCCTGTTCCTGAAACCATCCGAAAATCTGATTTAATTTGGAGACTTTGGATGATTCCAACTATCTCTGCAGAATAGTTACCCAGGAAAAGTAGAAGGTTTTAATCCACTTCTAAGGTCTGCGTAACTGTGACCTATGGTACTGACACCCCCGCTCCCCATCTGCCACTGGACCCCCCGACTGCCCCTCCGCCCATCTGATTACCCCCTCATCCACCCTCCTAGACTACCCCCCCCTCCCCCCACCCCCCGAGCACCTGACCAGCTAGTGCCATAAAAAGGATTAAAAACAGAAATTGCTGGAAAAATGCACCAGCTGAGAGAAACAGAGTTAACGTTTTGAGTCCGTCCAACTCTCCTTCGAAACAACCAATTCACCTTTCACCTGTTTCTCTCTCCACAGATGTTGCCAGACCTGCTGAGCCTTTCCAGCACTTTTTGTTTCTATTTCAGATTTCCAGCATCTTCAGTACTTTGCTTATATTTTACCTAAAACATGGGCGTGGCTTCACTTCCCCCAACAATCCTGAATTGCAAAGAGGAGTACCGGGGGCTGCTACATTTCTCAGGCGGCCTGGATCGGAAGTCTGGTTGAGAAATGTGTGGCTCCATTCTAGTGTAAGTAAAAAGGAGCAGTGTGGCAATCTGATGGTCAATTGCATTCCATGGAAGACATGTCAGTGATTTGCTTCTTCCCAATGAAGCCCATGTTCAGGAACTGCTGTAGTTACTGACAGATAAAACCAGCCCTCAAAAGACAAATCTTCTGCAACTTGAAGTTACTTTCCTCAGCGATTAAGATCTCAAAGGAAGGATGCAGCCCTGATCAACACCGAGTAGACGTGATCCAGGGACTACCCAGCCTGCTTCTTCGACAGCTTTGTAAACTTCCTGGGGTGGTGGGCCAACAGTGACTGTTTACTCCACAATTTGCCGAGCTCACTGAACCACTATCTGACCCACTGAAGCTCCAGGATAAAGAATTTAAAAGTAACTGGACCAGAGCATACAACAAGGCAATCAAACTATTAAAAACTGTAGTGATGCAAGATGCATGGCCAATCTCACCCAGTCCGGATCAGGTGTTCTATCTCAGAGAGCTGCTGCACATCAAAGCAGGGCTTTGGTTCTATGTGAAGAAGTTCAGAACAATTTACTTCCTACTGCATTTGACACAAATGTTTAACCTGGACAGAGAATGTCTGTCAGATGCAGTTATTAGCCACATTTTGGGCAGTCCAACATTTTACCTCTCTCTGAGTGCAGTTGCAATTTTTAAGTCTTTTGATGTGACAGGAGGCATTCTGGCTTCCTCTGTGAGGGTTACCCACTGGGCTTTATTTCTAACGGCACATGATTTGTACATCACCCCAAATTAAATCTATCTTGCTACTCTAACATTTACATTAGCCAGGAGAACCTCATCAATGTCCATTGCTCCTTTTGGAATTTGGAAATCATCCCATGTTGTTGAAAACCATTGGCAGATGATGAAGATGTTTGTATTGATGGATTTTCCTCTCATTCAGCTCAGTATGCCAACTGACAGCTTTAAAGTTCACCTCCGAATGTCCCATCAATAGCGGGTCATGTAGTGCCCATGCTATTGATTAGTTGTCATCCCACCCTAAGTACTGCAAAAAATAATTTTGTAGCATACAATGGGAAAATCTTTATACAAGCATCGTGACTGATTTCTTTGTGTCAACCCAGACAGCCCTCACGTTACATGGGTAAAGGGAAACTTATTGACTGACAAAGCAGCTAAAGAGGCTGGTTCCTTAGGCCTGTCTTGGAACCCCCTCAGGTTAATGTTCTCTCCTTGGCTGAAACAGCACCATAGGGGTTGAATTTAATATCTATGCTAGATATATGTGAACAGTACCAATTGGTCAATGCATGGCACAGGTCTGGAAAACCGCTGCCTGAACCTACTAGCTGGGCTATGAATATGAAAGTTTTAGGGACAGATTGACCCATATTAGCCCATAAACTTCCGATTGTCCAATATTTTCTGTGTGTGCACCCCCACAGTTTGCTGCGAATTTCTTTTCCCCCAGCTGAAGTAACTTATGAAGAAGGGATTAATAAGAAATAGGATATTGAAATACATTGTTTAATTTGTCTGCAACATAATCCTACTTTGCACACTATCTTCGTGTCTTTCTTAGATTTGCTATTTCCCTGCTCCCCACCACACCCCAATCACACCAAGCGATCAAAGACTCGCCTTCAAATTAATTTTATTGGACCTTTGTATGGGTCAAGTGCGGGTCACCAATATTGCTTCAGATCATTGACAAATTCACGAATTGGATGGAAGGGCTCCCACATCGAACTAACACACCTCTTACTGCAACGTGTCTACTACTGAGTGAGTTTATCTGAAGTTGGGGATTACTAATCCTTTGAAAAATCACAGAGAATATTTGTACAGCATTCCAGATAGCAATTCAAACTGTGCAAAAATTGCTGAAGGTCTTCACCTCAGTTTTCAGGAATGTTTGAAAAGGAAAATGGAAGTTTGAAAGTTTGGAAAGATTTCTGCAGATCATCCAAATAAAAAACCATGCTGCCAATGTGTTTAACAGCTGTACACTCTAACACAGGAATGCTAATCCTGCCAAGCAAACTGAACGATTAATGTTTAGCCCAGGACATCTTTTATTAATGGCAGTAACAATATTGTTGCAAGGAGCGACTGCGAATACATGGCTGACTAATGCTATTGTCTATGTCCAAGGCATTAATTGGTATTGACACAAAAGATTGTAAAATTGAAAAATTCGACTAAGGTATACTTTGATAAAAGGATTGGGTCTTTTGGCTGTGAAATGGCTAACAATGTCATGGTATTAAACTATTGGAAAACTATGGGCAGAATTTACCGCTCCCATTGGTGGCGAGAATTCAGCCATGTGAGTGGACAATATAGTGAGAAGGCCAACAATCAGTTTTACTCTGTCGTGAAACCAGTTTGTGATCATCTGCTCCATTCATCAATGGCAGGCAGCGTTTCCCACCGCTGCACATCGGGAACCTAATTTCAATACTTTAGCATTTCATTATAAGCCCTGCTCACCGGAATCATTCCCCCCAACCCTGCATCAGCCGGGTTGATGCATGATGGCCCGATTGAACACCGACATGTTTCACAACTGTACAAGCGACGTGTACCTAGTGAGCAGCACTTCGCTCCGGAATTTGAGCTTTGTTTGCCTACCTTGCTTCAGACAGCACTCGCAGTCATCAGCACCAGGTTCCGCAGGCAGCACCACATTACTTTTAGGGGGCTCATGGCCAGGTGTCTACCGATCACACCAGCCAGAAGGCAGGGGTGCTTTTCAATGGCTGCAGGGCTCGGGGTTGCTTGAGAATGGGGGAGAAGTGGCTTCAGGCAAGAGAAGAGGCTGCAGGGTGAGGGCTGTACTGGGGAAGGGTGTGTGTGGGGGCACATGTTGATCTGTGCAAGTGGGCTTAATATCATGAGGGCTGAGACGGCAGTCTCCAGAGATGAGGCCAGATGGACATGTGTGGGTGTATGTGAAAGACTGGGTGGTGATGTCCCTTGAGCTGGCAGTGAGTGAGATGCCAGTGACTATGTGATGGCCTTGTGAGTGCGTGAGTTTAAAGTGATGAGATGGTTGCCTTACCCCCTCAGCATGGATGAGACCATTCATCCTCTTTCTGCAATGGATGGCTCTTCTGTACAGCGTTATCACTGACCACCACTGCCACCACCTCCCAAGCTGGAGTGGTGAGATTGCTGGACCCCCTGCCACCAGAGTGGGGGTGGAGGACATCATGGTGGGCCTCCAAAAGGCATTCCAGTGATGGGTCACTGAACTCTTCTTGGCTTTCAGGGCCATGTCTTCACTGGAGCAGTCCTGGGCTGCAAGCATTGAGAACTGTGTGGGCGGCTGCAGTTTAGATATGGCACCCGGAATGAGGAAACAGTGAGGCAACGGCGTAGAGGGCGATTCAGAGTGCGCCCATTAGCAAGGCGACTTATTTCCTGTGGCTGCATAATTAATGAGGCAGGAAGCGGACGACACAGTGTGAAAACCCGCTATTGCAGCCAACGGGTAAAACGTTGTTTTCTATACCTGTAACCACACTTAGTGTAATTCGGGGACGATTCCATCATATGGGTTTTTGCACCTAAATGGTGGGACCCTTTTTCAATTGTGGATAATTAAAGGCCGGTTTTGAATTTTTACAATACACGGGGGAGATGAAACAAATAAACACTAAGTGGCATCACATTAATTAGTTAAGGATGGTGGAATGTGGTCAGAAATGGTCTGATAAATAATCTGGATACAAAGCTTGGTTTACACATTTAAAGACATCATGGTGATTGTAAGATTTAAGTTTCTAGACTTCAGAGATTGTCCATAAATGGTATTCATAAGTGAGTTTAAAGTAGTTTATTAAGAAGCAACTGTTTAAATATGATGCATCACCTAAATACACAGTAAAAATTTACTACGTGTGACAGGTGACAACAGTTTACCAGTCACGAGGGACATGTGGATGGGAGAAGTAGGGGGATACTGATCTCCGTGGTGTTGGATGATGATGGCAACCTTTCTGCCTCTTAACAGATGTATTTGGACGTTCTTTCTTTGTTTTCTTCCTTCTGATGAAGGCTTCACCCTTCCTACCCTGGACATCCTTTTATATATTTCTTTCTAGGGGCTGGTGGCTTACATCCTGTCAATCACTTGTGACAAACTCCTGAAGGACAGGTACCCAATATAAACCTTCCCCTTGCCTATCAATCTGCCTCAAGGTCACCTTGCAGTTTATCCCATGCTCGGTGCCATCCGTTACCTTCTGCCAGACACTTCATAAGAGGGTACAAGACTCTGTTTCATCAGCTGAAGAATGGCAACATGGAAGCATTCTCCAGGAGACCCTTGGGTATACCATTCTCCTTAGCTATTATCTTTGTTTGTCCCTGTTTCTGGCTGGTAAAAGCTGTTTTGTTCAAAACGAGAGAGGAAGGGAACAACATTCTGTCAAGTGATCACAATATCATGCCTACTAATTCTATTGTATTGTTAAAGGCACCATCTCATACATGATGATTGCGTGATGATGACTGATTTCAGGTGTAACAATTGAGATTATGTGTGGAAACTCTAATGATGAATTTTAAGCAAGGTGTTACATCTCTGCTGCTTGACTCGTAAACTGAATAGTGACTATATTAGATGGTTCGTCATTGATCCTCCAGTGTACGATACCATGGCCATTCAGAAAGAAGTTTGGAAAGAACCAAGCGGTTATCCACTCTCAGTGAGCGAGGTTCCCAGTCTGAGGCAGAAGATGAAAACAGAGGAGCTCATCTACTGAGATCAGATTACAACCTAGAATCTCCCACTAAAGAGAATGAGTTGGTGTTTGAGGAAGAAACCCATGAGGAATCTTTGAAGTTCAAGGATTTGTCTCGAACTCCTGCTTTACAGTTAGTGCAGGAAATGTGCATGAGAAGAAGAAAAAAGCTTGGGAATACCACCGTGCAAGATCCCAGTCAGTCAGAGGAAAAGCCAGTGGGTGAATCTATGTCATCATTATGTAGACTCATTGGCAGGAAAATGGGCTTTCAGCTGGTGGAGTACAGTTAAAGATAATGGCTCCTTGTCATCAGAAACTTTAATGAATACCACTGGCAAATCTCTTCCAGGGCATCCTCACTATTGTGTGTGTGTGTGGTCGGAACAAAGTGCTGGAACCAAACTGCATGTGCTGATGATGTTTGTCACCCAGGGTGGGCAGGAGTCAATAATCTGGTCAGGTTCTACACGATTCTCAAAAAAAAACAGTATTCAAGCCCAGGATACAGTGTGTTGGAGCCATTCGTATGGTGCAACCCAACAATGGACATGTCTTGAGTCTTACCAAGTGGTGTCCTCGAATGTGATAAATGAAATTGTACCAGTTGTAACTGAATTAAGAATAACGGTACCTCAGGGACTGTGTGCTAATAATTATGAAGATTAGCTCAAGGAATGCTTAAACAATGGTTTCAGAAATATGTTGCTGTAAGATTTTTGTGAGGCAGAGACAGAATATTTCAGCACAGTCTCACCAGAGAATGTCCAGCATGGAGTGAATGGCAAGTGGAGCTGCTGCACTGAACTGAACAGATATTGCAAATCAATATTATGATCAATGTAAATGTATTAATCAGCTTAAAAATATTGCCTATTTGTATTGTCTCTTAAAAATAATGAGATAGCTAGTGAGCAATCGGTAAGGGATTTCTTCATCCTCAAGGACTGGACTGTAAAATGCTATAAGGAAGACCTTTTAGAACAGAGATGAGGAGAAACTTCTTTAGCCAGAGAGTGGTGAGTCTATGGAATTCATTGCCACAGAAGGCTGTGGAGGCCAGGTCATCGAGTGTATTTAAGACCGAGATAGATAGGTTCTTGATTGGTAAGGGGATCTAAGGTTACGGGGAGAAGGCGGGAGAATGGGGTTGAGAAACTTATCAGCCATGATTGAATGGCGGAGCAGACTTGATGGGCTGATTGGCCTAATTTCTGCTCCTATGTCTAATAATTACATAGAGATCTATCTGTAGGAGTAGGATTTAATTTAATCCATTGGGATTAATGATTTAGGTTTCTTTTTATTGAATGAAGTGGGTAAAAGTTGAATATTCATCGGATTCTTTAGGATGTGATGTGTCAAGAAACAGTTTATCCGGCACTGCAGGTATGGTTGCATAGAATAAAGATTTGGCTATGTTACTGGGTTAGTAATTCAGAGGCTTGGATCAGTGATGTGGATACATGAGTTTAAATCTCGTCACAGCAGCTAGGGAAATTATTTCATTATGATGCTTAAATGACTTAGCAAGCCACTCAGTTCTGTTCAAGGAGGCAGCTCACCACCGACTTCTCAAGGGCAATTATGAATGGACAATAAATACTGCTCTTAGCAGCAATGCTGTCACCCTCTGACTAATAAAAGCAAAAAAAATGTTAAAGTATAGGAGGGAAGACTCTTCATGGGAAGATTAGAGAGATATTAGTCAACGCATTCTTTCTTCGGAAATGAAACGATGGTCAGTAGGATGGAAAACAAGGGCTGCCTTTTATTTAATAGGAAATGGATCATTTTTATCAATATTGGTGTTTTCAAGGCCCATATAGTGCGCAAACAACTGTAGAAACAGAAAACCAGCAGAGAAACAGTTTGTTGCAACAAGTTCAATCCCTGACAACAGATGACGGTTTACATCACTCTTCATTTATTGTGAGACCAAGGTCAAATAAACCAGAGAGAAAAATAAAACAATGCTATAGCACGTTTTTTTTTTAAATGATAGCAATTATCTGATTAACAATGGCAGTGTATCTTGAGAAGCCCACAATAAAATGGCTAGCTTCCTCTTTAACAATTTACAGAGATGCTCCAAACTGGAAATAAACAACAATGAAGGTCTCTACCCAGGGAAAGAGAACATGAAGGCCATCTTTAGGATCACCACAATGCTGGTTGAACTCTTGGATTTTTTGGATATGACAAGTGGCTTTTACAACCAGGTGCCCCTTCTCCCTGTCCATTTATCCAGGCTGGGGACTGGCACCAATCCACATTGGTTTGCCCATATCAGTGACAGGATTCTTCCACAGCCAACAAACGCTTGAATGGGACTTGATCCCAGGGCTTTTGGTTCAGAGGCAGGAGAGCTAACCACTGAACCACTTCAGCTCTTATTGAAAAAAAATAATGTGCCATATAATTCTGTTTCATTTTTCTCTGATTTGATCTTGGCCTCATAATCAATGAGGAATGTTGTAAATCATAATCTGTTGTTAGGAACTGAACTTGTTACAACAAACTGTTTCTCTGCTGCTTTTCTATTTCTACAGTTGTTTGTGCTTAGATGGGCTTTGAGAACACCAATAATTCTAATTCTAAAACATAGGATCAATACTCCTTTTCCTTAATTCCTTGAGGATGGATATAACTAAGGTAATAAAACTTATAACTAAAAAACATAATGTTAAACTCCTTTCAATGAGTCGTTTGACAGTACAGAACTTGAGTATTGCTGAAAAAGAGACATGTCTAAGCTTTTGATCAGGACACTTTGCAAGATTACCAATACAAGGGGAAACAACAATTTATGCTGTATGTGAAGAGAGTGCTGACTGGTTGGAAAGGATTCTCCATTGCCATGGAGAATGCACCACTGATGTTAACTGCCAGTTAACTGCCAAGCATTGTTTGAAATTTAAACAAGGCAGCTTGTCCCTGATTGGCCAAAGCATTGCCCTGAGGAATGAGTCAGGTGCAATGCATGTGCTTATTCTTTCTGTCTGGAAAGAACAGGGCCCTGTGTGTTAATATATGTAGCTTCCAGTACACACAAATGTGCCACACTGCACGCTCGCCTGACACTCTTAAATTGGTTTTCAGCGTAATTCTTAGCACACTGAGGATTATTTAGCAAATGTTGTCATGAGAAGCGTGTCTTTGATGGAATGGCAGCTAACCTCCTAGCCCATATTTCTGATAAGTGGATGATACGTTTGCTATATTTAAATCCGCAGCTGCAAGGAATAATTTCCTTACATGTCTTAATGGGCTCTATCCTGCACTCACATTCACCTGTGAAATGGAGCAGTCAAATGAACTCCCCTTCCTTGATGTACCAGTTGAGAAATCTGCCAGGGGGTTCTCTACCGCATCTACTGCAAGCCTAACTTCACTGGTCAAGATACACACTGGGATTTTCGCAGTTCCACATGTTATAATATTGGTCTTATCGCCAATACTGTCAATAAGGCCTGAGTCATTTGCTCACCATGCAAGCTTGATGCTGAAATAGGGCACATCAAAGGCGTCCTGTGGGATACTGGCTACCCTGATCAGATCATTTCATGCTGCATATCACGCAAACTCATGAATGGGCCTAAGGCCATCACTTTTAGCCCTGAAAAGTGCCCTGTCTACCTCAGATTACCCTGGAAAGGCATGGTATCTGTTTCGCTCTGCAACTATGCAGTAGCAACACGAGTGATATTTGCCACTAACAGGATGCTGCCATCAATCCAAAAAGACATTCTGCCTATCACACAAATGATTAATGTGATATGTGAATTTCAGTGCCAGTGTGATGCTAGGTTTGTAGGCTGTACGTCACAAAGACTGGTGGATTGTATCAAACAGCATGTCCCAGCCACTGTTCACAATGGGCAAGGTACAGACCATACCCAATCAGCCAGTGCTCGCAAAACTCAAAACACAGTGTCCGACATTAGATGTGATTCCATGATTGGACGATATTTGCTGAATAATCCTCAGTGTGCTAAGAATTACGCTGACAGCCAATTTATGATTGTCAGTTGGGCTCGCCGTGTGATGCATTTGCGTGTACTGGAAGCTACATATATTAATACACATGGCCCTGTTCTTTGCAGACAGAAAGAACATGTACACACATTGCGCCTCTTTCAGCTAAACAAAATAAGTGACAGCCATTTGCTGACTCCCTCCTCAAGGCAATGCCTTGAACAATTAGGTCTGGCTGAAATTTCAAACAATGTTTGGCAGTTAACTGTCAGTCACCATCAGTGGTGCATTCTCCATGGCAACACCACTTGCCAAACAATCAGCACTCTCTTCACATACAGTATAATTTGTTGTTTTCCCTTATACTGGTATTTTTTCGAGTGTCCTGTTGAGTGCAAGGTGAAAACCTTCGACATGTCTCTTTTTTCAGCAATACTCCTTTCAATGAATGAGTACTTTGGCACATTCTTACTGTCAGAGAAAAGTAATAATGGATTAAGCTGTGGGCAGATTTGCATCTCAGCCTATTTTCCCTCTTCTTCAGCAACAAGTAATACTGTTTGCAAAAACAAGGATGATTGTGATTGTATATCATTCTGAGAGAGACGCAGTAGTTGCGATTGCAAAACAATAGATTGAACAAAAAACTTAGGATCATTTAACTTCTGTATATCCAAATCTTCTAAGTACCCTCACAAGAATATATTTGTACTCCTCTCAGGTAGATATCAATGATCCTCTAGCAATATTTTTGAGGAACAGCAGAGGTGTTTCTCCCTTTGTGCTAAGAAGCTTAATCCCCTGTCAAAACAATCGACAATTGCTAGGTCAGTGGAGTGATGGTGTCTGAAACCAAACTGATTTAATTTCAATAGATTTTGACATGACAAAAAGGAATATAATCTATTATAAACAAATTGTTGAAAAATTGACAGTATTGAAATTGGGAAATAATTGTTTGGTAAAGACATGTCATCGTTTTTATAACTTTTGAAGATTTCATTTATAATGGAAAAATGCTGGTTGAAAATGAGAGATTGCACCTATGAATAAGAGGAGTGGCAGTATTTGAGATTATCTTCTTCCATAGTTTGTTGCTTATTTTGGCATGACCAGCGGAATTACTTGTCTTGAGCGAGTTAACAATTTGCATTATTTTGCTTTGTTCAATAGGAGTTAAAAGTAATGCTTCAGTACAAGAATTAGTAAGAAAATGGGAGGAACATCCATCCCTCTTCCTCCAGGCTGTCCTTTAACGAGAAGGGGTGGGGTGGGGATGTGGTGCCCAGACCGAGGCCAGGTGAAGGCATTAGTGCTGGCCTCCTGGCTTTGAGGTGGATGGAAACCTGTAAAGGACATGCTCACTTAATGTATCACTTCAAGTCATTCACACGTGTCAATGAAGTGTCAATGATGCAGACTGCAGGCAACCCTGCCTTGGTAGTGGCTCTCATCCAGATGAGAAGGAGGGCCCATCGCAGGTTGGCACAGGGCCATTAGGAGCAAGGGCCTGAGTAGCAAGAGTCAGCAGGGCCTCTATAAGGTCAACAGGCTGGTGAACATGGACCACTACAACAGCGAGCATTAGCTGGTCGATGCATGTATCACAATCTAGGGATGAGCAAAAGGCAATGCTTGAGGTGCCCTCGTATGTCCCAGACGTGGTTGCTCACATCTGCAAGACATTGCTGTTTTCCCCACACAATCATTTGCCTCATGGTTCCATATGTGTGCTCTAGGTTGCACTCTCCTGAGGCTTTGTCTCCCTCACTTGTATTCAGCAGTGATTTTTTGTTTTGAAAATGTCATAGGCCTGGAACATTCCTACACTGCCAGTCTCTTCTTACTCTGTCAGGTGGCCACTTACTATTCTCCTGAACTCTCTGTAGCTGTGAAGTCACCACCTGCAGGAATGTGTACTTCAGGAAATTCCCAGCCTCCTATAGGCCCTGAAGTGACTCCAGCCACTCCTCAAACCTGAGTTCCTGCAACTGGAGACACTTCCTTCACTTGTGGTTACCCAGGACCTCACAGCACAGGAGTTTTAGGTAAGGGTCTCAGCTGTCTCATTGTTTTGCTTAAAACATTTTTCACATCGAATTAATTTCTCTGATTATTTATATATTTACCATTCCTAGCTGCAATGCCATCTCCATCCTCCACTGCACCGATTTCCCATTTCACCAAATTCCGGAGTACCACACTGTTGACCTAAAATATATTTTCGATAAGGAGCAAGCTGTAACTTAAATGTCAATTTTGTATCAGGGGACAAACGTATGATTGAAGTGTGTATTTTCTATCATGGGACAAATGCATGATTTCAGAGGACGGCATCTGCAATAGAGTAAATGAATGAATTAAGGGTGCAGTTTCCATTCGAGTATTCACATATAAGTGCCTAATGTAAAACTGTGCATCCCTATCACAGAGTAGGGGCAGCAGTGGAACATTTACCCTTAAATTTTACATCATGTAACAATTTGGCACTTGCATCAAATGAATTAAAACACAATTACAATTAAAAATGTTCACTAAATGATGCTGAATTACACTTTGGTGTCTTCGCTTGAGACTGTTGTTCCTTTGTGCACTTTGCTGAGCGGAGCCAATTGTTTTTTGCTTTTTGCGTTGCTGCTAGAACAACGTTGCGGAGTTTCCTGAAGCTCCTGTGAAAATGCATCAGTTCCAGAAGTGAGTGGCTGTTGGTAAAGCAAAGTCGCACCTCTAAGTGTAAGCTTTAATAATCATTGTCATATCCTTCTAGTTATCCCATGAAACGTGCCACCAGTGCTGGAACACAGGTGGTGCAGCAAAATGTGACATGGGCCAGTATCATTTGTGGATATATATTAATAGTTCAATATTAGATACGCCCATTGCTGTGCCACTGATTTAATAAGTGTACACCAAGTCTTGTAGAGTTCCGCATTGAGTAACCTGCGCCCTCTCACGCCCTTCCCACTTAATAAAAATATTGTCAACCCTTCCCTTAAACCATTTCTATTTTATCCTGCTCAGCACCCACACTCATCCAACTGTAAGGAGCTATCAGATGACTCCCTGTACTCGAAGTTTGCTATAAAAACACGAGGTTCTGTTATTACAGTGCAAAAAGGCAGTCTGCAGCCTGAGTGAGTGAGAAAAACTTGACAAGCGTTGTCTAAATAAGAGGGATGAGGGGGGAATTATTTTGTGAATGTCCATTCAGAGGTGAAGCCTCATTGAAGTGAGAGCTTTCAGAGAGACAAGGTGACAACATTGTGACCCAAGCCTCTGACCCCTCCACTTGCATGAGCTTACACTGGGGCTAGAGCCTCAAAAATGAATACTATCAATTTTGGATGTAATTTTGCATGTTAACTTAATTTGGTGGAGGCCTGTTTCCTTCCCATTCATTTCTTGAAGACTCTCTGTGATTTTGCAGGGCAGACAGCCTTTCTGGAACCTGCAGGCAAACAGTGACACGTGATTTCCATTCTCTCACTACACGGCATTTTCAGTCCTTGATCCCAGTCAGGAGACAACTGAGATTGGGAACATTGCTGTTTAACAGTGGCTGAATGGTCCTGTCTTGGATCAGGGACTCCTGTTAATCTTTGTAAATTATGTACGACTGAGGAACAATTATGTATCGAACCACATTAGTGTAGGACTGGAGTTACGAAAAGGTCAGCCAGTTAAAGACACCAGAGAGCATCAGTGCCAAATGCAGTCCTGTTTGACATCACTGTGGATCTGGAAGGATTTTGATTTTGTCCCATCATAGATGACCTTACCCCTCATGTTGCCCTTGAAGGAGATCACACTGAGCAGCTTCAGCAGGCAGCCAATTTTCTTCAGCAAAAACTGATACACCTTTAAATAGTGCTTAAAATCGACAGCAATAACTTTTTTACTCGCAATCTGCTGGTTGCCATTAGGAGAGGGCATTGGGTCAATCCATCAAACTGCCGTGCTGCTCCTTTAATGAGTGCAAGCAGGCAATTTAAGTGGTAATCAGCCCCTTATTGATCCTCCAGGCAGCCATTCCTTGCAGAAGCTTCAATTCCTTTCACAAGATGGCACCTCGCGCTGAACATGGACTACATCTGTAACTGTTATGTTCAAACTGAATAAGAGAGTGTGGTACAGCAGCAACCTGATGGAGAACACCAAACTGTGAGTCTACCGAGTCTACATCATCAGCGCACCCCTCTAGAGAAGTGAGACCAGGACAACAGATGCAAGGCAGGAGGAAAAGCTGAACAGTTCCACCTTCGCTGTCTCAGACATATCCTCGGCAGCTCTTGGCAGAACAAGGTCACTAACTCAGAAGGTCCTGGAGCATGCTCATTTCATCAGCTTCCATTCATTACTAAGCCTACAACAGCTGCTTCTATCAGCCACATTCATCAGTTGGATGACGGCCATACATACAAAGGTCTCTGTCAGTAAGCTGGCTTCTCCGTCATGACCTGACCAGGATACTTGTTCTCCTAAGGGCCTCCTCCAACATTCCACTACAAGGAAATTGCCGGTCAGATATGAAGATGGTGGACAATTAAACAGAAAGTCGCTAATGGCCATGACTTCTGAAGGCTGGTTGCTTGGAGGAGCATTGGAAGAGTCAATGTGAAAGCTCAGCTGGTAGGGATCAGAAAGCAGAGGAAACATAAGCCAGTGAATCCTGCACCTCAGTCTACTGCCTCCATCTGCAACAAGTGAGCAGACTGCCATGCCAGGGTGGGGTTCCTGAGCCACACCAGGTGATGTTTAGCACGGAGTTGACCACCACAACACAAACCATCATCTCACGAGATGAAGGCCGATAGCGATCTTCTACTGTTCGTTTGCTGCAGGAGGATAGAATAAGACTTTTGATACACATCAGAAGATTTCCTGGGACATTTTGTCAAATATCACCAGCATTATACTGACATTTATTCTCGAACTTTTATGCAGACTTCACCTACGATGACTGGGTGTTGTGCTGCTCTGTATTACTGGACAGCTTATTGAAGTCACTTGGGGAAAGGGAGTGCTCGGTCATCAGCATTCTGTTCGGGGTCCCCATGGTCTTCAGTAGGAATGGGTGGACAGCATCAAGCAAGGCAGAGCAGCAATCGCTGCTGCAAGTGAGAGTGACAGGACAGACATGAGGGAATTTTCAAGGAGCAGTATATGTGGGCTCCACTTAACCACTGCCACTGAAGATGTGGAGTGTGCTAGCTGACACACAGCAGGGGGGGAGAGGGTGTGTGTGTGTGTGTGTGTGTGTTTCAGGATAGCTTAGGGACTAAGTTAAAGGGTGCCCAGGTTCTTAGATATGACACTGATTGTCCTGTTGGAGGAGGTCCTTAGGAGAAAAAGTATCCTGCACCTGAGAGGAGATATTCACCTCACCCTCATGTCTGTCCTGTAAAAGAGTGTGGAACAACAGTAACCTGATGGAGAACACCAAACTGTGAGTGTACCGAGTCTACATCAGTTTTAACTCCTGGGTATGCCTGGGCTATTCTGTAATTCAATGGCCGGGATTTTCCTGCTTCAGTTCTCATGCCTCATGTCAGCAGCACAGATGAAGTATTCCACATCTGAAACTCTGACCATTAAATCAAAGCTTGAAAAAGATCAAAGGTTAGCGGAATGTGATTTCTGGGTACAGACTCCCACGATGTGCTGGGCTGTAAAACCGCAGAACATTTTAAAACATTATTGCTGGTTGGTTTCGGCTTCATTCGTCACATTTGCTCTATGTTCACAGCTTGTCATGTTCATTTAACTCGGTGGAAAGTTGTCTTTGCATTCCACTTACCGCGTATGTCAGTTCAGCTCCATTATTGTTCGGTTGAGTCTCAGATACAGACTCAGGGTGGGAAGGAAATCTTTTGCTCTTGTTGTTAACGTCTTTTCTTTCCTCTGCATCTGCTTTGTCATACAGTGCCTTCATCATCAGATCTTCTTTCAATCTTCCACGCATTGAATCATATTCATTCTTGTAATAATAATTCTTCATATTACACCAAGTGCAACGATGAAGAGAGTAGAGCAACAGCAGTAGGACCAGGAATATGAAAATTAAAACGCCACCGATGAACTGTAAAGGCATGAGTTAAAAGGTAAGAGGATGATTTAAACAACAACTCTTCAACAGAACTGTTCAACTCTAGAGATTTAATGGTAAATGTTGTGAGGAGTGACTCCCAGCATGAAGCTCCACTCATCTGGAGCACAAGTGAGAGATGATTCAGTTTTAGACAGTATGTGAGTGCATGATTGGAGTGTGTACATGGTTGTTGGGTGTGTATGACCAACTGTGTGCATGTGTGTGTGTGAAATAGCATGTTAGCTGCGAGATAATGTCTACATGTCTGCAGAGTGTTCGGGACAGTGGCCAGAATTTTATGCTCCCCTCACTGGTGGGTTTTTACAAAGAACAAAGAACAAAGAAAAGTATAGCACAGGAACAGGCCCTTCGGCCCTCCAAGCCTGCGCCAATCATATTGCCCGTCAACTAAAACATTTTGACTTCCGGGGTCCGTATCCCTCTATTCCCATCCTATTCATGTATTTGTCAAGCTGCCTCTTAAACACCACTATCGTACCTGCTTCCACCACCTCCTCTGGCAGCGAATTCCAGACACTCACTACCATCTGCGTAAAAAACTTGCCCCGCACATCTCCTCTATAGTTTTCTCCTCTCACCTTAAATCTATGTCCCCTAGTAATTGACTCTTCCACCCTGGAAAAAGCTTCTGACTATCTACTCTGTCCATGCCTCTCATAATTTTGTAAACTTCTATCAAGTCGCCCCTCAATCTCCGTCGCTCTAGTGAGAACAATCCAAGTTTCTCCAACCTCTCCTCATAGCTAATAACCTCCAGACCAGGCAGCATCCTGGTAAACCTCCTCTGCACCCTCTCCAACGCCTCCATATCCTTCTGGTAATGTGGTGACCAGAATTGCACGCAATATTCCAAGTGTGGCCTAACCAAGGTTCTATACAGCTGCAGCATGACTCGCAGCTTTTATACTCAATACCCCTGCCAATGAAGGCAAGCATGCCATATGCCTTCCTGACTACCTTATCCACCTGCGTTGCCACTTTCAGTGACCTGTGGACCTGTACACCCAGATCCCTCTGCCCATCGATGCACTTAAGGGTTCTACCATTTACTGTTTAATTCCTGCCTGTATTAGATCTTCCAAAATGCATTACCTCGCATTTGTCCGGATTAAACTCCATCTGCCATTTCTCCGCCCAAGTCTCCAACCGATCTATATCCTGTTGTATCCTTTGACAATCCTCTTCACTATCTGCAACTCCTCCAACCTTGGTGTCGTCTGCAAACTTGCTAATTAGCCCAGTTACATTTTCCTCCAAATCATTTATGTATACTACAAACAGCAAAGGTCCCAGCACTGATCCCTGCGGAACTCCACTAGTCACAGCTCTCCATTCAGAAAAGCACCCTTCCACTGCTACCCTCTGTCTTTTCTGACCAGTTGAGGGGAGCGCATTAAATTGAATTGAAAGTCAAGGTTCCCTCTTGCCCCGACTACACAGCGGGCAAGGCTTCGGATGGGAAGCCCATCTTTGCACCAATTACTCATGAATCGTTCCTGACAGATAATGTCCTACTCACGGAGACATACCTCACAGATAACGCCCACTCACAGAGTCATACCTTACTGATAATGCCCTACTCACAGAGTCATACCTTATAGATAATGCCCTACTCACAGAGTCATACCTTACTAATAATGCCCTACTAACAGAGTCATACCTTACAGACAATGTCCCATTCATGGAGTGAAACCTTACAGATAATGTCCCAGACACCATCATCACCATCCCTGGATATGTTCTATCCCACCGGCAGGACTGGCCCAGCAAAGGTGGCAGCACAGTGTTATACATTCGGGAGAGAGTTGCCCTGGGAGTCATCAACACCGACCCCAAACCCCATGACGTCTCAGGCACCAGGTCAAACAGAGGCAAGAAAACCTCCTGCTGATTACCACATACCGCCCCCGCCCCACTCAGCTGATGAATCAGTGCTCTTCCATGTTGAACACCACTTGGAGGAAGCACTGAGGGTTCCAAGGGCACAGAATGTACTCTGGGTGGGGGACTTCAACGTCCATCACCAAGAGTGACTCCGTAGCACCACCACAGACCAGTCTGGCTGAGTCCTAAAGGACTTCGCTGCTGGACTGGGTCTGCGGCAGTTGGTGTGGGGACCAACAAGAGGGAAAGACATACTTGACCTGACCCTCACTAACCTGCCTGCCGTAGATGCATCTGTCCATGACAGTATCGGTAGGACTACCCACCGCACAATCATTGTGGAGACGAAGTCCCGTCTTCACATTGAGGATGCCCTCCACCATGTTGTGTGGCACTACCACCGTGCTAAATGGGATAAATTTCAAACAGATATAGCAACTCAAGACTGGGCATCCATGAGGCGCTATGGGCCATCAGCAGCAGCAGAATTGTACTTGAACACAATCTGTAATCTCATGGCCCGGCATATCCTCCACTCCACCATTCCTAACAAGCCAGGGGATCAGCTCTGTTTTAATGAAGAGTGCAGGAGGGCATGCCAGGAGCAACACCAGGCATACCTAAAAGTGAGGTGTCAACCTGGTGCAGCTACAACACTGGACTGCTTGCATGTGAAACAGCATAAGCAGCAAGTGATAGACAAAGCTAAGTGATTCCACAACCAACGGAGCATATCTAAGCTCTGCAGTCCGGCCACATCCAGTCGTGAATGGTGGTGGACAATTAAACAACTCACTGGAGGAGGAAGCTCCACAAATATTCCCATGCTCAATGATGGAAGAGCCCAGCAGATCAATGTAGAAGCTAAGGCTGAAGCATTTGTAACAATCTTCAGCCAGAAGTGCTGAGTGGATGATCCATCTCAACCTCCTCTGGAGGTCCCCAGCATCACATGCCAGTCTTCAACCAATTTGATTCACTCCATGAGATATTAAGAAACAGCTGAAGGCACTGGATACTGCAAAGGCTACGGGCACTGACAATGCTCCGGCAATAGTACTGAAGACTTGTGCTCCAGAACTTGCCGCTCTTCTAGTTAACCTGTTCCAGTACAGCTACAACACTGGCATCTACCCAGCTATGTGGAAACTTGCCCAGGTATGTCCTGTACACAAAAAGCAGGAAAACTCCCACCAATTACCACCCTGTCAGTCTACTCTTGATCATCAGTAAAGTGATGGAAGGGGTGATCAACAGTGCTATCAAGCAGCAATTGTTTAGCAATAACCTGCTCACTTACGCACAGTTTGTGTTCCACTGGGGTCACATAGTTCCTGATCTCATTACAGACTTGGCTCAAACATGGACAAAAGAACAGAACACCAGATGTGAATGAGAGTGACTGCCCTTGACATCAAGGCCACATTTGACAGCATGTGGCATCAAGGAGCCCTAGAAAATCTGGAGTCAATAGGAATCAGGGAGAAAAACACTCCATTGGTTAGAGTTACACCTAGCACAAAGGAAGATGATTGTGGTGGTTACAGGTCAATCACCCCAGTTCCAGGACATGACTGCAAGAGTTCCTCAAGGTAGTGTCCTAGGCCTAACCATCTTCATCTGCTGCATCAATGATCTTCCCTTCTTCATAACACCAGAAGTGGGGATGTTCGCTGATGACTGCACAATGTTCAGCACCATTCACGGCTCCTCAGACACTGAAGCAGCCCATGTCTAAATGCAGCAAGACCTGGACAATATCCAAGCTTGGGCTGGTAAGTGGCAAGTAACATTCGCGCCACACAAGTGCCAAGGAATGACCATCTCAAACGAGAGAGCCTAACAATCGCCCCTTGACATTCAATGGCATTACCATCGCTGAATCCCCCACAATCAACATCCTGGGAGTTACCATTGACCAGAAACTGAATTGGACTAGCTGTATAAATACTGTGCTACATGAGCAGGTCGGAGGCTAGGAATCCTGCAGCGAATAACTCACTTCCTGGCTCCCCAAAGCCTGTCCACCATCTATAATGCCCAAGTCAGGAGTGTGATGGAATACTCCCCACTTGCCTGGATGAGTGCAGCTCCAACAACACTCAAGAAGATTGACACTATCCAGGACAAAGCAGCCCTCTTGATAGGCACCCCATTCACTCCTTCCACCAGTGACACACAGCAGCAGCAGTGTATGCCATCTACAAGATGAACTGCAGGAACTCACCAAGCCTCCTTCAACAGCACCTTCCAAACCCACGACCACTACCACCAAGAAGGACAAGGGCAGCAGACACATGGGAACACCACCACCTGGAAGTTCCCCCCCAAGTCACTCACCATCCTGACTTGGCAATATATCACTGTTCCTTCACTACCGCAACATCACAATCCTAGAGCTCCCTCCCTAACAGCACTGTAGGTGTACCTGCACCACATGGTTTCCAGTGGTTCCAGAAGGCAGCTCACCACCACCTTCTCAAGGGCAATTAGGGATGGGCAATAAATGCTTGCCAAGCCAGTGATGCCCACATCCTATGCATGAATTTTTAAAAACTTTAGGCCCTTAAGTGTCCCCTTCTGAAGTCGGGCACACCCCCCCCCCACCCTCTTAAAGTCCGATGGCTTCTTGACCTCCCTCCCCCCCATTCCCCAGCCTCTCTCACGAGGCTCCAATCGCTCACCTCTAGCCACTTCCAGGCCTTCCCTACCCTTCGCACCCTGGGACACTTTGAACTTAGCTACGCCTCCAGTTCCCGGACTTGGTCTCTGACTTCTTCAGTTATACAGGGCATTGGTGAGAACACATCTCAAATACTGTGTGCAGTTTTGGTCTCCTTATTTGAGGAAGGATGTAAATGCATTGGGGGTAATTCAGAGGATGTTTATTAGATCGATACCTGGAATGACCGAGTTGCCTACTGAGATAGGTTGGACAGGCTGGCCTTGTTTCCAGTGGAGATTAGAAGAGTGAGGGGTGACTTGATTGAAGTGTATAAGATCCTGACTAGTCTTGACAAGCTGGACATGGAAAGGATGTTTCTTCTTGTGGGTGAGTCCAGAAATAGGGGACACTGTTTTAAAATGAGGGATCGCCCTTTTAGGACAGAGATGAGGAGAATTTTTTTCTCTCAGAGGGTTATGTGACTTTGGAACTCTCTGCCTGAGAAGGCAGTAGAGGTAGGGCCATTGAATAATTTGAAGACAGAGGCAGATTGATTCTCTTGTCTAACAAGAATCAAAGGTTTTCAGGGGTAGATGGAAATGTGGAGCTCGAAACACAAGCAGATCAGCCAAAATCATATTGAAGGCAGAGCAGTCCCGAGATCCAACTGGCCTAATTCTGCTCCTATTTCAAGTGTTCTTATGTCTTTTTGAAATTCCTTTTCTGTCCACTACAGCGCTGTCGCTGCAGGGACTGGAGAACTGTCGGCCAATCAGATTGGCCTTTGCAGGTTTCGGGTGCCTAGTTCGATGCTGGATGGCTGATGGCCTTGTAGTGGCTTGAGACAACTGAGTGTCTTGCTAGTCAATTTCAGAGTCAGCCACATCACTGTGGATCTGGAGGATGACAGATTTCCTTCCCTAAAGGACATTAGTGAAGTAGATGGGTTTTCTGCGATAACCAGCAATGGTTTCATGGTCATCATTAGACTTTTAATTCCAGATTGAATTCAAATTCCACCATCTGCCATGTTGGGATTCAAACCCGGGCCCCAGAGAATTACCCTGGGTGTCTGGGTTACCAGACAAGTGACAATGTCACTACACCACTGCTTACCACCTACATACACAAGATAACATGATGCCAGTAAAAGTAGGGATGCAGGTGTCAATAATACAAAAGTAGAATTCATATAGATAGAGATAATGGTTAATAAAGGATTTATCATATTAGTGGCGTTGTCTACATGCCACCTAACGCTGGTAGGGAGTTGAAGGCAGAATTTTTTTTTTATTCATGGAATGTGGGCATCGCTGGCTCAGCCAACATTTATTATTCATCCCTAATTGCCCTTAAGAAGCTGGTGGTGAGCTGCCTTCTTGAACTGCTGCAGTCTATGTGGTGTAGGTATGCCCACAGTGCTTTTAGGGAGGGAGATCCAGGATTTTGACCCAGCAGCAGTGAAGGGACAGTGATATATTTCCAAGTCAGGATGGTGAGTGACTTGGAAGGGAACTTTCAGATGGTGGTGTTCCCATGGATCTGCTGCCCTTGCCCTTCTAGATGGTAGAGGTCATGGGTTTGGAAGGTAATTTCAAAGGAGCCTTGGTGAGTTGCTGCAGTGTATTTTGTTGATGGGACACACTGCTGCATTGTGTGTGAGGGAGTGAATGTTGAAGTTGCTGGATGGGGTGCCAATGAAGCTTTGTCCTGGATGGTGTTGAGCTTCTTGAAGCTTTGTCCTGGATGGTGTCGAGCTTCTTGAACGTTGTTGGAGCTGCACTCACCCAAGCAAGTGGAGACATTCCATCACGAGGCTGATTTATGCCTTGTAGATGGTGGACAGGCTTTGGGGAGTCAGGAAGTGTTACTCACCGCAGCATTCCCAGCCCTCTGACCTGCTCTTGTAGGCACAGTATTTATATGGCTGGTCCAGTTCAGTTTCTGGTCAATGTTAACCCCCAGAACATTGATAGTGAGGGATTCACGATGGGAATGCCATTGAAGGTCAAGGGGCAATGGTTAGATTCTCTCTTGTTGGAGATGGTCATTGCCTGGCACTTGTGTGGCATGAATGTTAAATGTGCAGGCAAATTAAGGAATCGAGTTTGAAACAGAATGGTAATAATTGGAGGCTTCAACTGCCCTAGTATTAATTGGGTGGAAGAGGTATGTAAAGGGTTTCTACAATGTCTACAGGACTCCTTTCAAACCAACATGTAAAAAGACTAACAAGGAAAGATTTGCTATTGAATCTAGATAATGGTGATGGACCCAGAGCAGATTAGGGAAGTAAAAGTAGGGAAACATCTGGACAACTGTGACCATAATATTATCTGCTTTAAGATGGTGATAGAGAAGGATACAGGTCAAATATCCTTTGTCCGAAACCCCTGGGGCTGATTGCATTTTGGATTTCAGATAAATTCGGCTTTCAGATTCCACATATAAACTTACACAACAATCGCCTAAGCCTAGACTAGTTATAGTTCAAAGTAAATAAAATAGCTAGAATAGTAAGATATATCACTGAATAATAAATGCAGGGTGCCTGTAACAAGTTACTTTTTGACATGTTCACCACAGAAAATCACCAGGTAAACAGTGCAGACAAAAAACTAGTCAGACTTCCCATGCTAAAGGTAAATGAGGTTCAAAAAAAGTATGGTTTTTGGATGTATTTGGTTTTCGGATTTACAAATAAAGGATACTCAACCCATATAGGTATGATAAAAACCAAGTTTATATATGAGAAAAATGTGGATCTTGAGGGACTGAGAATAGAACTTTAAAAAATAAAATATTCAAATGTATTGACAAAGAGCGATGTAGAACAACAATAGGACACATTTAAAGCAATGTTCAACAGAATGCAGGAAATATAGATTCCTCTAAAAGGAAAGAGCAAACTAAACAGTAGTGGGACTCCTTGGATGGATGGAGACACAACAGAATAATTGAGGTTTAGAAAACAGGCAAATATTAACTACAAAGAAGCTTGACACCATGCAGGACAAAGCAGCCCACTTAATTGGCACCCTTTCCAAAAATATTCACTCCCTCCACCACTGATGCACAGTGCCGAATTTATCTGAAATCCAAAATGAAATCAGCCCCAGGGGTTTCGGACAAAGGATATTTGACCTGTATCCCTCTCTATCACCATCTTAAAGTGTATAATGTTATGGTCACAGTTGTCCAGATGTTTCTAGATGCAACAGTGTGTGCCATCTACAAGATTCATTGCAGAAACTCACCAAGCCTCCTTAGACAGCACCTTCCAAACCCACAACTGCTACCATCTAGAAGGACATGGACAGCAGACACACGGTAACACCACCACCTGGATGTTCTCCTTCATGCCACTCACCATCCAGACTTGGAAATATACACCATCCCTTCACTGTTGCTGGGTCAAAATCCGGGAACTCCCTCCCTAACAGCACTGTGGGTGTACCTACACCACATGGACTGCAGTAGTTCAAGAAGGCAGCTCACCACCACCTTCTCAAGGGAAATTAGGGATGGGCAATAAATGCTGGCCTAGCCAGCGACGTCCACATCCTATGCATGAATAAAAAACACCACAGCAAAACATAGCTATCTGAAGAGATTAGGTGAGAAGTTAAAAAAAAATCAGGATGGTAAAGGTGAAAGTAAATTATTCAGGAACATAAAACAAAATAGTAAAATCAAGAGACAGACAGCATAATGTCACAGGTAATGACTTAAAGAGATGGCAGAAATAATAAATAATTACTTTGTTTTACTTTTTACCAGGAAGATAGGAAAGGTAGATATGATCTTGGATGATGAGTTGAGTTATGAGGTAAGCGCATTTAAAATAAAAAAGGGATGCATTTTTAAAAACTGAACAAATTAATGAAGTAAAAACTGGGGCCTGTATGGACTGCATCAATATATTTTTGAAAAACCTACAGAAAAGATAGCAGAAGCATTGTTGCTCAGATTTAATAATTAATTAGAAAAATGTGTAGGACCAGAGCATTGGCAGATAGCTAATGTAATTCCTGTATTTTAGAAGGGCAGCAGTTCATGTCCAAGGAATTAAAGACCAGTCAGCATAATATCAGTGGTAGGAAAAGTAATGGAATCCTTACTAAAGGAAAGAATTGAAGAACATTTAAAAATAATAACAAATAATAATGGTGCAGCATGGTTTTCAAAGGGGAAAATCTTGCTTGTCCAACTTATTAAATTGTCGAGGAGTTGACCAAGGTTAAATAGTAGATGTAATATATCTGGATTTTCAAATGCCTTGGTGAGATGCCCCATAATAGATTAATGAATAAGGTCAGAGAATGTAGAATCAGGGGACAAGTGGCAGAAGAGATTGCTAGCTTTCTTCAAGACTGAAAGGAGAGGTGGGTGAGGGGTAATAATCAATACTGAGGAGGACTTCAACAAATTACAGGGGACCATTCATAAACTTGCAGAATAGGAAAATAATTGGCAAGTGAAGTTTAACACATAAATGTGAGGTAGCACATCTTGGTAGGAAGAATAGGGAGGTCACCTATTATTTGGAAAGTGCAAGTCTAAGTGGGGTAGAGGAAGAAAGGGATCTCAGAGTACAAAGACATCAATCACTACAAGTTACACAACAGGTCAGCATGGTCAAAAAAAGCAAGCCAAGCACAAGGCTTTGTTTCAAGAGGGTTGGAATTGGGAAGTAAGGAAGCTATGCTAAACCTGTATCATACCTTGTTTAGATCACAGTTCTGGTCACCATATTATAAAAAGCACTGCAGACAATACAGAAAAAAAATAGAAGGTTAATATCAGAAATGCATGGGTATGCATATTAGGAAAGGAGGAATAGGTTAGCTATCTTTTCTTTTGAGAAAAGAAGGCTGAGGAATGACTTTATAAAGATATTTAAAATTATGAGAGCTTCAGAGTGGATACAGAGAGAATTATTCATCTTGTGTGGAAGAGTTTAACCAGAGGCCATCAGCATAAGATAGTCACCAAGAAATCCAATAGGAAATTCAGAAGAAACTTCTTTACTTAGAGTGGTAAGAATGTGGACCTTGCTACCACAGGGAGTAGTTGAAGCGAATAGCATAGATGCATTTCAAGGGATGCTGGGCAAACATTTGAGAGAGAACGGTTACCATGGTAGATTTAGATGAGAAAAGATGAGATCAGGCTTGAGTGGAGCTGAAACACAGGCATGGTCTGATTGGCTGAATGGCCTGTTTCTGTGCTGCATATCAGATGAACCCATATGCAATCCCTTTTAGTCTGCATTGGATACTCCCTAACCTATGATAAAAGGTGCACACATATATACCTTTGTCACAACTCCTAAGATATTACAAAATTGTTCAATCCAATCAACATCTATGAAATGCAGTTACTGATCAGGTATTATTTTGTACACAGCAACGTGCAACTCCATTTCACTCGCTGGCTACTCCCTCAATCTCAATCTGATGCTGTGCAAACTCTGTGTCCTGATTAACCCTGAGCAGAATTTAAACCTCACCCGCAATTGTTCCACTTTCTTATCTGAGATATTATCCATCTCTTTCTCTGTCGCATTCTCACTGCCTCTGAAACCCACATTAATGCCCCTGTGACTTCCAGACTCATTTCTTCGTTGTAGCTGATCTCCTCAGTCTCACAAGTTCCCGATCAACAACTGCCACCCATGTTTAGAACTGTTTAAAAATAAGGGGTTGCTCATTTATGACATAGATAAGGAGAATATTTTTCTATCAGAGTGTGGTGAGCCTTAGGATGTCTCTTCCTCAAAAGGCAGTGAAAGCAGGGTCTTTGAATATTTTTAAGGCAGAGCTAGATACATTCTTGATTAACAAGGGAGGGAAAGGTTAACAAGGCAGGCTCGGGGGGCCTAGTGGCCTACTCCTGCTCCTAGTTCATATGTCCGTATGTATGTCCCCTCTTGCACTGACTCCCACTCTCTATCACCTCTTCTCCTTGACAACCTCCATCCTCGCTCAGTGCACAAATTCCTGCAAATGCCTTCAAATCCCTGCATTGCTCATCTGTCTCTCCCTTGGCACTCTCCTCAAACTTCATGCCCGGCCTCTGTTCCAACTCTGCCATGTGGCGTCCTTCCCTCCCTCTGTTCTACCATCAATGGTGCAGTTTTTAGTCATGTCTTCCACACTAAACCCCTCAGTTACTGCATCTCTCCCCTACACTCGAGTCATTACAGGTCTCTTGATTCCCTGATGATCGATAGTAACTATAGGGTACCCTGGTACTCCAGTCGGATCTGATCTCCAATTGTGAAACGAGTTGAGATGCTTTTCTCCGTTAAAGATGCGGTGGAAATGAAAGTTGAACGAACATTTAAAGACATTACTCACCCGCGATTTATCACAATGACGATGTAGCTCAGATAAAACACTACTGTCATTATCATTGCAGTTGAATTCGGCGCACATTTTCTTTGTCACTTTTTTATCTTTCATTATCTCAGCACAGGTATAGTAGTCACCGTCGAGGAATAACATGACGATCCATATTATTGGTGGAGTCAGTATTCTAAATAACAAAATGGCAGGGACAACATCACATTTACAACACTTTTCTGGCGTGTTTTTCTCGACTGGGCCAGTGGATTGCTCGCTCTTTGTCGAATTTCTTGCCCGAAAACGACACCTACAACACCAATGACATTGATGTGATTCAAATTGCAGCAGTAGGCTGATTATTAGCAATATTACTGAAGGGAAAAGAAAAAACATCCAAGCATAGCAATTATTCGCTTCCACAACACACGGACAAGGGATCCGTTTTTCAAGGAACTCTTCCAATCCATAAAGGATTAGAATCAGGATAGCATTCTGAATGACTTTGAATGAGTTACTGTTTAGAAATAACTCTTTCAGTTGATTGAATATTTGAACATTCAATCCCATTGTACCGGTAATCTCGAGCACCAACTCCAGCTCTCACAACAACTAAGGTTTACAGCAAATCACTGGGGAGCTTTTAATAAGACCTGTGAAGCTCCACCCAGGAGTTCTTGACATTGTTCAAACACATTGAAACATCTACAGTTTGATCGCATCTGCCCTAATTTGGAAGTAAACAGTTAAATCCAAGAACAGGAAGGGGAAGTCTCCAACATGGCATAATGTATGAGACATCCTTTTCATGTTAGCTTATTCATATTCAAAGCATTATATTCAGTAATTTGGAGAGTCTCTGATCTGAACAGTTTGCAACATCTCCCTCATCTACAGATTGAAAGAAAGAACTTACATTAAGACAGCTCCTTTCCGAACTTCTCAAAGAGCTTTAATGTGAGTCACTTTTTGTGGAACAGCCAATCTTGGTTCTATCAATAGCAATGAGATGAATGACACTTTGGGTGAGCGAGGATGTTGACCAAGACACTGGCAGTTTGGGGATTGAAAAATTCACCGTTTCCCATATCTCTAGACATGAATATATGCATAGGGTCTGAAACAAGACTGACAGCAGCCTTCTATAGCCAGTGCTAGATTTAACAGAATGGTGATCTCGAAAAACATGACCATTGGTATCAGTTCAATTGAAGGGATTATTCCATGCAAGTTTATTAATATTCACATTCACACGACTACTAGTGCCTCTGTGAAAATAAATTGCCATCCTGCTGTGATAAGTTCACTGTTTTCAAACACCCTCTCCAAGAAAAAAGTCACAATCTCCACTTATACAACTCTTCACACTTTATTAAGATAGATAGTTAAAGTGTTTCGCAAGCGATGAATTATTTTAAAGTGCAGTCACTGTTGTTTTGTAGGAAAACACATTTGACATTCTGCCCAAAGCCCCACAAGGAACAATTCGATAAATGACCAGATAATATGTTTTGATTGTGCTTGTAAATGGATAAATATTGAACAGGACACCACAAGAAATTTCTTGATCCTATTCAAAATTATACCCCTGATTTTTTCTGCCCACTTTGAACAGCCAGGCGGGAATTCAAGCCAGCATATCAACTGAAAGACAAGTAGCTCTAATAATTAACACTGAGGTGTTAACCCAGATTAGGGGCTTAAACCCATGAGTGTCTGATTTAGAAGTGTATGTTTTCGAGGTAATGCTAGGATAATGACTAATGTTAAAGTAACTTGATATAAATAAAAGAGTCACTAGCATAAAGGTACATCATGCATCTAAAATGCACTTTGCAGAATAAATTAACTAGCAAGATAAGACATATTAAAAATTTCCTCTAATACAGGTAGTTTTCTGAATATAAATTAGTTATAATTAAGCATGTATATTTATTCATTATTGTTTTACTTAGTGAAAAACTTCTTGCTAGTGTTGACCAATAGGTCTAAAATGATATGCAGGTATCTTCTCAAAGCACACATGCACATATGTCATGATTAACATTCATCCTGGCTCAGTACTTTGTTTTCATTGATGTTAATGCTGAAAATAAGTAGATTGTGCAACACATAAGTAGATTGTGAAACATGGGGCCAATACATTCAGGGCTGCCAGAGGATCAATGCATATTTATTGGAATATTCACAACAACAACTTACACTGTGTAATAATTTATATTCATAACTTATATACAACTTGTATTTACACTAAAATGTATCTAGTGGCATTTCACTGAACTTGGTTCTGAGGAAGATGTCTGATGAAATATAAATGAGCTTTTCTAATAACTTTGGTAGGTTAGAGGTTGGCAATTTAGTTCCAATATTCTCATGAAAGGGTTTTGAAGTGCACAGGTGTGCAACAGATTGTTTCTTCATGAGGTCTGTAAAATAATTATTAAATTTGTTGTGTAGACCAACCCTGGTTCAATGAGGAGTGCGGGAGAGCATCCCCAGAGCAGCATCTGGCATAGCTAAAAATGGGTTGATAATATGGTGAAGCTACAACACTGTACTATATGTATGGTAAACAGCAGAAGCAGCATGTTACAGACAGAGCTAAATGACCCCACAACCAGTGAATTAGATGAAAGTTCTTCAGTCCAGCTAGGTTTCAGTTGTGAATGGTGGTGAACAATTAAACAACAAACAGGAAGAGGAGGCTCCACAAACATCCCTGTATCAATTGTGGGAGAGCGCAGCACATCAGTTTAAAATTACAAGGCTGCAACCATCTTCAGTCAAAAGCACTAAATGGATGATCCATCGTGGCCTCCTTTTGAGGTTCCCAGCATCGTAGATGCCAGTTTTCAGACAATTTGATTCACTCCACATGTGTAAACAGTCCTTCAGCAAGAATACATTTATCTGAAAGGGAGCTGACACTAAAGGCCAAGCAAAGGGAAGAGGTAAATGAACATTTATCAGAACTCGACCAAGTCTCACAACCCAGGAACCAATGAGCTTGATCCCAATTGTTATGAGACAGCTTTTTGGAAAAGCTGAGTTATTTGAAAAATCCCATAGGGAAACTTTAAACAACTGTCATAACCTATATTTTAAGTGGTATTTTTTAGATGCAACTTTAAATTCAGGGATCAGACCACCAGTTCTCGGGAGGTTTTTGTATTAAACTGAATGAAAAATTTTATTAATTTACACAAGTTAAATACATATACATGGTTACAAATCACAACTATCATAACTTTTAACAAATTCATAAACTAATCTCCAATAAGGCAACAGCAACCCATAGACTTAACCAAACACAAGGTAAAGCATTTTCATCTTATGAATTCAAAATGATGTTCTTTTCACTTTGGTTCCTGTGGAGATGGTTGTAGGCTTACAGCTACTTTGATCTTACATTGCCCCTCCAATGATCAGTTTAATTGACCTTCTTTAAAAAAAACAAGCTGGGAATTGAAATGGATTTATTCAGAGACACCGGCACAATGGAATAACTTCATGAATATGTTAGCCAAGGGATAGCTGATGCAATCAGACCACACAAAGATATGTGTTTTTCCAGATCTAACTTACTTACCTTGACTATTGAACTACTGTGGTCAAGCAGTAAATAACGCTTACAAGCTAACAGCTATGATCCCATTACATCTCGGTTGGCACCCACATCCCTGGGAAACGCTTATTCCAAAACTGCTTCAGATGATGAAGCTCATTCACCAATATGATGCTGGTTCATCGAAATCCCTTTACTTGTTAATGGGCTATTCACAAACCCAGGATGTGGAATTGAGACAAGATCTAAGAAGTTACAATCAAAAATAGGGATGGGTTTGTATCAGTTGGGTGTGACTTTTGTTCTATAAGAAGTGTGTGTTTAGGGACAAGGGCAACAACCTATAAGGCTAACTGCAGTTGGGATTGATCGTCTGCACGAAAGTGAGCACTATTCAAAAATTAAGGAGTGAAAATGGGAACAGCATTCTTGGGTATTGACATAACTTGAAAGGGACAGGGTACTGAAATTTGTAAGTGATCAGTGGTACAATAAACTGTTAAAAGAATGCTGAGATGTACTGAATTGGGAGCCTTGATCATTTTACCTCGCCCAGATGGGTTCAGGTTCAGATTTTGGTATGAGTGTATAACGAGTGGGACCGCGGGGAAGGGGGTGGGGGGCGGAATCACCCATCTACAGAATTTGCCCCGCCCAACATGGGATCTGATCGGGGAAAATGGAAGAGACGGTAGTGCAGTGTTTGGTGAGAAATTACTTTTGAAAGAGGGGAGGATATGAGTTATCGCGCCTGCATCAAACCCTCTAAAAGAAGCTGAGGAATGGGAGGACACTCCCATTGTAAAGAGGCCAAAATCCGTACACAGTGTATGGTTGTTTTTTAATTATTTTTAACAGCGTGTGGTTGTTAGCATACAGGTGACAAACACAATTAGCGCAGGAACAATAGGAAGGATGACCAAAATGTTGTTGATAGGGATGTGTTTGAGGATGGCCTTAAGAAAGTGACAGGGATTGGGAAGCAGAGAGGATTAGGAAGGGAATTGCAGGTTGCTTAAGATATCACCTATGGTTGGGCTATGGCAAGGAAGGTGTGCAATAAAGCAGAGGCAGAGGAGATTGGAGAGTTTCATGAAGGGTTAGGGGTGGGTAGGTGGGAAGGAAAAAGCTAAAGAGATACAGAGGGGAGTAACATGAAGAGATTTAAAGAGAAGGGTGAATGTGTTAAATCTGAGTTGTTGGAGGGACGTGAGTTAATATAGGTCAGTGAGGGCGGAGCTGGAAGAATCACATCGGCCAATGCATGTACAGCAAGTTCCCGCAAACATCAGTGCGATAATGACCAGATTATTTTGTTCTCATGGTAATCTGCCTTTTTAGTGATGTTGATGAGGAATAAAGATTGGCCAGGACATCAAAGAGAATTCCTCTGCTCTTCAAATTAATTGTCATGTTGCCTTTTATGTCCACCTGAGAGGGCAGAGGGGTTCGGTTTAATGTTCCACTCAAAGCCGACAGTGCAGAACTCCCTCTGTTGTCGCTAGATTATCAGATTGGATTATGTGTAGTCCCAGAGTGCGACTGAATCCACAAAGGGTCAGGAGCTCACATGATTGGCAGCAGCAGGGGGCGATTGATGAGCCCATTCAAACCAGTCCAATGAAGGGTGATGGTGGACCTCTGAAGGAAAAGTGAAGTAGAGCAGAGACAGTACCATGGTGAATAACGACAAAGCAAAGAATAACTATAGGGAACAGATCAGAATGGGTTCAACACAGATTAAAGATTCCCAGCAGAGGAGCAGGAAACAGAGCCAGCAGAAATGGGTCTGGTGATGGAACCCAGGCTGCGCAGCAGAGGACACATTTTCAGGAAAACAGCTGCAAAGGTGAGGGTCACTGTAAAGCTCAGAAGCCAGTGGAGAAATGGAAATTGGCCCAGGGGAGAAATGGAAATTGGCCCAGGGGAGGGAACTTCCCTCACCCACCCACCCCGCCCCCACCCCCAGGACACACAAGTCTGAAGCTGAGAACTCAGTGGTCAGTCAGTTGTGACTGTCAAAGGTGTCAGCTGTGGCTAAGCTGGGAGCACTCCCACCTCTGAGTCCGAAGTTTGCAAGTTCAAGTCCCGTTCCAGAGATTTTGAGCAACAAATCTAGATTGGTGTTCCCATTGAGGGAGTGCTGCACTGTCAGAGATGCTGTCTTTCCAATGAGAGATTAATTGAGGTCTCTGAAGTGCATGTGGAAGCCCCACAGCACAATTTGAAGAACAGCAAGGTTCTCCCTGGTGTCCTGAGCAGTTGTTTATCCTTCAATTAACGTCACTAAAACAGAATATCTGGTTGCTGTTTATTGGAACCTGCTGTGTGTAAATTGACTGTGGTGCTTCTAACATTACAACAGTGACTATGTATCCAAAAGTACTTCATTGATTGCAAAGCACTGCTGGAGGTTGTGAAACACACTGTATAAATGCAAGCATTTTTGTTTTCAATGTCTCAGAGCACAGTCCTGAAGCTGACCAGGTAATATAAGCAGGTGAGTTGGGGAGGGTGGGCCTCAGGGTGGTGAGATGGGTACAAATGGGCAGGAACCTGTTACCTTAAACTTAAAGATATTGGGCAGCAGAGCAGTGTCATATCAGCCAAGACATCCAGTGTTGTCCAGCAGAATAGATCAACCCAAATGGCAGAGGAGTCCAGGAAATGTGAGAAGAATCCCAGCTGTTCCAGCCTGACTGCAGTTAACAGCACTTCTCTCATTTAACCATCTCCTGTTTGCTACTCAATGGTTCCTCTATCACGTGATAATTGTCACTACAATGTCACATAACCTCCCATTCAGAAAGGGAATAATTTAAACTCTCTTGCCTCATTCCTGCACGTAGTAAATGATTCTGACTCATGGGTTTCATCGCATGGAGATCCCAGTAAGGTATGGAGCCACCGTTCATTCTGTTCAATTTATATCGGCTGCAGTCAGAGGCAGGGGTTAAGGGAGGGAACCGGAATGCTTCCAAGGGGCATGGCTGGTGGAGGGCAAACAACTCACAGCTCCAAACCTTCATCCTGCAGGGTGAATGGTCATGTTTGATAAGGGATCATGCAGTTGATCTTCCATGATACCAAGGCAATGGTCTCTCTCTGTAGACTTTCTAGGATGGTGGAGACAAGTGGAAAGTGTCCAAGTGAGGCTTCTTGCATGTGGCTCTTATTGCTGGTCAAAGAACAAGATCACCATTCATATTCATGTGTGAACGGGAGGAACACCCATCTCCGGTCCTCCGGGATGTCCTTTACCTGGAAGGGGTGGAGTGGGGATGCCATGCCTGTGAAAATTCGGCCCCTTCCTCACCAGTATTAGTTTCCTCTTTTTATGTCTGAACTTCGTAGAGCATGTAATATCCAGACTCCAGTGGGGAAAGTTATTTGGCACAGCACCCTGCAAAAGTATACATCTTATACCTTGTAATTTACTGCTTAGACATTATAATAAGTGGACATATTGGTCTCCAAATGAACCCAAGAGATAAGAAATCAGTTGCCCTAAATATTAGGCCTGAAGATGCAATTTTCGTGCACCCCCTTAATTTCAATATTCTCTCTCCAATATTGTTGTTTTCCTGGACCCCAACCATTTCAATGCAACTAATGATGTCAGTTTTCCAAATTCTACCCCACCCACGGCTATTCCAGTTCTGAATGGTCACTTCATGGGTAAATGTGTCAAACCCCTGTCCAGGAGAAGCAGAGCCCCAATTTGAATGACCCCCTCAGTGCAGGCCTCCTTCAGGCTTTGATATACGTAAATTTAATGTTTCCTACAATATGCTTGAAGCAATGTTGGGATGCAAGCATCTTAAATTACAAGCCCATGTCCCTGTTGATTTTTAGTGCAGTTAATTGTTTTTGAAGTTTTCAATGGTTTGGAGGATAGGCTGGCTTTTGTTACTCTTCTAAGGGGTCAGGCATACAAACATGTTAACATGTCCTTTTCCTTTCAATCAATTCTAATAGTTAACAGTAGGAAGGTGGAGTCGAGGATAGCTTAATGTACCAATTAAAAAAAAATTATACTGACTTCTGCAGAGTATGTGCTGTAAGCATTAATCCCACTTATTAAAGGGTGATGTGAAGCAGGGAGTGTTGATTGCTGAAATTTATTTAGGGTGGATCCTGGGATCCCTTCATAGCCTCCCCCATCCCTATCTCTGTGACCTCCTCCTACCCTCCGAGAACTCTGCCCTCCTCCAATTTTGGCCTCTGGTGTGGCAGTACTGGGACAGATTCTCAGGGTCTTAAAGATTTCTTTTAATAGAGTCGCAGGGCCCAGAAACACTGGGTGAGAGCTTCTGGAAGCCTGAGAACATTTGGGTGCTACTGCAAACTCTGGGCGAAATCAGGGAGTATGGGAATATTTAATCACTTAAGGATGGATTGGGGAGTGAGGGATGGGGAGCAGGGTTGTGACGGGAGGACATTCTGGAGGCCAGTGGGATTGCGAGAACTTCAAAGCATGGGAAAGACAGAGACAGGCAGTTCTGCATTCCCAGTGCTCACCTTGCTACTGGGGATTGTGAGTTGCCATTCAGCACTCTCCATCAAAATGACGGGGGTGGCCGAGTCCTACATGGACACCCTGGCAGGACGTGGCTTGATTCCCCATCCCTTTATGTATTCCTGCTAGAGTTGTGACTGGAGGGTGCTGGAAGTGTGGTGGGATTTTCAGGTAGAACAACTTGGATTTATATTGTGCACTCTCTACATGGTAAAATATCTCAAGGTGCTTCATGGGAGAATTATTTGACAAAAATTGACACCAATTCACATGAGGAGCTATTTGGGCAGCTGCTTTGTGAGAGAGGTGTAAGATTTGCTCCAGTTGTCACAGATTACCCAAAAAGGGAGTCCAAATCAAAGGTAGTTTTAAAGCAATTTATTAAGAAGCAACAGGAGGTGGAGAGGTTACGGGAGGGAATTGCAGAGTAGTGCAATGGAATGTGATAGAGGAGAAATATAACCTTAATTGAAGGAGAATAGATTACTAATTACCTCCAGCGCTAATTGGTCCTGGTCTCCAATGATACTGAGCTCCCGGTTCAACAGCCTTCTCAGTTTCTGGGCCCACTTCATCTCGTCATTCTGTGTTCAATCCTTTCTTAGTCACCAATCTATGAAGGGCACAGCAAGCAATCACAATACCAGAGATAAAAGCAAAAAACTGCGGATGCTAGAAATCCAAAACAAAAATAAAAATACCTCAAAACTCAGCAGGTCTGGCAGCATCTGCGGAGAGGAACACAGTTAACGTTTTGTGTCAGTATGACTCTTCAACAGAACTAAGGAAAAATAGAGAAGAGGTGAAATATAAGCTGGTTTTAAGGGGCGGTGGGACAAGTAGAGCTGGATAGAGGGCCAGTGATAGATGGAGATAACCAAAAGATGTCACAGAAAAAAGGACAAAGAGGTGTCGAAGGTGGTGATATTATCTAAGGAATGTGCTAATTAAGGGTAGAAAGCAGGACAAGCAAGGCATAGATAGCCCTAGTGGGGGTGGGGTAAAGGGAAGGAATCGAAATAGGCTAAAAGGTAGAGATAAAACAATGGATGGAAATACATTTAAAAATAATGGAAATAGGTGAAAAGTAAAAATCTATATAAATTATTGGAGAAAAAAAAGGGGGGTGGTCGGAAAGGGGTGGATGGAGGAGAGAGTGCATGATCTAAAATTGTTGAACTCAATATTCAGTCCGGAAGGCTGTAAAGTGCCTAGTCAGAAGATGAGGTGCTGTTCCTCCAGTTTACGTTGAGCTTCACTGGAACAATGCAGCAGGCCAAGGATGGACATGTGGGCATGAAAGCAGGGTGGAGTATTGAAATGGCAAGCGACAGGGAGGTCTGGGTCATGCTTGCGGACAGACCGAAGGTGTTCTGCAAAGCGGTTACCCAGTCTGCGTTTGGCCTCTCCAATGTAGAGGAAACTGCATTGGGAGCAACGAATACAGTAGACTAAATTGAGGGAAGTGCAAGTGAAATGCTGCTTCACTTGAAAGGAGTGTTTGGGCCCTTGGTTGGTGAGGAGAGGGGAAGTAAAGGGGCAGGTGTTGCACCTTCTGCGGTTGCATGGGAAGGTGCCGTGGGAGGGGGTTGAGGTGTAGGGGGTGATGGAGGAGTGGACCAGGGTGACCCAGAGGGAATGATCCCTGCGGAATGCAGCTGGGGTGGGGGGGGGTGAAGGGAAGATGTGTTTGGTGGTGGCATCATGCTGGAGTTGGCGGAAATGGCAGAGGATGATCCTTTGAATGCGGAGGCTGGTGGGGTGATAAGTGAGGACAAGGGGGACCCTATCACGGTTCTTGGAGGGAGAGGAAGGTGTGAGGTCAGATGCGCGGGAGATGGGCTGGACACGGTTGAGGGCCCTGTCAACCACCATGGGTGGAAAACCTCGGTGAAGGAAGACATGTCAGAGGAACTGTTTTTGAAAGAGGCATCATCAGAACAGATGAGAAGGAACTGAGAGAATGGAATGGAGTCCTTACAGGAAGTGGGGTGTGAGGAGCTGTAGTCGAGGTAGCTGTGGGAGTCGGTAGGCTTGTAATTAATATTGGTGGACAGTCTATGACCAGAAATTGAGACAGAGAGGTCAAGGAAGGGAAGTGTCAGAGATGGACCATGCGAAAATGATGGAGGGGTGGAAATTGGAAGAAAAATTAATAAATTTTTCCAGGTCCAGACGAGAGCATGAAGCAGCACCGAAGCAATCATCGATGTACCGGAGAAAGAGTTGTGGGAGGGGACCGGAGTAGGACTGGAACACTACCCCATAAAGAGAAAGGCATAACTGGGGCCCATGCGGGTACCCATAGCCACACCTTTTATTTGGAGGAAGTGGAGAGGAGTTTAAGGAGAAATTGTTCAGTGTGAGAACAGAGGCCCAAACAATCCCCATCCACCGCTACTCTCCTCCATCTGGCTGAACTTGTTCTAACACTGAACAAGTCTACTGCATTCGTTGCTTCCAATGCGGTTTCCTCTACATTGGAGAGACCAGACGCAGACTGGGTAACCGCTTTGCAGAACACCTTCGGTCTGTCCGCAAGCATGACCCAGACCTCCCTGTCGCTTGCCATTTCAATACTCCACCCTGCTCTCATGCCCACATGTCCATCCTTGGCCTGCTGTATTGTTCCAGTGAAACTCAACGTAAACTGGAGGAACAGCACCTCACCTTCCGACTAGGCACTTTACAGCCTTCCGGACTGAATATTGAGTTCAACAATTTTAGATCATGAACTCTCTCCTCCATCCCCACCCCCTTTCCGATTCCCCCCCCCAATTTTTCCAATAATTTATATAGATTTTTCTTTTCCCACCTATTTCCATTATTTTTAAATGTATTTCCGTCCATTGTTTTATCTCTACCTTTCAGCCTATTTCGATCTCTTCCCTTCACCCCACCCACACTAGGGCTATCTGTACCTTGCTTGTCCTGCTTTCTACCCTTAATTAGCACATTCCTTAGATAATATCACCACCTTCAACACCTCTTTGTCCTTTTGTCTATGACATCTTTTGGCTATCTCCACCTATCACTGCACCCCCCCGCCCCCACCCCCTAAAAACCAGCTTATATTTCACCCCTTTTCTATTTTTCCTTAGTTCTGTTGAAGAGTCATATGGACTCGAAACATTAACTGTGTTCCTCTCCACAGATGCTGCCAGACCTGCTGAGTTTTTCGAGGTATTTTTATTTTACAATACCAGAGACTCCTTTGGGAGCATAAGGCAGAGCCTCTCCTGCTCTAATCAAGCCAGTGAGCCCTTCCTTTCCAGCCCCTTCCTGTAATCTCAGTGACCTCTCTGGTGGATTTTATGGCCCCGTTGCAATATATCTCCACGCCCAACCCCCCCCCCCCCCCCCACCACCCCCCCGCCTCCAACCTGTGGATATGGCAAGCCACTTAAACCTCCAATCAGTTGAGTAAATCTGTAATATCCCACCAGGCAGGAGGGGGCCATAAAATCCTGGCCCTTGTTTCACTGGTAAGTTTGGCATCGAAAGGGGTGGTGGAAACCATGGAAATAAGGGGTTTAATAAGTTTTCTACAAGCTATTCTAGCATCCCATTGTCCTCTGATACATTGTAGCTGGTCAAAAATCATTTGAGCACTGAGACAATGAAATTATTTTATATTCAGGAGTAGTTCTTTATGATTCTTTCATGAGCTGAGAACAGAAAAACATAAGCAATGGGAGTAGAAGTGGGCCATAGTGAGCTCACACTGCCATTCAATAGGATCATGGCTTACCTGCTCTGGGCCTTAACTCCACTTTCCTGCCTGCTCCCAATATCCCTTGAATCTATAGTTCAAAAATCTGCCTACCTCAGTGTAGAATATGTTCAATTCCAAAGACATGGGCATTGCTGGCAAGGCCAAAATTTCTTGTCCATTCTTTTAGAACTGAATGATTTACTGTTATGACCACAGGCGGTGTTAATTGCTGTGAAAACCAAATCCCAGAGGAACTTGTCTTTTTTGTATTCTGATAACGAGAAGAAGACATACCAATCTCACCAGTAAGAGGTCCAGTAATGCATTGGGATTTTAAAAATTACAAGTAAAAGTTTTATTAACAAAAATAAAAGAACTTAAGCACACAAGATTACAGTGACACAATTAAGGTTAGTCTTACAAAGCCTTGCCCCAAAAACTCTCTACTTGGTCAAACCCACAAGTAAACACCTTCCGGGCAATACTCCCTTATTGATGTCTACTATGAAATGCAGTAATATTACACAAGGCAAACTGCTGTAGCTTCAGTAAAGGAATACCACATGATGTCTACTCTCTTCCACTCTGCGTTGTAATCCACTTCAGAATAAAACTGCTTGGTGTAAGCCAAGACTTTTCTGGGTTGACTGGATGGGTAATTCAAACTCCATCCTCTTCCAGCTCAGAGCACCAGCTACAGCTCAAACAGCTCCAGCCTTGTCCACCTATCTGCAGCTCAATAGCAAATCTAAAATACCCTTTTTTTCCCTCCCATTTCCTTTGCTCTTGTACCTCTTTAAAACTCAAACCTTTCCAAATATAAGATCTTTCATGGTTCCATCTTGTCTTTGCTTTTGGGTCAATAAAAAAAAAATATCCTCGCTGCTGTTTACCTATGGAACTCCTGCAAGATGCAAACATGCTTCTTTTTACCTCTGACTCCCCTTTGATTTTCAAAAAACTCTCAACTTATTTAAAAATGCAAATGTTAGATCTAACCTATTTACTTGTACCTCAAACTTAACACCTCTATAATTTTCATGGTTCCAACCCCCAGACAGCCTGACTCCTATCAAACTCTGCCCAGCTTAATTAAATTTCACACACATAGACACAGGCACCCAGCCTTCTTTATAGAAGAACACTATATTCCCCAATTTATTTAAAAAATAACATCCAATATCACACTTACTCAGTCATTTCAGAGAACAGTGCTGTGGGTCTGGAGTCACATATACACCAGATTCTAAAGATGGCAGATTTCCTATCCTAAAGGATATTAGTAAACCAGGTGTTTCTTTTAATAATCTGACAGTTTCATGGTCACTATTACTGATACTAACTTTTTAAAATGCCATATTTATTTAATTAAGTGAATCTAATTTTCTCAGGCAGTGTGTTGGAATTTGAACTCACGTACAATAGGAGTCTGAAATGCAATGCAGCAGGCATCCGTGGCAAGAGAAAATGAGCCAGCATTTATATATTTATGACCTCAGGACATCGCAAACTGCTGTATAGGCGTTGAAGCTCTTTTGAATTTTAGTTGCTTTTGTAATGTAGGAATCCTTGCACAACAAGGTCCAAAAAATCACAATGAAATAAATACTCATCAAATATTTTAGGTCTTGGTTGAGGGACAAATGTTGACCAAGAGAACTCTGCTGCTCTTCTTCAAATAGTGTCTTAGGATGTTTTGCAACTTAGGATAGGGGCCTTGACTTCATGTCTCATCCATAAAACGACGCCACCAATGTTTGAGCACTCCTTCAATACTGCATGTAAGTGTCAGCCTAGATTATGAACTGAAGTTCTGGAATGGGACAATGAACAAACACCCTATGGGCTCAGGGGTGCGTTTGTTACCCACTGAGACAAGGCTCACACCCTGCATGTGTTTGAGTCCAGCAACATGCTACAACTGCATAACCCTTTTCATACTGCTGCCCAAGATTCATCCCCTTTCTGATGAATTCCTCAGCTCTGCTGAAGATAGTATTGGTGACCTTGTGTACAGAGACTACAGCTCACTGGCTGATGTGATACAGTCTTTGGATAAATATTTGAAGAAAAATAATTTACACATCTATGGGGAAAGAACAGAAGGCTAGGATTAATTGGATAGCACTGTGAAAGAGCCAGCAAAGAATGTGTTGGGCTGAATGGCCTCCTCCTACGTTGTATCATTCTATGATCCTAAGAAGTCTTTGTTGCAGCTTGGAAGACACTTATGGTACAAAAATTCGGATCTGGTTAACTTTGAGCAGAACTGTTCAGTTAACTGTGCAGGACATCCTAGGATATTCTGGACCCAATTGCAGGGCAGGTGCATAGGTTTCTTCTACAGAAAGGCCTAGGCCATAAATAATGGGCCCGGACATAGGGACAGCTTTGAGTTTGGCTGGTCTCAAAGGAGATCATGACTTCTGGTGGCCCAACTGCATCCAATGGTGAAAGTCCTAGCGATCCCATCCCAAGATTTAGCAGCTTCCCAACCCATTTCCTCCACATAAATGTTTGGAAAATGAAGGACTAACTCCAACAGAACATTTTTCATTAATGATAATTTTTAAAAATCTAACCTTCAACCTAACAAATATTTTTGTCAATAATAATTTTAAGAATAAACAATTTTCAAAACTTAATCGCTAACCCAATTCCTAACCATTAATCATAAACCTAACCAATAATCCTAACCCTAACAGGACATGTTGTCAGTAATTTAAAGAATAAACAATTTCAAATTCTAAACAATAAACCTAATTTTAAACTCAAACATCTGACCCCCAATCACGAACCCGAATACGAAGCATGAAATCTAACCCCTCACCCTCAGTTGACCTTAGTGTCAATCACTGTGACATCATTACACTCATTATGGTATCATCAGTGATCAATGTGATGTCAGTGATGATGCTGATCACCCACATTTATGAATAGTCACTCCAAATATTAACAGTAACACTGCATGCCATAATTAGTTTACTTCTCCAACATTGATTTTATTTGAACTGAATAGATGTGTTATTAATTTATTGTGGCTGAATTACATCCTTATAAAATTCCTTTCCAAGTGTTTCTGAAAATTTACGTCTAAATCATCATGTCAGCTGTAGTTCCTGCTCCAGCTCCAGCAACTGCTCCAGTTCCAGCTTCTGCTGCTGCTCCAGATCGAGATCCGGCCACTGATCCTGCTGCAGCTCCTGCTGCAGGTCCTGTTCCAGCTCCAGCTCCTGCTCCAGCTCCAGCTCCAACTCCAGCAGCTGGGCCAGCTCCAGCTCCAGCTGCAGGTCCTGGTCCCGTTCTTCGGCCCGCTCCCGCTCCCGCTCCTGCTCCCACTCCCACTCTCTCTCCAGCTCTAGCTCCAGCTTCAGCTCAGGGTGGCTGTTGCCAATTCTCCGTAATCAGGTGTTGAAATCCTGTCTCCAAGTGACACTAGTGTGTAACCAGGGGCCATATCACTGTCTGACCATGAGCCACATCACAAGAGTTGCCAGGAGTCATGTCATAAAGCAGCCAAAGTCCCTCCCACTTAAAGCATTGCACCCCATCCACTGATATTTCCCTCATTATGACCTTCCTATAAACACACCTCTTTTTTTAAGTAAACTTTTGGTCACCCCTCCTAATAGCCTTCACTCAGTGAAATATTTATATGCTTACACTTCTGCAAAGTGCTTTAGGTCATTTTTCTATGTTGAAGGAAATAGGTAGGGTACACACACATGAGCTGTAAACAAAGTACAGAGCTCATAGTCTGTAAAGAGTACAAACCCACTATCTGTGAGTCAGATTCAAACCATGTGCAGTTCGTGTAATATTTCAACAACTAACTTTTTTAAAGGCATGCTAATCCTTCAGGTCACGGTCTTGGACCCAATTTCTTTGTCCCTAAATACCTCTAGGTCCAGTTTCATAAGGTCAGTAAGTGAAAAAGGGAAAAAAAGACATCATGCAGGCCTAATTGCTATTTTTGCATGAGAATCATAAAATTGTACAGAACAGAATGAGGCCATTTGGTCCATCACAGGTAATATTCATGCCATAGAAGTGCCAGGCAATGACCATCTCCAACAAGAGAGAGAATCTAACCATCTGCCCTTGACATTCAGCAGCATTACCATCATTGAATCCTGCACTATCAGCAACCTTGGGGTTACGTCCTCAGTGGATAGGAAATCATGAGCAAGTCATCCGTGACTTTCTAATTAGCTGCCCTCTTGGAGCAAGTCCCCTTCAGCTCACTCCACACATAGACTCCCTGATGGACTTTGGGTTAATGCTTTGAAAATAAATAAAAAAGGGTTGCAATTGCACTTTACTTTGTGAAGGTACATTGACTTTCATATTAGAACGAAGGAAAGAGAGAGTGAAACATGGATCATGGACAATTTAGAGAACCCCCCTAAATGGCCTTTAGCAGATCCCAAGTGTAAGATACCATCATTACCTATGAGATGATTTGAAACATAAGTAAAGGTATGTGTAACTTGCCTCATCTGTGAAAACAAAGTTTAGTTTGCGGCAAACTAATGTCAAAAAATGGCCAAGTCACTGAATATATTTAAAAACAAAATAGATAGATTTCTGGACTCTAAAGGTGTCAAGGGGCATGGGGGGAGAGTGCAGGAGTACAGCGTTGAGAGAGAGGATCAGCCATGATCATATTAAATGGCGGAGCAGGCTCGAAGAGACAAATGACCTACTCCTGCTCCTATTTTCTATGTTTCTATGTATTTCTACGTCAAGCCCATGATTTAGAAGTTTAGTTAAAAGTGATTGTAGCAACAGAATGCTGAGTGATTTGAAGCTATGGAGAAAGCAGAAGTAGCGAGTTAATCACGGTAGAATGTACTTGAGATTTTGCACAGGCACATTCTGTTCACAAGAACAGCTATGTGATTGGACAAGAACTGCATGGTTATGTACAAGGATTGTTTTCATTGGTGGCCTAGGTGTAGCAACGGGAAGAATACCAGGATAAGAAAAGACCCTCAGAGAAGGTTCCATAATGCGAGGAAGAAACAAGGATGGATGACAGAAAAGAAGTAGAAGGCTGAAGTCTGCAAGAGGAATGACGCACTGCTGTGCAGAATCAACTCAGGAAGTACATAACCCACATTGTTCTGTAAATTGCTGGCTGAACTTATTCTAAACCTGACTTTTGGTGAACAAATTTGTTCTGACTTTCTCTGAATAAAGTTGCTCCATCACTGAACATTTCTTGCTATATCCAATCCCATTGTTAATAAGTGGTTTAATAATCCTTACATATGTTAAGTTCCCAATGACTTAGGATAACATTAGTGGGTGGGTGAGTTTGTTGCCCATGATTCCTGATACAATGCATGGAAGATGGAAATAGTACATGTTATGACGTGGCAGGTGATGTGTGCTAGGTGGACCAAACCCACAAGGGAAACATGGCCACACTATCACTACGGTTTTGCAATTTGTATTTATTGCAACAAGATTCAAAAGTAATATGTCCACTAATACCTTCAGAGATTTTAAAAACTAAATTTAAATGTTTATTAACAAAAGAAAAGATTTCAAGCACATCCATAAGATTACAGTTACTTAATACTATAACAAATCCCCAAATCCTTAATTAACCTGACTCCCAACTACAAGGCAACTGTCCAAAATAGATTTTAAATTTAAATAGGCAAGCCAGCACCCACTTGATGGGGAATTCCGGAGGCTTTCTCCACCTTTGGTTACTGGACACAGCAGACTTCCGCAAAAGTGGCTGGGGGCTTCCCCTCGGCTGTTTTACATGGTCCTTTTAGACCTTACATGGCCCCCCAACATCCTTCTTTATGTATGTGTCTCTCTCTTCAATCTGTAAATTCCATTGTTCTATATGTCTTTGGAAATTTACTTTTCCTATAATATAAAAATCTTTCATGTTGCCAATATGGTCAGTACTTCTGGGAAAAATAAACATACTGCTTGGTCTTGCTGATCTTGTTAGTTGTAAACATCCTATCATCCCTTTGAAACCCAAACAACCCCTTCATTTATCTAAAAATGCAAATTTCCTTTACACCCTACATGCTAAGCCCTCACCCATTTTTACTCATTAGCATTTCAAATGCTTTTTACCCCTAACTTTTTTTGATAATTTCAAGCTTGCAGCCTACCTGACTCTAATTCAATTAAATCACACAGACAGCACCATCTACACTCACACCCATAAGCCTACTTTACAATCAACCAGAAGAATATAATGAAAAAATTGTTAGTTTCATGACATACAGAAACTCAGACTGCTTGCTGGATATCAACTCAGGCATATTCTAAGTCTTTGGGAATGTTGTATTGTTTCTAATTCTTTATGGATTGAAACTGTGTGTGAGTCAAAATGTGTGAAATTCTAAAAAAAATCTCTGCATTGAATCACAAGCAGTTCCTTTTTTTAAGTTTTCACTGTAATAGGTCATTAGAGTCTGTTCTGCCACTCAATTAGATTATGGCTGATCTGTGAGCTAACTCGTTACACCTGCCTTTGCCCCTTATCCCTACATACCTTTATGTAATCCATCAATCTTATATTTAAAATTAACAATTGATCTATTTGCAAAGAAAGTTCCAAACTTCTGGCACCCTTTGTGCGTAGAAATGTTTCTTAACTTCAACATGAGATTTTGGTTCTAAATTGAAGACTATGTCTCCATGTCCTGGACTCCCAAACCAGCAGAAATTGTTTCTCTTTTTCTGCCTTATCAGTTTCCCCTACTGCCTTGAAAACATTGAATTAAGCACCCCTTACACTTCTAAATTACAGGAAACACAAACCTAGTTTCCCTCCTCTGTACACTTGGCGCAGGATTTTCCTGTCAGCGAGCGGGGGGGGCGGGGCCCACTTGCTGATGCGTAAAATGACGCGAGGTGATGTCGGGCGGAACTCCCGACGTCACCGCGCCCCATTTAAATTTTCCGGTAGGCGGGGGCACAGCAAAATCAGCTGTGCATCCATTGACCTGTCAATGGCATTTAGCTAATTAAGGTACCTGCCTGTCCAACCCTAAGGTTGGTGGGCAGGCCAGGAGCCCCGGCGGGAATTAGAAAAAGCATGAAGCCTCATCCATGGGCCGGATGAGGTTTCATGTAGGTTTTAAAAAATGTTATTAAAGTTTTTGTAAACATTATGGACGTGTCCCAACTCATGTGACAGTGTCACATGAGGGGACATGTCAGGAATTTTTTTTTTCTATTTTTAATATTTACGACCGAACAGCCGATCTCCCTGAGGCAGCACTTAGCCTCAGGAAGATGAATGCGCTCTTTCATGCGCATGCGCTAAAGAGCGCACTCTCAATTTAGGGATTCCGCCCCCGCCCGCACATGGAGCGCATAGCCTTTCCATGTGGATGTCGCGCTGGGTGGACCTTAATTGGCCCGCCCACATAAAATGGCAGCAATCGGAGGTGCACCTGTGCATGCCCACCATTCAACTGCGCCCCCAATGGGGAGAAAATCCTGCCCTTGGAGTCTGGTAATTCTGGTAAAATTACACTGCACTCTCTCCAAGGCCAGAAAATGCAAAATGACTTGCATTAATGCAACAGCTGAAATGCAGCAATTCACCTGTGATCCTTCACAATTGACAATCAGACCCCAGCTGATGTAGAAGGGAGGCAGCTGAAAGTATTGCCCAGGAAGTACGCCTTAAGGGGGTCTTTTGAATGTGAAGAGACATGTGGTAACTCAGAGGTTTAATGCAGAGGAAAGTATCTGAAAACTCTATCATTGATCCAAAGGGTGGAGAGAATGGAACAGTTCTATTGAAGTTTAATTCTGGGCACCACACTTCAATGAGGATGTCAAAGTCTTGATGAGAATGCAAAAAAAAACTTATCAAAATGTTATCAGGGATGAGGAACTTCAGTGGTGTTGAGAGTTTAGGAAGGCTGGGATTGTTCTCTTGATAGCAGAGAAGATTAAGAGCAGCACTTCATTTGCACTTCCCTCAATTTTGTCTACTGCATTCGCTGCTCCCAATGCGGTCACTTCTACATTGGAGAGACCAAACACAGACTTGGTGACCACTTTGCAGAACACCTTTGGTCTGTCCGCAACTATCCCAGACCTCCCTGTCGCTTGCCATTTCAACACACCACACTGCCCACATGTCCGTCCTTGGCCTGCTATGTTCCAGTGAAGCTCAACGCAACTGGAGGAACAGCACTTCATCTTCCAACTAGGCATTTTACAGTCTTCTGGACTGAATATTGAGTTCAACAATTTCAGATCATGAACTCTCTCCTCCATCCCCACCTCCTTTCTGATTCCCCCCTTTTCCAATAATTTATAATTTTTTTTACAACTATATTTTTTTCTTTTCCCTCCTATTTTTAAATTTATTTCGATCCATTGTTTCATCTCCACCTTTTATCCCATTTTGATTCCTACCCCCCCACCCCACCCGCACTAGGGCCATCTGCCACTAGCTTGCTTCCCTTAATGTCCCCATTAGCACATCCTTTAGATAATATCACCACCGTCAACACCCCTTTGTCCTTTTGTCTATGACATCTTTGTCAGTCTTTTCTTGGCCTCCACCTATCACTGGCCCCCTGTTGAGCTCTCCTGTCCCATCCCCTTCTACCAGCTTATGATTCATCTCATTTCTATATGTCTTAGTTCTTATGAAGGGTCATACGGACTCGAAACGTCAACTGTATCCCTCTCCGCAGATGCTGTCAGACCTGCTGAGTTTTTCCAGGTATTTTTGTTTTGTTCTAGATTTCCAGCATCCGCAGTATTTTGCTTTTATCGTAGTGTTTAATTTGACTGCCACTCCTCTTCAAGGAATGCCTACTTTGAAGAAGTATTGCTCTTCTCTCCAACAGGATTTATGCCTATCTCTTTTGCCCTGTTCACTTCATTGTTTTCCATTTCTCTCCTGGTGTTGGACAAGGTGTTTACTAAAACTCGCTTTCACAGCCATATTTCATTCCTCAGTGACTGTCTCCATCTCCAACTTACCCCATGTGGATCCAACTGAAGTTCCACCCCTCATGTTTCAAACCCACCCAGGATTACAGATATCTCCGGGACATACAACGCTCCTCGGACTGCTGTTCTCATCGCATCCTGAGATCCACACTCAGTGCCATGTGCCGCCATATGAACACACTCAACCTCTCCCTCGAGAAGCACCGACGCACCCTATTTCTAAGCTGTCCTTGCCCCCAGTTTCATTTTATTCTTCGTCTCATCCGACGCTTCAACAAGAAACTTTGTCTCTTTCTTTCAAATGCAAAGGAACACAAGCTCCAACAACTCATCGACACCAACACTCATCCAGGACCCTCCACCCCTGCCCATCCCTTTGTCCCCATCCCGACTTCCAATCCCAGCCCCGGCTGTGTATTCACCAAACCCCCTGACCTTCCCCTCTCTGATGCTGAATGTTCAGTGCTCAGCAAATGACTCAGTTTCATACCCTTACGCCCTCATCTCAATGAATTTTGGGCTCGGCATGATGCTGAACTCTTCTTCCGCCGCCTTCGTCTCCATGCTCATTTCTTTGGGCAGGAGTCCTCTCCCCGTTCAACGGATCCTTTTACCCACCTCCAATATTTTCCCTCCACCTGGGCCCCTCCCCCTGGATTTTTACCTGCTCTTGATCTTTTCATTGAGAACTGTTGGCGTGACATCTCAGTTTCTCTGCTTCTCTCACCCACTCTAACCTGTCTCTCTCTGAACTTGCTACACTCCGTTCTCTCAGGTCCAGCCCTGACTTTGTCATCAAACCCGCTGACAAGGCTGGTGCTGTTGTTGTCTGGCGCATTGACCTCTAGCTCGCAGAGGCTGAGCGCCAACTCGCAGACACTTCCTCCTACCTCCCCCTGGACCATGACCCCACCACTGAACATCAAGCCATTGTTTCCAGGACAGTCACTGACCTCATCTCCTCTGGGGATCTTCCTTCCACAGCTTCCAACCTCATAGTCTCCCAACCTTGGACGGCCCGCTTCTACCTCCTCCCCAAAATCCACAAACAGGACTGTCCCAGCAGACCGATCTTGCAAGCCTGTTCCTACCCCATGGAACTCATTTCTTGCTATCTTGACTCCATTCTCTCTCCCCTTGTCTAGTCTCTTCCCACCTACATCCGCGATTCCTCTCACGCCCTACATCATATCAACAATTCCCAGTTCGCTGGCCCCAACTGCCTCCTCTTCACCATGGACGTCCAATCCCTCCACACCTCCATCCCCCACTGAGATGGTCTGAGGGCTCCCTGCTTCTTCCTTGAACAGAGGCCCAAACAATCCCCATCCACCGCTACTCTCCTCCGTCTGGCTTAACTTGTTCTCTCACTGAACAATTTCTCCTTAAACTCCTCTCACTTCTTCCAAATAAAAGGTGTGGCTATGGGTACCCGCATGGGCCCCAGTTATGCCTGTCTCTTTATGGGGTATGTGGAATATTCCTTGTTCCAGTCCTACTCAGGCCCCCTCCCACAACTCTTTCTCCGGTACATCGATTACTGCTTCAGTGCTGCTTCATGCTCTCGTCTGGACCTGGAAAAATGTATTAATTTTGCTTCCAATTTCCACCCCACCATCATTTTCACATGGTCCATCACTGACCCTTCCTTTTCCTTCCTTGACCTCTCAGTCTCAATTTCTTGTGATAGACTGTCCACCAATATTCATTACAAGCCTACCGACTCCCACAGCTACCTCAACTACAGCTCCTCACACCCCGCTTCCTGTAAGGACTCCATCCCATTCTCTCAGTTCCTTCACCTCCATTGCATCTGTTCTGATGATGCCACTTTCAAAAACAGTTCCTCTGACGTGTCTTCCTTCTTCCTTAACCGAGGTTTTCCACCCACGGTGGTTGAAAGGGCCCTTAACCGTGTCCAGCCAATCTCCCGCGCATCCACTCTCACACCTTCCTCTCCATCCCAGAACCATGATAGGGTCCCCCTTGTCCTCACTTATCACCCCACCAGCCTCCGCATTCAAAGGATCATCCTCCACCATTTCCGCCAACTCCAGCATGATGATACTACCTAACACATCTTCCCTTCACCACCCACCCCCCCCGAAAGCTTTCCGCAGGGATCGTTCCTTCCGGGACACCCTGGTCCACTCCTCCATCACCCGCTACACCTCAACCCCCTCCCACAGCGCCTTACCATGCAATCGCAGAAGGTGCAACACCTGCCCCTTTACTTCCCCTCTCCTCACCATCCAAGGGCCCAAACACTTCTTTCAAGTGAAGACCTCCCTGTCGCTTGCCATTTCAACACACCACCCTCTTCTCATGCCCACATGTCCGTCCTTGGCCTGCTGCAATGTTCCAGTGAAGCTAAACGCAAACTGGAGGAACAGCACCTCATCTTCCGACTAGGCACTTTACAGTCTTCCAGACTTAATATTGAGTTCAACAATTTCAGGTCATGAACTCTCTCCTCCATCCCCACCCCCTTTCCGGTCCCCCTTTTTCCAATAATTTATATATATTTTTTACAAATATATTTTTTTCTTTTCCCTCCTATTTTTAAATTTTTTTCGATCTATTGTTTCATCTCCACCTTTTGGCACATTTCAATCCCTTCGCCCCACCCCACCCGCACTAGGGCCATCTGCCACTAGCTTGCTTCCCTTAATGTCCCCATTAGCACATCCTTTGGATAATATCACTACTGTCAACACCCCTTTGTTCTTTTGTCTATGACACCTTTGTCAGTCTCTTCTTGGCCTCCACCTATCACTGGCCCCCCATCGAGCTCTCCTGTCCCACACCCTTCTACCAGCTTATATTTCATCTCAGTTCTATATGTCTTAGTTCTGATGAAGGGTCATACAGACTCGAAACGTCAACTGTATCCCTCTCCGCAGATGCTGTCAGACCTGCTGAGTTTTTCCAGGTATTTTTGTTTTTGTTCTAGATTTCCAGCATCTGCAGTATTTTGCTTTTATATAAGTAGCATGAGCATTGTTGCCTAATGTAACCAGGTGCTGTTGGATCAAAGTCAGAACAGCATTATCCACTCAGTTATGAGGCTGATAAGCAAACTGCAACAGATCAATTTGTGAAACAAAGGGATCTAAAGATGCTTTGACACAATGCACACAAAATACTTCACGACTATTGATGTAAGAGCAACCTGTTGGTAATCAGTCAGCTCAGCAGGCCACAACCTCTTAGCAACTGGAAGAACAGCAAGGAATGGTATGCATATCAAACAAATACTGAAAGACCAGAGAGAAGGGAACTGTAAAATAGAAGATCAGATTTCTTAAGAATTTGTCTGCTAATCTGATCTGGGGCATAATCTTTCCAAGGATTCACTCATATGAATTGCTTCCCCACCTCCCATTAGTTTCAGAATAAAACAAGATCCTTCTAATTCATGAAGTGAAACCAGATGCAAAGCCACATGTTCCTCAAATTCATCATTTTCAAGTTTGCAAAAGGAACATTCATTCAATTTGTTCGCGACATCATGAGGATTGTCTAATTACAAATTGGGGTAATTTCTCCTTTTTGATGGGAAGCCTGACATTTTATGCATACAATTCCAAGTATCTCTGGGATTATTTGTCCTGAAGCAATTATGCAGTTTATCCCTGTATGCATCTTTTGCATTCTGAATTTCATTTCTCATCTTGATTTTTACTTCACCAGGTTTGTCTTGGTGCCTACACTTAAGTGGAATTTGTCGTACCATCATTATTGCTTTTAAGTTCTTTGCAATCCAGGATTTCTCATTTGGATGTGTAGCTGTTCACAAAAGATAATCTAACCATTTATAATATGTGCTCTTATTTATGTCTTCATTCCCATTTCATGCCACATTTGATTCTGTTGAAGGCAAATGGAACAGAATATTGGGTGGAGATCATACCTAGCAGCCAACGAAATTCCACCTGAATAACGCCAAGATGAACTTTGACCTCAGGAATTTCTAGCCTTTCCAAAAGGATCATTGAGGATTGCTCTGCTATAACTGATCAAATAGCACAGTTGTAAACCCAATTGCCTATTTATTAAAGAATATATCGGTAGAAATAAGAACATATGAATTAGGAGCAGGAGCAGGCCACTTGGCCCGTCGAGCCTGCTCCACCATTCAATAAGATCATGGCTCATCTGATTGTAACCTCAACCCCACATTCCTGCCTACCCCAATAACCTTTCACCCCCTTGTTTATCAAGAATCTATATAGCTCTGCCTTAAAAATATTCAAAGGCTCTGCTTCCACTGCCTTTTCAGGAAGAGAGTTCAAAAGACTCAAGACCTTCTGAGAGAAAATATTTCATGTCAACGCTGTCTTAAATGGACAGCCCCTTATTTAAAACCATGACCCCTCATTCTAGATTTTCCCACAAGAGAAAACATCCCATCCACATCCACTCTGTCAAGGCCCCTCAGGCTGTTTAAGGTTTCAATCAAGTCACCTCTCACTCTTCTAAACTCCAGTGGATACAAACCTAACCTGCCCAACCTTTCCTCATAAGGCAACCCGCCCAGGTATTAAACTAGTAAACCTTCTCTGAACTGCTTTTAATGTACTTACAACTTTCCTTACATAAGGAGACCAATACTGTACACAGTACTCCAGATGTGGTCTCACCAGTGCCCTGTACTACCGCAGCATAATCTCGTCATGTTTGTAAACACAATAAATGATAGCATTCTATTAGCATTCCCAGTAAATTGCTGTACCTGCACACTAGCCTTTTGTGAATTATGTACTAGGACACCCAGATCCCTCTGAATCTCAGAGCTTTGCAATCTCTCGTCATTTAGACATTTAGACAATATGTTTCTTTTTTATTCTTCCTGCCAAAATGAATGATTTCACATTTTTCCACATTATACTCCATTTGCCAGATCTTTAGCCACTCACTTAACCTATCTATGTCACTTTGTAGCCTGCTTATGTCCTCTTCACAACTTATTTTCCTACTTATCTTTATGTCATCAGCAAATTTAGCAACCATACCATCTGTCCCTTCATCCAAGTTATTTATATAAATTGTAAAAAGTTGAGGCTCCAGCATTGATCCCTGTGGCACACTACTCATCACATCCTGCCAACCAGAAAAAGACCCATTTATGGCTACCCTCAGTTTCCTGTTAGCCAGCCAATCTTCTATCCATGCCAATATATTACCCCCTACACTGTGAGCTTTTATTTTCTGCAATAACCTTTGATGTGACACTTTATCAAATGCCTCCTGGAAGTCTAAGTATAGTACGTCTACCAGCTCTTCTTTATCCACAGCACATGTGACTACTTCAAAAAACTCCAATAAATTTTTAAACATGATTTCCCTTTAACGAAACCATGTTGGATCTGCCTGATTGCCTTGAATTTTTCTAAATGCCCTGCTATAAAATCTTCAATAATGGCTTCTAACATTTTTGCTATGACAGATGTCAAGCTAACTGAAATCAATTCGTGGACACTTTATTGAATGCACTGAGTTGGTTTAGTTACTTTCCTGAATTAGATGATCTATCTTCTTCCACAAATGCATTGTCTCAGGTTTGGTGATAGATCAGGTATTGTGGTTTCAGTTTACATTGCTTCCAAGTACCCATTCCCAATAAAAGTTAAGACAAGTCTGGTCTCAGCCACCCAGAACCAGGCACCAGTCAGCTACTTCCCAAAGCAAAGGTCCATAAAACTCCCAGGCTGTTTGATTCATTTTCATTCTCGTAGATGAATTTTCCATACCTATTGGCATCAGGCATCATTGCAGGCGTGAGTGGACAGTATGGCAGGAAGGCCAAAAATCAGTTTCACGACATCATGACGCCAGTTTGCAATCGTCCACTCCACCCGTCAATGGCAGGCTGCATTTCCCACCACCACACATTGGGAACTTCATTTTAATACATCTGCCTATCATCATAAACCCAGCTCGCGGGAATCATCCCACCCCCCCAAGTCAAACTTACCACCCACGTTGGCGGAAAAACATGCTTGTACACAACACGCTTGACAAGTGTGACATGCAAAAGTCAGGACTTACCATCTAGGCCTTGCTCATATCGAGGACATCCATGGAGCTGAAGATGCTGGAGCCCTACAGCTACTGGACCCTGGAGGAATGTCTGTCGTAGGCTGGGTGGATTCTCAAAGACATGGCTCTGCCATGAAGCAGCTCACTGTTAAAGGATTGCTTCAGGGCATTGCGGTCTTGGCCATGTTTTGCAATGGATGATCATAGCGAGGTGGACAGGGAGGTGTAGGTTTGACTGGGAGAGGAAGGTGTGTTGTGGAGGGCGTGATGTTGGGAGTGGGGGGGCTATGGTGTCTGAGGGGGTGAGGTTGGGAGTAGGGAAGGAGCATGTGGGAGGAGGGTGTAACGGGGGAGAATACAGCAACTGGGGAGCTAGGTGAAAGGGGGGAGGAAGGTGTAAGGGAAGGAGTTCGGAGGGGGGAGGAGTTCGTAGGGCGGAAGGACTTCAGCTGGAGGAGGGAGTTCCAAGGGGGAAGGAATCCAGGATGGAGGAAAGAATCTGACGGGGTAAAGGAGTCTAGAGGGGGGGAAGAGGTCCAAGGGGAAAAAGGAGTCCAGGGGGAGGGGGGAGGGAGGAAGGAGTCCGGGGGTAGGAAGGAGTCCAGGGGGGAGGAATGAGTAAGGGGGAAGGAGTAAGGATGGAGGAAGGAATAAGGAGGGGGGAAGGAGTAAGGGGGAAGGAAGCAGGGGGGAAGGAGTAAGGTGGGGTGGATGTCCTGGTGAATGTGCAAAGGAGGAGTCTGTGGAGTCAATTACTGCCTCTTGGGGGGTGAAATGAGGGTGGGTGTGGTAGGAGGGAATGGTGAGAATGCGAGCGGGCAGGATGAGCCAGTAGGGATGGAGGGTGAGAGTGTGATAGCAGCAGTAGAATGGATGGCGTGGGTTAGTGGTGGGGACTCGGAGACAGACATTGACATTGGGGGTGGGGAGGAGGAGGATGGGGAAGTCAATGTGGATGGGGTTGGGATTTTCAGGAAGCTAGGAAAGGCACACTTTCATCTGGACAGCCCCGGAAGAAAAAGGTTCTGGATAGTAGTTGACGGTGGGGAGGTGGAAGGTGATGCCCAGGGTGGTCGACAGTGATGGGGGAAAGAACATGGGTGACTGGGGGAAGGGAAAGGATAGGGGAGCTGAAAACAAATTTTACCAGCACAATGCTTCTAAAACCGAAAGTGAGTGGAGCCTCGTGTTGGGTGGGGGTAGGTGCTGCATGGGAGTGTGAATAGTGGGTGGGCGGAGATGCAGGTCAGCTCAGATAGACAACTGAAAGAGAACCCCAGCAGGCAGCATTGAAAATCATCGGGACAATGAGATGAGTGTGATGGGGGAAGAATCCACGAGTGTGGCAGAGTGCTTGCATGAAGCTCTGAAAGGCCCTGCCCCCCACACACACACTTCTCCCTCCAGAATCACTCGTGGGCCAGCTGCTTGCAGCTGAACTGCTGGCGGGGGAGGGGAGATGCAGGGGGAGGACTCACGAAGCCTGTCAATGAAGCTGAAAGACACCATTACACAATATTCAGTGAGAGTCAATATATTTTGAGATTAGAAAGTGATAAAATGTGTTCACCCAAGCAACCAATTGTGATCAGAATTTATTAACTTTTCTCGGCCTAACACTTCTAGCTGCCCTGCTATCCGCAGCAGGGGTGGAAACAGCCTGTGCAATGGTTGGCCCTGTTGCCCCTGATGGCTTCGGCACATATCTCTTGGGGAGCTGAGGCTTTGAGGGCCCCGGCTTGCTTTGGCTGCCCTCCTGTGGGCCGGCTGCTCCCTCTGTGGTGACAGAGGATAAGGTTGATGTGGTCACAGGCAAAGGAGACTCAGGGGCGGGGGGGGGAGAGGACAGTGTCTGAGATTCCTGAGTGGATGACCCAGGGGTGCCCAGCTGCCACTCCTCCTCACTTTGGGTGCCCGAAGGCCCCGGCCTGGCATTGTCCCTTGAGTTTTGAGATCCCTGTGGAATGTGTGATGGGTTTGTGAGTGCAGTGAGTTGAGAGTGATGAGAATAGTGACTTACCCTGGTGGAACGGATGAGATCATTCATCCTCTTTTGGCGCTAGGTGACTGTCCTCCTTTGCAGGGCATTGGCACTGACCACTGCTTCCACCGCCTCCCATGCTGGATTGGTGACCTTGCTTGCTGGCTATCCCCCAGAATGGGGTGGGGGACTTTGCAAATTGTGTCCAAATTTCCACGGTGTCCAAAAGGTGTTCCAGGGACGTGTCACTAAACCATGGGGCTGCAATCTTCCTGCCTTTCGGGGCCATGTCCTCTGTGCAGCAGTCTTGGGCTGGAGCGCTGAGAGGTGTGCAAGGGTTGCACTTTAAATATGGCACCCAGCGTGAGGACGCGGCGAGGTGACGTCATGGCGGGTGAGTCAGAGGCTGCCCGCCAGTGAAACGGTGTGTTTCCCTAGAATGCGTGATTAATGAGGCGGGATTGGGATGATGCAGCGTGAGAAGCCGCCATTGCGGTCAGCGGGGAAAATGCTCTTTTTCCCGTCTGCTATCGCACTTAGTGCAAATCTGAGATGATTCCGCTCAATCTGCGCACCATAGGCTCAAATCTTGTTACAGATTGCCTAATATTGCACTAATGTAGTAATCGGCACATTAGCACAAAGGATACTGGACCAGGATGCACATTTCTGTAACACCAGCGCTCCAGTGCGAACTGCATATTCATAAAAACGAGAAGCAGGAAGTCCCCTGGTCTCCCTACTCAGGAATGTCAAAGGCTTATGCATTTAGTTGTGACTGTGCTACTCCAACAGACAAACTCTCATGAGTCAATCCACAACACACGAGACAACCAACGGGGAGGACCTTAACAAGGGGAATGTCAAATCACAAGTGTGTTACCAGAGGCCGAGCCAAAGGGAATGTGCTTCTCACTCAGGACAGAGTTAAAAATTCAGCCTGTGCATTCCGCTTTTACTAACTGATAATCATCAGCGGTGTTTGGAGAAATACCTTTGTACGCTGTGGCTTGCCATATTCATATGACCTCTGATGCCATGATATGTAAGTAAAGGCTTTAGGGAAAATAGTTAATTTACGCACTGCATGCAACATGGTATCAGAAGTGAGTAGCTGGGACTGAGTGTATTTTAGATAGCTGTAGGAGTGAACCATCAGATGTTTTAAAAAAAAGCAGAGCATAATTAAAAGCTTGGTCTGCAACTTTATACAGGGTATTGACAGCTGGGTCAGTCATTCTGGATTTGAATTTTCCATTCCCTGCTCCTATGGACATGAAGGGAGATTTGGGAGTGAATTGGAAATTCTTCCGGTCTCAGTGGCAGAATTATGAGATTGCCACAGAGTAAAACAAGAAACCTAAACAAATAAGAGTAGCAACTTCATTATCAAAGTCGGGGACGGAATGATACAAGCTGTATTGTACCTTAGACCTCATTGAAGAGCAGAAAAGCAAGATCTGTGAAATATTGGAGGCCTTGAAGATCCACTTTGAACACTTTACTAAAATCATTTATGAATGCTGTGTAATTAACACTAGAACTCAGGAAGAGAGGGATAACATTGATCAGTATGTGACTGCATTGAGACGTCTAGCTGAATCTTGTCAGTTTGCACATGAAGGATGGTCTCATGAGAGAGATAGGATTGTCTTCGGTACAAGAGACCATTCTGTTAGGGCAGGTCTGCTGAAAGGAGAGAAGCTTACTCTCAAGATAGCTATTGATATATGCAGAAGCTCTGAGGTGGCTAATCATTGGCTGAAAACTATTGATTGGACAACCGGCGAGGCTTTACATGATGCTGAGAAGCGGTGCAAGTCTTCCAAGCAAAAGTCAACAATGAAAAGGAAGGAAAGCTTACAGGAGTTGTGGGAGGGGTGGGCAGCAGAAAGACCAAGGCCAGAGTACTGAATGTTGATACTGTGAAGGGCACCACAAGAAAGTCAAGGAGGCATGTCCAGTGTGGGAAAAGCAGTGCCCCCCACCTGCAAGAAGTGGAACTATCTTGCATGCAATTGTTCAGCTGGAAAGAAGAAAAGACAGCTTAGAAAAGTTGTTGGAGGGATGTCAGATGATGATCCTGATGACTTGCTCGACACCCTAGAACATGTTGAGGTCGGCAAGTCTCGAGGTCGAAAGTGGTTTGTGACTGTTGGGATGATGGCTGCAGAAGTAGAGCATCAAGTTAATGTGAAATATCAGATAGACACTGGTTTTACTTGCAACATCATGAGCTTCGCTGACTCAATGTGAAGATGTTGCCTGGATATGAAGCCATGGAAGGTAAAGTTGAGGCTCTTTGATGGAACGATGCTCACCCCAAGAGGACAAACTAAGCTGAGAGTCCAATGCGATGGAACGAAAGACCATCTGCAGTTCCAGATAGTGGATACTAAGCAAAATCCCGTCATCTAAGCTGAAACAAGTCAAAAGTTTGGACTGGTAACCCTTCACAAAGAACAAAGAACAAAGAAAAGTACAGCACAGGAACAGGCCCTTCGGCCCTCCAAGCCTGCGCTGATCATATTGTCCGTTAACTAAAACATTTTGCACTTCCAGGGTCCGTATCCCTCTATTCCCATCCTATTCATGTATTTGTCAAGCTGCCTCTTAAACACCACTATCGTACCTGCTTCCACCACCTCTTCTGGCAGCGATTTCCAGACACTCACTACCCTCTGTGTAAAAAACTTGCCCCGCACATCACCTTTATAGTTTTCTCCTCTCACCTTAATTCTATGTCCCCTAGTAATTGACTCTTCCACCCTGGGAAAAAGCTTCTGACTATCTACTCTGTCCATGCCACTCATAATTTTGTAAACTTCTATCAAGTCGCCCCTCAATCTCCGTCGCTCTAGTGAGTTTCTCCACCTCTCCTCAAAGCTAATAACCTCCAGACCAGGCAGCATCCTGGTAAACCTCCTCTGCACCCTCTCCAAAGCCTCCATATCCTTCTGGTAATGTGGTGATCAGAATTGCACGCAATATTCCAAGTGTGGCCTAACCAAGGTTCTATACAGCTGCAGTATGACTTCCCAGCTTTTATACTCAATACCCTTGCCAATGAAGGCAAGTATGCCATATGCCTTCCTGACTACCTTATCCACCTGCTTTGCCACTTTCAGTGATCTGTGGACCTGTACACCCAGATCTCTCTGCCCGTCGATGCACTTAAGGGTTCTGCGATTTACTGTGTAATTCCTGCCTGTATTAGACCTTCCAAAATGCATTACCTCGCATTTGCCCGGATTAAACTCCATCTGCCATTTCTCTGCCCAAGTCTCCAACCGATCTATATCCTGTTGTATCCTTTGACAATCCTCTTCACTATCTGCAACTCCTCCAACCTTGGTGTCATCTGCAAATTTGCTAATTAGCCCAGTTACATTTTCCTCCAAATAATTTATGTATACCACAAACAGCAAAGGTCCCAGCACTGATCCCTGCGGAACTCCACTAGTCACAGCTCTCCATTCAGAAAAGCACATACCAGAGGAAATTAACGGCATGACACCAAGCCATTGACTCATGATCAGATCCTGCCAGATTGCAAAGATGTTATCACAGGCCTTGGATGCCTTCCTGGTAAATATCTTCTGGAGTAGATGAGAGTGTGAGACCAACTCGGCATCTTCTGAGGAAAGTTCCAACTGCTTTCAAGTCCAGCCTGCAAGACAACTTACAGGAACTCGAAAAGATGGGAGTAATCAAGAAAGAGACAACACCCGCAGGCTTGGATTAGCACTGTGGTAGCAATGAAAAACCCTGGAAGGCTGAGAGTGTGTACAGATCCAAAGGACCTTAATAAAGCTTTAAAGAGATCTCACTACTCTGAGCAAACCATTGAAGAAATTCTGCCCCAACTTGCCAATGCAAAGGTCTTTACTATCTTGGGTGCTAAAGATTTACACAGGCAAGTAAGTCGGGCTGAAAGCCACAGTTTTCTGACTATGTTCTGGATGGCATTTGGGAGGTACAGGTGCCGTTTGGCATTTCTGCTGCTCCGGAAGGGTATCAACACAGACGGCATGATTTAGTTTACCCGAAGTGAAAGTGACCATGGATCATCTGCTTGTCTACAGATCTGGAGGTACAAATGGAAGATGCCATCACGCACCGTGATTGGAATCTTGTGAGGCTCCTAGACACAGCCTCACCAGATGGCGAAGCTGAACAAGAGAAAAACTGCAGCTGAAGATGAGTGAAGTCAAGTAAATAGGTCATGCACTAACAGCTAAAGGACTTCTCCCTGATCCTAATAAGATGTGAGCAGTAGTGGAGATGCAACAACCAACAGTCATGAAGGCAGCTCAATGATTTGTTGGATTTGTGAACTACCTAGCCAAATTCTTGCTCAATCTGCTGTGAGAGTTATGCAAGAGTCTCTATGCAAGTTCATGAACCTCTATGCAAGTTCACGAATGTGGAGTTATATCATAGATTTTTAAGGACAACCGTCTGGAAAAACACATGTTTGCTGAAAAAGACTTTTTAAAAGCCTCTGTTCAGAAAAGGGGTGTATGGACAGACAACTTGGCACATTTCTGTGTTGGATCCAAAACCTCATCAAACTGCTTATCTCAAGAAGAATCATAAAAGACATAATTCACTGAGTGTTCCACAAGTTTAAGTAAGATACTTCCGCTTGCTGCTCGTCTTTCAGAGTAAGGACAATTAACTGATAAAGACCTGAATGAAAAGCTAACTTCAGGTGGGAGAAAGGCTCTTTGAGTGGCCAATGCCTAATATGGAAGCATGATCCATACTGTTTGGGAGCAGCTATCTTTGGGTTCCATACTATAAGGAAAGGCAGGAAGCTGCCTTAAGATAGAACCATCTTGAACTTCATGACAGAGATACCTTGAAAGAGAAACTGCTTCTCAACAGGGAGAGACCAAGGAAGGTTTCCAGAAACAGCTACGAGATTGCTGTACTAAATCAGACTACCAAGGTCCACCAGCTACAGTACCATAAAATTGAAAACAGAGGTCTTCACTCACTTCCAGGGCCGGTTCTGCTTGGTGAGTCCACATGCAAAGGCAAACTCTGATTCTCCCACCACAGAAGGCATCGCAGCTGCTAAACCGAACCTCAAGTTTCAACTCCTTCCCTTCAGAAAGAAGGAATTCAAGCAATGGGCCCACAATGATATCTTGCAGAGACTGATTTGAAGTCTCATCTTTAACTATCTTTTCCTTCATTTGTATTTTAATCTTTGTATCTGTATTTTAGTTAAGAACGTTATCACTTTTACTTGAGTAACTTCAGCAGTAGTTAACTCCGCGATAAGTTAACCTTTATCCTTTATAAGAATAAAGCTTGATTGCTGAGTTATTTTTAACTTTTTTGGCAAAAAGATACCTCATTCATAAAATACCTCAAGGAACATTGCAAAACATTTCAAATTGTCATAATTCATTTTATCTACGTAGGTCAAGTTGCACTCTGAGGTGCTTCAACACAGCTGGATTTACTATATGCAGTCATGAACATGCATATGGTTATGGTTACCAGCCCCTTGGTGTACTATGGCTGAAGGCCTTACACACTGAACTTTGTTTATTGTTTTGCAAAAATATACTTTATTCATAAAATATCTGAAAGAAGGGGAGGTGTTGGCATGGTGGCATTGTCTTTGGGCTAATAATCCAGAGACCCAAGGCTCTGGGGACCCAGGTCCACGGCAGATGGTGGAATTTGAATTCAATAAAAATCTGGAATTAAAAGTTTAATGATGACCATGAAACCATTGCCGATTGCTGTAAATACCCACCTGGTTCACTAGTGTGAAGGAGGAAAATCTGCCGTCTTACCTGGTCTGGCCTACATGTGACTCCAGACCCACAACAATGTGGTTGACTCTTCAAACACCCTCTGAAATGGCTGAGCAATCTGTCTCTCTCTGAACTTACTGCACTCCGTTCTCTCAGGTCCAACCCCAACATTGTCATCAAACCCGCTGACAAGGGTGGTACTGTTGTTGTCTGGCGCATTGACCTCTACCTCGTGGAGGCTGAGCGTCAACTCGCAGACACTTCCTCCTACCTCTCCCTGGACCATGACCCCCACCACAGAACATCAAGCCATTGTTTCCAGGACTGTCACTGACCTCATCTCCTCTGGAGATCATCCTCCCACAGCTTCCAACTTGATAGTCGCCCAACCTAGGACGGCCCGCTTCTACCTCCTACCCAAAATCCACAAACAGAACTGTCCTGGCAGACCGATCGTGTCAGCCTGTTCCTGCCCCACGGAACTCATTTCTCGTTATCTTGACTCCCTTCTCTCTCCCCTTGTCCAGTCCCTTCCCACCTACATCCGTGATTCCTCTGACACCTTACGTCACATCAACAATTTCCAGTTCCCTGGCCCCAACCGCTTCCTCCTCACCATGGATGTCCAATCCCTCTACACCTCCATCCCCCACCAGGATGGTCTGAGGGCCCTTCGCTTCTTCCTTGAACAGAGGCCCCAACAATCCCCATCCACCACTACTCTCCTCCGTCTGGCTGAACTTGTTCTCACACTGAACAATTTCTCCTTTAACTCCTCTCACTTCCTCCAAATAAAAGGTGTGGCTATGGGTACCCGCATGGGCCCCAGCTATGCCTGTCTCTTTATGGGGTATGTGGAACATTCCTTGTTCCAGTCCTACTCCGGCCCCCTCCCACAACTCTTTCTCCGGTACATCGATGATTACTTCGGTGCTGCTTCATGCTCTCGTTGGGACCTGGAAAAATTTATTAATTTTGCTTCCAATCTCCACCCCTCCATCATTTTCACATGGTCCATTTCTGACACTTCTCTTCCCTTCCTTGACCTCTCTGTCTCAATTTCTGGTGATAGACTGTCCACCAATATCCATTACAAGCCTACCGACTCCCACAGCTACCTCGACTACAGCTCCTCACACCCCGCTTCCTGTAAGGACTCCATCCCATTCTCTCAGTTCCTTCGCCTCCGTCGCATCTGTTCTGATGACGCTACCTTCAAAAACAGCTCCTCTGACATGTCCTCCTTCTTCCTTAACCGAGGTTTTCCACCCACGGTGGTTGACAGGGCCCTCAACCGTGTCCGGCCCATATCCCGCGCATCCGCCCTCACACCTTCTCCTCCTTCCCAGAAACATGATAGGGTCCCCCTTGTCCTCACTTATCACCCCACCAGCCTTCGCATTCAAAGGATCATCCTCCGCCATTTCCGCCAACTCCAGCATGATACCACCACCAAACACATCTTCCCTTCACCCCCCCTGGCGGCATTCCGTAGGGATCGTTCCCTCCGGGACACCCTGGTCCACTCCTCCATCACCCCCTACTCCTCAACCCCCACCTATGGCACCTCCCCATGCCCACGCAGAAGATGCAACACCTGCCCCTTCACTTCCTCTCTCCTCACCGTCCAAGGGCCCAAACACTCCTTTCAAGTGAAGCAGCATTTCACTTACATTTCCCCTAACTTAGTCTACTGCATTCGTTGCTCCCAATGCGGACTCCTCTACATTGGAGAGACCAAACGCAAACTGGGCGACCGCTTTGCAGAACACCTGCGTCTGTCCACAAGAAAGACCCAAACCTCCCTGTCGCTTGCCATTTTAACACTCCACCCTGTTCTCTTGCCCACATGTCTGTCCTTGGCTTGCTGCATTGTTCCAGTGAAGCCCAACGCAAACTGGAGGAACAGCACCTCATCTTCCGACTAGGCACTTTACAGCCTTCCGGGCTGAATATTGAATTCAACAACTTTAGATCTTAAACTCCCCCTCCCCCCATCCCCACCCCGTTTCTCCCCCCTCCCTTTTTTTTTCCAATAATTTATATAGATTCTTCTTTTCCCACCTATTTCCATTATTTTTAAATCTAAAACTAAAACTTTGTTAGTCTTTCCACCCCACCCCCACTAGAGCTGTACCTTGAGTATCCTGCCTTCCATTCTTAATTAGCACTTTTCTTAGATAATATCACCACCTTCAACACCTCTTTGATCCTTTTGTCTGTGACATCTTTTGATTATCTGCTCCTATCACTGCTTGCTCATCCCCACAATCACCACACCCTCCACTTCTCTCTCACCCCCGCCCCCCCACCTTCGACCAGCTTATATTTCACCTCTCTCCTAACTATACTCAGTTCTGCAGAAGGATCATGAGGACTCGAAACGTTAACTGATTTCTTCTCCACCGATGCTGCCAGACCTGCTGAGTTTTTCCAGGTAATTCCGTTTTTGTTGAGCAAGACACTCAGTTGTATCAAAATGCTAAAAAGCCTCAAAAATATGAATGAAACTGGGTGGACCACCCAGCATCGACCTAAGTGCTAGAAACAACAAGGCAAACTCAGCTCTGTCAACCCTGCAAATCCCTCTTTATGAACATCTGGGGACTAGTGCCAAAATTGGTCGAGCTGTCTCACAGACTAGTCAAGCAACAGCTTGACACAGTCAGCTTCACGGAATCATATTTTGCAGATAATTCCCCAGACACCACCATCGCTATCCCTGGGTATGTCCTGTTCCACCGGCAGGACAGACACAGCAGAGGTGGGGCACAGTGGTATACGGTCCGGAGGGAGTTGCCCTGGGAGTCCTCAACATCGACTCCAGATCCCATGAAGTCTCATGGCATCAGGTCAAACATGGGCAAGTAAACCGCCTGCTGATTACCACGTACCGTCCAACCTCAGCTAATGAATCAGTGCTCCTCCATGTTGAACACCACTTGGAGGGAGAACTGAGGGTGGCAAGGGCGCAGAATGTAATCTGGGTGGGGGACTTCAATGTCCATCACCAAGAGTGGCTCTGTAGCACCACTATAGATCAAGCTGGCTGAGTCCTAAAGGACATAGCTGCTAGACTGGGTCTGCGTCAGGTGGTGAGGGAACCAACAAGAGGGAAAATCATACTTGACCTCATCCTCACTAACATGCCTACCGCAGATGCATCTGACAGTTTTAGTAGGAGTAACTACCACACAGTCATTGTGGAGACGAAGTCCTATCATCAGATTGAGGATACCTTCCATCATGTTGTGTGGTATTACCACCGTGCTAAATGGGATAGATTTCGAAAAGATTTGCAATTCAAGACTAGGCATCTATGAGACGCTCTGGGCCATTAGCAGCTGCAGAATTGTACTCAAACACAATCTGTAATGTCATGGCCTGACATGCCGCCCATTCTAACAGGGGATCAACCCTGGTTCAATGAAGAATGCAGGAGGGCAGCACCAGGCATATCTAAAAGTGAGGTGTCAACCTGGTGAAGCTATAACACAGGACTACTTGCATGTCAAACAGCAAAAGCAGCAAATGATATACAGGGCTAAATGATCCCACAACCAACGGATCAAATCTAAGCTCTGCAGTCCTGCCACATCCAGTCGTGAATGGTGGTGAACAATTAAACAACTCACTGGAGGAGGAGGCTCCTCAAATATCCTCATCCTCAATGATGAGGGAGCCCAGCGCATCATGCAAAAGATAAGGCTGAAGCATTTGCTACAATCTTCACCCAGAAGTGCCAAGTGGATGATCCATCTTGGCCTCCTCCAGTGGTCCCCAGCATCACAGATGCCAGTCTTCAGCCTATTCGATTCACTCCAAGTGATATAAAGAAGCGACTGAAGGCAGTACTGCAAAGGCCCTGACAATATTCCAGCAATAGTACAGCAGACTTGTGCTTCAGAACTTGCCACGCCCCTAGCCAAGCTGTTCCAAAACAGCTACAACACTGGCATCTACCCAGCAATGTGCAAAACTGCCCAGGTATGTCCTGTACACAAAAAACAGGACAAGTCCAACAAGGCCAATTACCGCCTCATCAGTCTACTCCTTATCACCAGTAAAGTAATGAAGGGGTCATCAACAGTGCTATTAAGTGGCACTTACTAAGCAATAACCTGCTCACTGACACCCAGTTTGGATTCCGCAGAGCCACTCAGCTCCTGACCTCATTACAGCCTTGGTTCAAACATGGACAAAACAGATGAACTCCCAAGGCCTTATCAATGACGTTTCTATCATAAGGTGAGAAGTGGGATGTTTACTGATGATTGCACAATGCTCAGCACATTCGCGACTCATCAGACACTTAAGCAGTCCATGCCCAAATGCAGCAAGACCTGGACAATATCCAGGCTTGGGCTGACAAGTGGCAAGTAACATTCACACCACAGAAGTACCAGGCAATGACCATCTCTGACAAGAGAGAATCCAACCATCTCCCCTTGACATTCAATGTCATTATTATCACTGAATCCCCCACTCTCAACATTCTGGGGATTACCATTGACCAGAAACTGAACTGGACTAGCCATATAAATACTGTGGCTACAAGAGCAGGTCAGAGGCTAGGAATCGGGCGATGGGTAACTCACCTCCTGACTCCCGAAAGCCTGTCCACCATCTACAAGACACAAGTCAGGAGTGTGATGGAATACTCCCCATTGCCTGGACGAGTGCACCTCTCACAACACTCAAGATGCTTGACACTGTCCAGGACAAAGCAGCCCACTTGACTGGCGCCATATCCACAAACATTCACTCCTTCCACCACCGATGCACAGTGGCAGCAGTGTGTACCATTAGGAATTCACCAAGGCTCCTTAGACGACACCTACCAAACCCATGACCACTACCACCTTGAAGGACAAGGGCAGCAGATAGATGGGAACACCCCCACCCGTAAGTTCCCCTCCAAGTCACTCACCATCCTGACTTGGAAATATATCACCATTCCTTCACTGTTGCTAGAGCAAAATCTTGGAACTCCCTTCCTAACAGCACTGTGGGTGTACCTACACCACATGGACTGCAGCGCTTCAAGAAGGCAACTCACCACCACCTTCTCAAGGGCAACTAGGGATGGGCAATGAATGCTGGCCTAGCCAGTGATGCCCACATCCCGTGAATGAATTTTTAAAAAATTCAAAATGGTCATCACAAAAAAGTGCAATGATATCCAAGTTTCCCACATAGATCATGTTGCACCCTGAAATGGGCTTTACACACCGGCTTTTCTCTATCACTCACAAATTAAAAGGGGGCTTCATGTACACACAAACAAATTCTTAGCTCATGGACCACTTTGAGGAAATATCTTTTATGTGGTTGTGACAACTGTGAAACATATTCAGTGGTATTGGGGCACAGAACTATGGACTATGAATGTGGAATTAAATGCAAATGATAGTGCATGCAATTTATGCTCATTTTTTATGAAAAGGGGGATGTTTGAATATATAAATTTGCACACTGTGGTTTTCATATTTATGTGACCTCTGATGTCATGATATGTAGATAAAGGCTTTAGGGCAGTAGTTATTTTACACACCACATGAAATAGGTAGATATTCATTTTTAATGCATTGCATTGTTTCATCAGAAACTGACAAATAAAATTAAAGGTAAATTTTCCCTTCTGTCCCCTCCAGCCTGGAGTGGAAGCATAGAGAAAAAATTGGCTTTGAGAGGAGGCAGCAGAGTAAAGTGGTGTCCAGATGTTTAACAGACTGGAGTGAAGTACACAGTGGTATTCTCCACGGGTCAGGATTGGATCACTGCTCTTTCTGAAATGTATGACCTGGACTGTGGTGCACAGGGCACAGTTTCAAAATTTGCAGCAGGCAGAAAACTCAGAAATGCAATAAACAGGAAGGCAACAGTCAGGAAGGCAATAACAGACTTCAGGAGAACACATATGTAGACTGATGAAATGGACAGACACATGACAGCTGACATTTAATGCAATTTATTTATTCTTTCACAAGTTATGGTAGTCGCTGGCTAGGCCAACATTTGTTGCCCATCCCTAATTGCACCTGCAAAGGTTGTGTTGAGCTGCCTTCTTGAACCGCTGCAGTCCATGTGGTGTAGGTACACCCACAGTGCTGTTAGGGAAGGAGTTCCAGGATTTTGACCCAGTGACAGTGAAGGAACGGCGATATATTTCCAAGTCAGGATGGTATGTGGCTTGGAGGGCAAGTTGCAGGTGGTGGTGTTCCCATGCATCTGCTGCCCTTGTCATTCTAGGTGGTAACAGCCGTGGTCTGGAAAGTGCTGTTGAAGGACCCTTGATGAATTCCTGCAAAGATTCTTGTAGATGATACACATGGCTGCTACAGTGCGTCGGTGGCGGAGGAAGTGCTTGTTAAAGGTGGTGGATGATGTGCCAATCAAGCGGGCTGCTTTGTCCTGGTTGGTGTCAAGCCTCCCAAGTGTTGTGGGACTTGCACTCATCCAGGCAAGTGGAGAGTATTCCATCGCACTCCTGACTTGTGCCTTGTAGATGTTGCACAGGCTCTGTGGAGTAAGGAGGTGAGTTATTCTCCACAAAGTCCCCAGTGTCTGACCTGCTCTTATAGCCACAGTATTTATATGGCTGGTCCGGTTCAACTTCTGGTCAATGATAACTTCCAGATGTTGATAGTGGGAGATTCAGCGATGATAATGCCATTGAATGTCAAGGGGAGATGGTTAGGTTCTCTCTTGTTGGAGATGGTCATTGGCTTGCAGGTGTGTGGCACAAATGTTACTTGTCATTTATCAACCCAAGCCTGGATATTACCCAGGTCATGCTGCACATGGGCACAGGCTGCATCAGTATCTGAGGAGATGCAAATGGTGCTGAACATTGTGCAATCATCAGCGAACATCCCCACTCCTGACCTTGTGATGGAAGGAAGGTCATTGATGAAGCAGCTGAAGATGGTTGGGCCAAGGACACTACCCTGAGGAACTCCTGCAGTGATGTCCTGGAGCTGAGATGCCTGACCTCCAACAACCACAACCATCTTCCTTTGTTCTAGGTATGACTCGAACCCCCAATTCCCTTTGGCTCCAGTTTTGCTAGGGCTCCTGGATGCCACACTCAGTCAAATGTTGCTTTGATGTCAAGGGCAGTTCAGCTCTTTTGTCCATGTTTGAACCAAGGCTGTAATGAGGTCAGGAGCTGAGTAGCCCTGGCAGAACCCAAACTGGGCATCAGTGAGCAGGTTATTGCTACGCAAGTGCTGCTTGATTGTACTGTTGATGACCCTTTTCATCACTTTACTGATGACCAAGAGTAGACTGATGGGGCCATAATTGGCCAGGTTGAATATGTCCTGCTTTTTGTGTACATGGCATACCTGGGCAATTTTCCACATAGCTGGGTATTGGGGGCACTTAAAATGTAGTGAGCACCATACCTGCCAACTACCCGCTTGGGCCTGCCCCCTGTGCAGGTTGGGAGAGCCACCAGTTGCCTTATCTGCCATGTGCCATTTGAGGCCTTTAAGTGTCCGATTCATACCACTAAATGGCCTCATCCCACCACCGTTGGTACTTTACCTGCAATGGAGGGAGGCCCAAGCCATGGAGGAAGCTTGGGAGCTTTAGTGCTGGTGCCGGGAAAAGGGTGGGGGACCTCTTTGCAGGCCAGTTGGGCCCATCGGAGAGTCTTCACCCCTTTAACCCTTGCACCTCCCACACCCGAACCCACATTCGTCTCATCAGACCTGCCAGTCTGGCCTCGGCGAGACCTCAGACTTACTTCTGAGTCGGGGCAGGGCTCCTGTTCATCAGGACTGGTTGTAGTCCCAGCAGTGGCCACCCCTCCCAGTGGCGCTGCTGGGACCAGGGAGCTGCCAGTCATCCTGAGATAGGGGCAGAAGTCCCACCTCCAACCGCTTAATGCTCTCTGGAATGTTAAGTGGTTGGGGGCAGTCATTGAAGGCACGGGCGATTTCCCTAACTTTTCAGCTGGGAGGCGGGGCAGGTGATGGCGGTGGGGCAGGGATGACTGTGCCCCATTAAATCCAGCCCCTGCTCTTTATAAACAGGGTTAGGGGGTAGTTTTGATCCCCAAAATCTGCTGAGTTTGTGCTGAGTGAGAAGTAAAAATGTGAAAAATTTATCGACAAGCCCAACCTGTCCACTGGTTTTAAGAGGCCTGTCATGGGAGTGAGTGGGAGTGCAAAGGACTCACAAATATGCTCACAGAAGACAGGTGGGTCAATAAAAAAAACTGTTAAGGAAGATGCAATTTTTTTTTTACATGCTTTTAAAAATCCATTTTAGTCAATTTTCCTGAGACTTGGGAAACCCAGCTTGGAAAAGGTCTGGATTCATACGGAAAGTGCACTTACAACACTGCTGCTTGGCCAAAAAGAGCAGGAATGTTCCCTTTCAGCCCAACAAATGAGCCTCTGTATCCCCAGTATTCATCCAACACTCCACCACCCCGCAACAGTGATCCCCACGGATGCCACCCCCTTGCCGGTTCTTCTCCAAACTCGTCTCTTCTTCCTTCTTAGTTTCCACTCTGCCCCTCAGGGGCATCCTTGTGCTGCAGGCTTTCCTGTCTGGAGGGCAGCCAGTGTTGGGGCAGGAAACCTAATGCAAAATGTTCAAAGGCATCCTGTTTTTAATCTTTGAAGCCTGGGACTTCCGGGTTTCCTGTCACAATTTCCACCTCATCCCCACAACCATTCCACAACTATTGGAGCCATGGAATACAAAAGCAACTTATTCTAAACCTTTGAAAATTACTGGTTAGGCATTAGATGGAGTATTACGTCCAATTCTGGCACCACACTTTAGGAAGGATGTTAAGGCCTAGGAGAGGACCCAGAGGAGATTTACTAGAATGATACCAGAGTTCAGTTATGTGGAGACACTGGAGAAGCCGGGATTTCTCAATAGAGCAGAGAAGGTTATGGGAAGATCTAATACAGGTGTTCATAGAAACGAGGAGCAGGAGTAGGCTATTTGACCCTTCGAGCCTGCCCCACCATTCAATATGATTATGGCTGATCCTCTATCTCAACATCATATTCCCACTTTCTCTCCATACCCCTTGATGCCCCTAATATCCAAAAAATTATCAATTTCTTTATTGAATATACTTAGTGACCCGGCCTCCACACCCTTCTGTGGTAGAGAATTCCACAGGTTGACCACCCTCTGAGTGAAGAATTTTTTCCTCATCTCAGTTCTAAATGGCCTGCCCTGTATCCTGAGACTGTTCTAGACTACCCAACCAGGGGAAACATCCTCCCTGCATCTAGTCTGTCTAGCTCTGTTAGAATTTTATACGATTCAATCAGATCCCCTCTCATTCTTCTAAACGCTAATGAATACAGGCTCAGTCAAACCAGTCTCTCCTCATACGACAATCCTGCCATCCCTGATATCAGCCTGGTGAACCTCTAAGGCAAGTATACCCTTTCTTAGGTAGGGAGGCAAAACTGCACATCAAATACGGGATATTGATAGAGCGAGTAAGGAGGAACTAACTCCACCATTAAGAGGATTAGTAGCCAGAGGACAAGAATTTAGATCATTAACAGAAGAAACAGAGTAGAGATAAGGGGACTTTTTTTAAAAATGCAGTGAATTATTTGGACATAGAATGCACTGCCTGAAAGCAGAGGGAAGCAGATTATATTATTCTGATGAAGGGTCACAGATCTGAAACATTAATTCTGCCAAGTTCTGAATATTTCCAGCATTTTCTGTTTTTATTTCAGATTTCCAGCAGCTGCAGTATTTTGCCATTGTATAGTACATTGCAAATTCCTTTTCCTTGCATTACAAACTCTTTTCTGTAAGGTTACTAATTAACACACAATTTTCACGTCTCTTTGCCACATTTTATATCTAGTGATCCTTCATACAAACATATGAAGTAGAGCAGGAATAGGCTCGATTCATCGAGCTTGCTCCGCCATTTAATACGATCATGGTTGATCTGATCGTAACCTCAACTCCACAGTCCTGCCTACCTCCGATAACCTTTCACCCCCTTGCTCATCAAGAATCTATCCAGTTTCTCCTTAAAAATATTCAAAGTCTCTGCTTCCACCGCCTTTTGAGTCAGAGAATTCCATTGACTCACAATCTTATGAGGGAAAAAAATTCCTCACCTGTGAACATCCCTCAGAAAACACACCTCCCAGTCATTGTCTTAATCACAATTCTCAGCTATTACACCTCCTTGCGTGACCAGCTATTACATCACAAAGAACATTACAGTGTAGAAGACACCTCCCATTGCAATATGAGGACACCTCAATAGCTCTCCATTGCTGTAAGGTGCTTTGGGATGTCTGGAGATTGTGAAAAGTTCTGGATAACTAACCACAAGTTTGTTCTTTCTTTAGTGCCCCTTTTTAGTTTAACTTATTTCAAATTCCATCTGTTCCATATTGATTTGAATTCTGTTCAATACCCTCTTCTTAACTTGTATTTTCTTTGGGTGCTTTGTTTACTTTATCGCTCTGTCCCTGTATTAGTTAATTTGCTGCAGCCCGATGGTTCCATTTGGTGATGTACTTGCCACTGGTGTTCAGCTTCTCATCCCTGCCCCTCTTTATCTTTAACTTCCCAACTGAAGTCTGAGGTTTCCTTTGGTGTATTTCTCCCCGTATTTTAATTCTCTTTGTCCATCTATGACCTGATAATCCTCATGTTGTTCTTTTTTTTTCATTTTGTAGGAGCCTCTGAAACATCTGTCACCTGTTTGTTATGCAACATTGTAGTGTATTGAAAATTCCATTGTACATTTTATCCACTAAAGGAATTATACACACTTGTACCAGCAGAGAGAGTCTGCAAGAAGGGAGTAATAGAGGGTCTATGTTTAACAGCTCGCTCATGCAGCTCTAATTCTAAGTGTCTCTAGCCAGATATATAACAGTTTCTGTCCCAAGAACTTCACAGCAGTGCCTGAATAAAAACTGAGCTACACCCACCCTGGCCTCAGGAGATATTAACATTGCAGCTCCAGTTGGACATATTCCTGGAGATTTGACCACATGTCCATCAGCTTCCAAACACCCCAACCCCACACTCCTGCCATTGGTTGCCCAACATGTCCATCTTCATGGTGCACAGCCAACCAGAAAGTGAATGAACTCTTTATTATTCAATCAGACAGTTCTGTCAAACACAATTGTTCTTTAACATCCCTAAGATTTTCTCCCAGGGTTTACTCACAGAGGTGTCCTGGAAATTAATAGCTATTTAAGTCCTGGGAACTCCAGTGCAATCCTGGAGGGTTGGCAACACGTCAGTAGCTTCTGGACCATCTGTACCACCTGTGACAGAGATCAAAGCTTAGCAGTTTGCAGCTGGCCAGTCAGTAGTGGGGAATTATGGGTTAGACATGTCAATGACCTTTAACCTGGCAGAGTGTCAGCAGCGCTGAGTTTTTCCCACCGTCAGTCAGTCCTGGATGGAAGATTGGAAAGAGTCTCTCAGTGAAAACATGGATGAAATTGTGAAGATGGAACATATTGTCTGCATTGTAAAACTGACAACTGTCCAGCCTCACAGTCCAGGAACAGTCTGATTGTCTGGGACTTCACACTCAGAAGGAGGAAGTTGGATAGGCGAATGCAAAGCAGTCACTTCCAGCCAACAGCCACAAAGTTTAGTATCCAGCCTCAGGTCTCAGTCTGATACTCACTCTCCTGTCGGCAGACTCTTGAGCCATGCCCCCAGACAAGAATGCCTTGTCCCCCATGACCACCTCCCAGTGGTATCTCCCTGACATGAGTACCTCCGACCCCAGGACACAGCCCCAGGAATCAAACCTCTCTGGGGTGTCAGGGAGCCACTGCCGTTTGTCACTGAGTCTCATACTGGTCCGGTCTTCAAACAGGAGAAGCTGGGGATTCACTGTGTTCAAATCCAGGGTCAGAGAGGCTGGAGCTGGGAATGGGAGGGAAGTTAAAATAACTCAATTCGTGATTTACATTTTTACTCCAAATTTACAGCACAGAAACAGACCATCCAGCCCCTGGGGTCTCTGTTGGTGTTTATCCTCTGCACAGGCCTCCTTACAACTGTGTTCATCAAACGCCATCAGCATATCCTTCTATTTCTTATGTGCCTCATGTTTGTCCAGCTTCCCCTTAAATGCATCAACATGACTCACTTCAACAACTCCGTATGAGAGAGAGTTCCACATTCTCTGGTTAAAGGAGTTTCCCCTGAATTTCTTATTGGATTTATTCATGCCTTTCTCAATTGCATTGATGGCATTGGGCATTAGTCACCCTGACAAATGGCAACCCAGGTTGAATTTTATCATGGGCGAGTCAGTGGCATTCAACGTGGGTGAGGGGAGGCAGGGGGTTAAATGGGCAAAAATTCTAGGCGCGTCAGGAAGCTCCATATCTCTGACTCAGTCAGGTGAGACAAGGGGCGGGATTTTCCAGGCCCTCCTGCTGATGGGATGATCAGCATTCGCCGACGGAAAACCCATTGCGGCAGGGCTAGACAGTCCCAGTGAAAGGGTGGGCAGCCAGACCACTCCACAAGGTGAGTTGGCATTTTAAATATGTTAATGAGGCTTCGGATTTAACCTGCCTTTTAGGTTTTGACTTTTTTTTCATTCATTCATGGGATGTGGCCTTCGCTGGCTAGGCCAGCGTTTATTGCCCATCCCTAATTGCCCTCGAGAAGGTGGTGGAGAGCTGCCTTCTTAAACCGCTGCAGCCCATTTGGTGCGGGTACACCCACAGTGCTATTAGGGAGGGAGTTCCAGGATTTTCACCCAGCGGCAGTGAAGGAACGGTGATATATTTCCAAATCAGGATGGTGAGTGGTTTGGAGGGGAACTTCCAGGTGCTGATGTTCCCATTTTCTGCTGCCCTTGTCCTTCTAGATGGTAGTGGTCATGGGTTTGGAAGATGCTGTCAAAGGAGCCTTGGTGAGTTCCTGCAGTGCATCTTGTAGGTGGTACACAGTGCTGCTACTGTGCGTCGGTGGTGGGTGGAGGTGTTCCAATGTGTCCTTCTAGATGGTAGCGGTCATGGAAGGTGCTGTCCAAGGAGCCAAGATGGGCAATAAATGCTGGCCTAGCCAGCAATGCCCATCTCCCATTAATGGAAAAAAGTTAAAACAGAAAATGTTGGAAACACTCAGCAGGTTAGGCAGCATCTGTGGAGACGAGCGCTTCTCTGTTGTGACCGAAATAGTTGATGAGCCCATAAATTGGGAGTCCCACCCCCAAAATAAGGCACCTACCATTTTCGTAAGGGCGGGAATGGGGTTGGGTCATGTTTTGCACATGCGCATTTTGTGGAGGCAGCTGCCCATATGAATCAGCAGCTGCCTCTACTCATTTGTGATTTTGGTGTGAGAGGTGCCTGAAACCCAATGTGTGTAGATTAGACCTGGTAGGAGCAGGTCTGAAATTTGAGGATTTGTTTGGATAGCCAACGTACCCTTTGGGAGAGGTAAGGTACACCTTTGGATATCAGCCCAGGGCCCCTTTGGGGGAAGTCAGATTTCTTTGAGGGAGGTGAGATGCTATTTGAGAGAGGTAAGGTGCTCATTGGGACTGTTAAAATTAGACATGAATGTGGTGGCAAGTGCATAAACTCATTGGAACTGTGAAGCTCATTGAAACTTTCAAAAACAACTGTCAAAACTGTTAAAATGAACTGTCAAACAGAGCTGTCAAGCTGTCAAGGCATTTAAATCCCTTTAAATGTTTGAAAAAACTGGAGTGTTAAAAAAAAATGATTGCTTGCTATTACACTCTGTTGGCATAAGCCTTAGGGCTCCCATTACTGGATTAGTGTTACTTGACTGATTTCACAACTGTCCAGCTCCAAGTGTTTATGGAGTCTTTGAAGTGAGACCATGAGTTCCAATGCTTGTTTTTATGAGGGATTATGGATTTGAATGAAATGCTTGCTGTTATATAAGGAATTATGTAGTTGAGGGAATGTAATTTTAATATTTTTTTCTTAATAAGTAAGAATGTTTTTTCTAGAAGTAGATTCTGAAATAGACACTTGGTATTTATTTCATTTGATCTCAACATGGGAACTGTGGTTTGCTTATGGTAGATATTGGGTGAGTTAGCATGGTAGATCTAAAGGCAAAGGGTAGTGGCTCAGTGCATGAGTTGGCATGATTTTGCACTAGGCTGGCAATAAAACTCCATAGAGGTCATTGGGGCACAGGGTGGCATGCAGGGTATGAAAGGCCAAGGTGGCAGGTTGGGACATAGGTTGGCATTGAGCATATTAGGGGTCATGAGGGTGGGTGGGGGCATAGTTTGGCATGGAGGATATAAGAAGCCATGAGGATGGGTGGAGGACATAGATTAGCATGGAGGGTATGAGGGATCATGGGGGGGTTGTGGGTAGGGTCATGAGGTGGCATGGGTTGGCATGGGAGTGTGTGGGGACGGTTAGAGGGTGTGAGCAGTAAGGGCTGGAGGCTATTTTATGCTTTTCACCTTTTTAACAAAAAAAAAGTTGATACAGCACCAGAGCAACAAGGCCAGCCTAATGCCCAGCTTACCTCTGAACCCAGCAGCCTCCGCACTCACTCCAGGTTCATCCAGCCTTTTCTTATTAATTCAAGGGATATGGGCATCGCTAGCTAGGCTAGCAATTATTGCCAATCATTAATTGCCCTTGAGAAGGTGATGGTGAGCTGCCTTCTTGAACTGCTGCAGTCCATGTGGTGTAGGTACACCCATGGTGCTGTTAGGAAATGAGTTACAGGATTTTGACCCAGTGACAGTGAAGGAATGGTGATATATTTCCAACTCAGGATGGTGAGTGACTTGGAGGGGAACTTCTAGGTGGTGGTGTTCCCATGAGTCCTGCTGCCCTTGTCCTTTTAGATGGTAGCGGTCGTTGATTTGGAAGGTGCTGTCTAAGGAGTCTTGGTGAATTCCTGCAGTGCATCTTGTAGATGGTACACACTGCTATCATTGTTCGTTGGTGGTGGAGGGAGTGAATTTTTCTGGATGGGGTGCCAATCAAGCAGGCTGCTTTGTCCTGGTTGGTGTCAAGCCTCCTGAATGTTGTTGGAGCCAAGCTCATCCAGACAAGTGGGGAGGATTCCATCACATTCCTGGCTTATGCCTTGTAGATGGTGGACAGACTTTGGGGAGTCAGGAGGTGAGTTACTCGCCACAGGATTCCTAGCCTCTGACCTGCTCTTGTAGCCACAGTATTTATATGGCTAGTCTAGTTCAGTTTCTGGTCAATAGTAACCCCCAGGATGTTGATAGTGGAGGATTCAGTGATCGTAATGTCATTGAACATCAAGGGGCAATGATTGGATTCTCTCTTGTTGGAGATGGTCATTCCCTGGCAGTTGTGTGGCACAAATGTTACTTGCCACTTGTCAGCTAACGTCTGGACATTGTCCAGGTCTTGCTACATTTGGACGTGGTCTGCTTCAGTATCTGAGGAGTCACAAATGGCGCTGAACATTGTGCAATCATTAGCGAACATCCCCACTTCTGACCTTATGATGGAAGGAAGGTCATTGATGAAGCAATTGAAGAGGGCTGGGCTGAGGACACTACCCTGAGGAATCCCTGCAGCAACGGTCCTGGAGCTGAGATTGACCTCCAACAACCACAACCATCTTCCTCTGTGCTCAGTATGACTCTCAGGCAACACTGCCACCCTGAACAAAAAGCCAACATTCCAGGTAACTTTCTCCTGGTTCAGCCTTGCAGACAGGGAATTTTCCCGACTCTCAACCCGGAAGCAAAAATCAATGCCACAGCCCGCCCCGCAGCCACATCAAGCTGCAGGCAGGCAAAATTGCCTGTCAGTGGGACTTTGGCCCCTCACTGGAGAGAAAGTCTCACCCTCGGGAGCTGCCAGCCAATCCCGGCAGTGCCAAGGTCTCATTCATGGGCGCTGCCGGAACTGCATCCACACGCAAGGAGGAGGCCCAATAGATCCCGGGGTGAGGTAAGCCCGGTGTATTGAGCGGGGAAGGTTTGGCCTGCTTTGGGAGGGGGTGAGGGTGGTGGGTTTTGGAGTGCTGTTGGGTAGGAAGAAAGAGAGGTTCTAACTTGCCGGGGGTTGCGTGGTGGGGGATTGCCTCCAGATGCACAAAAGGCACTCCCCTGAAGACAGTATCCTCCTCCCTTCCTGCCCTTTTAACAAAAATGGCCTGCCCACTCCTGCCCAACTGCCAGCTGTATTACGGTGAGGGCAGCGTAGTATCAGGGTCAAGAGGCTTTTTGACAAGCTCAGTTGACCCTGGATTATTATTTAAATATGGTGGGTGGGCTCCAGATTTCGATGCCCGTCCAGCCACCGTGTTATGGGGGTGAGCTCGGGTGTGGGTGGGCGCCTGCCCCATTTCACTTGCCCCTCCCACCCCTCCAACACTGTTGAAAACTCACCCAGTGGGGGCAGGTAAAATCTGTTTCAGATCAATGACCTTTTATTAGAACGGGAGAAAGGCAGAGATTTGATACTTTATAAGTAAGCACGGATGCAGGAAAATGGGTGGTGGAGAGGAAAGAACAAACGAGAGGCCCATGATACAGTAGAGGGCAAGAGTGATTGAATGACATAAGGCACGATTGTTCAAGGTAAAGGAGCAAAGCAGAACCAGTACCAGCTGGGTCTTATGATCCAAAGTCGTTGAATGCAAGCATCATTTCTGGAAGGTCGTAAATTTCCTGATCAAAAGATTCCGAATGTTGTTTCTCAAGCAGATGCTCTACAGGAGTCCAAGGAAAGAAGGCAGAGTTTTGGGGTCGGTGAGCAGGGGGCGTGGCCCACTCGCCGACACGTAAAATGACACGGGATGACGTCAGGCGGAACCCCCGATGTCATCCTGCCCCATTTAAATTTTCAGGAAGGCGGGGGCACAACAAAATCAGCTGCGGGCCCGCCGACCTGTCAATGGCCAATTGAGGCCATTGACAGGATCATTTAAACAACTAAAGGACCTGCCCGTCCAACCTTAAGGTTGGCGGGTCGGCCAGGAACCCCAGTGGCAAATAGAGAAAACATGAAACCTCATCCACCGGTGGGGTGAGGTTTCATGCAGGGTTTTAAAAAGTTTATTAATGTTATAGTGTAAATTATGAACATGTCCCATCTCAAGTGACATTGTCACATGAGGGGGACATGTTAAGGATTTTTTAAATTTCTATTTTTAATCTATTTTAATCTATTTTCTATTTTAATTACAAGGGTCAGCGATCTCCCTGAGGCAGCACTTAGCCTCAGGGAGATGTGCTCTCTTTTGTGCACATGCGCGAAAGAGCGCACTCCCGCTTTTGGGGAATCCCCCTCCCCCCTCCCCCCACCCCCCGCCCTCACAGGAAGCGCATAGCGCTTCCCAGTGGACATCACGCTGGGTGGGCCTTAATTGGCCCGCGCACGTAAAATGGCGGCGGGGCCCGCTTCTCCGGTGGGGATCAGCTCCCCACCCGCCGGACATTGGGTTCGGCCCGCCCGCCTGGCAGGCAAAAAGTTCTGCCCACAGGCTGCGAGGGTGGGGAGAAGTAAAATAGCAAGTGACCAAAAGCTCAGAGCCACACTTGCAGACTGAATGGAAGATTGTCGGAACTTATTCCAAGGAGGTTGCAGGAATTCTCAAATTGTCTAGGCACTGGATGGAATTTTACAGCCTCGTCGCAAGGTTTGGGGGGGTGGTGGGGGGTGCAAGGCCAGAAAATGGGGTGAGACGTTCAAAAGTCCATTGGTTTTGGCAGGACCAGAAAATCCCACCGACGGGAGTGGCCGTAAAATTCCGCCCACTGCGGGAAGCCGACAGTTTGGGGACGAATAGCAGACCTGCTCCAGGAATAGACAGAGCAACCAATTTGGTCAAACCAGTTTCAAATTATTCATTTACTTCAATGCACTCATGTTATTTTGCGTCAGGCTGAAGCGCCATTCATCGAAGCCACAACATAATTCCCACCTTCAGGAATATCGGATCATCTTTTTGCTCCGTTCGTTTCTGCAACTTTTCCTCCATCCGACATAAATTCTCTTCAATTTCACCTCTGATGAAATGCTGCTCTTTCACAGTGAGAATCTGGTGCGTTTTAGTGAACTCGGATGTGATGTGGGACTGCAGAATATGGGCTGGTTTTTTCTCCCATCGGGCAGCCAGGCCCAGGGGGTGGCTATGCAACCGACCGCTGCCCGCCGTTATGCCCCGACCAGGATTTCACATTGGCAGGCCAGTTAAGGCCCATCCAGCGTGAAACGCGACTCGTCACTGGCCGGAAAGGACCGAGCAGGGGGTGGAGGTCCTATTTGCTGCCAGGTCCCATGGCAACCTGGCGGCCGGTATAATGAAGGCCCAGGTAGCCCCAAAAAGGCTACCAGGGAAGAGCGTCTGGCTACCGTTCTGAAGACGCACTCGAGTGCAGCAGCAGTGTACACACGGCACCCCCCCCCTGCTTTTCAGAAGAGTGCCTCACGGTCCTGCTGTGGGAGGTGGCTGCCAGGACAGACACCCTCATCCCCAGAGATGGGAGGAGGAGGCTACCGCACCTCACCAAGAGGGCATGGGAGCAGGTGGTAGCCCGGGTGAGCAGCTATGACGTGGTGTAGCGCACATGGGTGCAGTGCCGGAAGCGCTTCAATGGCCTGCTACACTCAGGAAGGGTGAGTACCATGTTGGCATGGGTCAGTTTGCAGAAGTGTTAAGGTCTGGCCCCCGCCCCTTCCCCCACCCCCCGTGGACCTCAGGGGTGCTAGAGTCTGAGTGCCAACTGTCAATGACGCTGGAGCTGGCCAAGGGGGTGAGCCCTGGCTGCTTGGACTGAGTGCCTTGCGGCTTGAGGGCCACAACTCGGATGCGCCCTGCAAGGTGTTCCTTAGCTGAGATTGGCAAGGCTGCAATGGCGCTGCAGGTAGAGAGTGGACTAATCAATGTTCCTCTGTCCTTTCAGGAGAAGACAAACCATAACCAAGCCAAGAGGGCTTGGAGACCCGCCCAACCTACTGCTGCTCACCAGGTTCGAACAGGATGTCCTAGAGCTGGAAAGCCAGCACCTTCCTCATGCAACCAGCCGTGGAGAGGCAGGGCTGTCAGACGAAGGTAAGAGTGCAGTGCACAGAGGTGAGACTTTCGGATTGTGCAACCATTCTAGTGTAGTTTCTTCTACAGGGAGCCTCAAACCTGGAGTCCCCACTGATCATTGGAAGATGGTGGCACCGTGATGCAGATCTCCATTGTCTCACCAGGGTGCCTGGCATGCTCAGTGACAGTGCAGTGTTGTTAGGGGGAAGAAAGTAAGTAAGAATTTATGGTAAAGGAGAATTTATTGAAAGGGAATGAATTACTTAGGGCTTGGTAGCCAGGGCTTTGAGGTTTGGTTCCTGATAAAGTTCTCAAAAGGGAATTTTCATTTTAAAAGGTTTGACAACAATTGGCACTAATTCAAATGCTGCAAGCTTTTGTATTTGTAAGTCTGTTCCCAAGATATGAAGCTAAGCTCAAGACCTTGACAAAGTTTGGCAGAAATCCAATTTTTGGCCGAGTTAATGAATCTGGGGTAATTCTAAAAGAAACGGGTCAGACACAATTTACTGAGTTACTTTTGAGACAATAAAATGTTGTTTGAGAAGAAGATAAGGGACAAGTCAATGCCTTATTTCTGTTTTTAAAACTGTTATGAGAATATTTTATTTATTTTAAAGTCTCTCCAGGCAAGCTGAACTCTCCTTGCAATTGCTCGAATAAAAGATCATGACCTGTACCTGAGACTCCTGTAGTCCGTTTGTCAAAGTGACCACAACAGATGTCTTTAGCTAATTACATGTCCTTCTTCTCCCTTTCAGGTTCGCCAGCAGGCGTCCCATCTGCAGACGCCGAAGGGCCACCCCTGACGCTGGAGGACCACCAGACATCATTGTCTCCTGCGTCACACCTGCTCTCTGAAGCAGGCACCAGTGTAGATACCAGCACCTTGGTGAGCAATAGATCAGAGGCTAATTTCTTGGTGCACTTGGTGAGGGCACTTCACACTTGCTTGAGGTGCAGGCAGAGGCCCAGGGCGCCGGAAGTCGAAGGACTGTTGGGGACCAGGATGATGCTCAGTCAAAGGCTGATGCTGAGCCTCTGGAGTCGTCCATTAGGCGGAAGATGCTGGATGTCCAGCGAGATGTGCAGGAGGATATGATGGCGATCCATGAGGGTCTATGCGCAATGTTCTCTGTGATGGAGGAGTCCACACAGAGCATGAGCACTGTGTTGACAGTCATGGGTGAGCGCATTGCCTCCTCCATTGAGAGAGTGGTGACTCTCATGGATAGGCAGCTGCAGGAACAGAATGAGGGGTTCCTGGGTTTGCTCTTGGGCCTGCAAGCCCCCACACAGGCACTGACCACAGGTGGTCAGTGTCAGTGTGGGAAATGGAAGAGGCACCCAGTATCCCAGCTAGGTGCCCGTCCATCAATTGTGTGCATGGAGGTACACAGCAACCTCACGTTGGCGCATGACTTGCCTGTCGTCTCTGTGGGGTCCTCTCAGGGCACTCCAGGTGACGGCAGCAGATCCTCCGCCCCTCCGCCAGTGACCGTGGCATCTGATGAGGCTGCGGCAACTGAGGAGATGCCAGCTGTGGGAATGACCGCTTCCTCCAGGCGGGGCCAGCACAAGATCCACTGACCACCAAGGTCATCGAGGCCAACAAGACAGCAGGGTCAGCAGGCTCTCTCCAATGCTGCTGCCAGCGAGGGGGAGCACCTAGACGTAGCATTTGCAAACATAAGTTAAAGAGACCATGAGCACAAGACAGATAGGTCATGGGTGATTCTATGTTCATTTATGTTTACTTAATGTACACTGGTCTGGGAAAGAAGGCCAGATAATTTTATATAAATAGTCTGAAATTGTCAAAATAATATAAATTTTGTCTTTGTCAACATGGCCTGAGTATGCTTCACCTTTTTATTTTATTAGTGCAGGGTACATCAGTATGTAATGCTGGACTTAAGTTGCCCTGAACTTTATTGCTGAGTGTTCTTTGTGTTCAAATGAAAGTGTCCTTTCAGACATCCGGGATGGAGGCGGCTGACCTTGCATGAGTTTGAAGCTGATCTTTGGTAGCCTAGCTGAGGGAGCATTGGATCAAGGCGTCCCTAGTGTCCCTGCCTTCCTGGAGGTTACTGACGTCTGGCTCCATGCCCTCAGCATTCTCCTCGCTGTGCTCATCTTTGGACTCACTACTCAACTCATCATCTGTGGCCTGTGCAGCTGCATCAAGAAGTTGTGCCCACACCCCAACATAACCATGTCATTGAAATAACATCAAGACAAATAGCACAACTTGTCTCCTCAGTCCAAACTCTCCTGCAGTTGCCTGGGAGCCATGCTCACACACTGGGTGCTTCCTGATTTGCAATGACGTCCCAGCGACAATGTTACTGCGCTGCCAATACTCGGGCAATTATAACTGGACTCTGTCCCATCCAATTTTACTCAGAGAGAATAAAACTATTTTAAGACAAAGGCCAAAACAGAGCCAAAAGGGAATACTGAATTCATGCAAGGAGGGAAGGTTGAATATGGAGGGAGAAGGCAGGGATTAATATCCCCTTGTACTCAATAGTACTGTAAATCTGTTTCAGACTGAACTCAGGGCAGACTGCAATTCTCTCTGGTGAAATGCAGTGTATATGGCAATCCATTAACTGAATAAAGGAAGAGCTTGCATTTATATAGCGTCTTTCACCACCTCAATACATCCCAAAACGTTTTGGGACATACTGAGGTCATGAAAAGTGCCACGCAAATGCAAGACTTTTTAATTTAAAGTGCGCCCCAGGCAATGAAGGTACTTTTAAATTGAAGTCACTGTTGTTATTGTAGGAAATCCTACAACAGCCGATTGGCAAAGACTCACTAACAGTCATAAGATAAATGAGCATCAATTTCATAGAATCATAGAATGATAGAGGTGGTAAGGTGTTACACCTAGCCAACAGAAGCTAAGCCAAACAGTGTGTTTATTTTTCCCAAAGCTTACTGATAAAATTGGCACTATGAAAGATTTTTATTATTAGAAAAGTAGAGTTGAAAATACATATTGGGGCAATGGGATTTACATTGAAAAGGGAGAAATATGTAAAAAGGACAGAAGGCTGTGTGTAAGGGCAGGCATTATAAGATCTAACACATGTGAAAAGCCTCCAGCATCTAAGCCTCAAGCTGCTGTCTACAAGGAACCAAAATTAAGAAAAATTCACTTTGAATTCGACTGTTCAGAGTATTGTGTGTTACTTTGCTATAAACCTATGTGTTTTACTGTTGCCTTAAAGGAGGTGTAACTGGGAGTTAGATTAATTAGGGAATTTAGAAGTTATCATAGTAGTAATTTGTAGATCTATCTATCGTGCTTAAAATCATTTATTCTATTAATAAAGGTTTAATTTAGTTTGTAAGAAACTATAAGACTTGGTGGTCTTATTACTACTGTATTTAAGGCTTGCATCTCAAAATATACAAATTGCAAAGAAGTTGTGGCAGTTGTTTCAAATTTCCCTTTGGGATCTGAGCAGCTTAGCATTTACCATCTGCTGTGCCATAATATCTGTTTACAGTGCAACATTCCCTCAGTACTTGCAGCAGCAACTAAGATTTTCAGCTCCAGTCTCTAGACTTGAACACATAACGTTCTGATTCAGAGGCAAAAAAGCACTAACAAATAAGCCACAGCTGACAATTACTGGTAGCCAGCCAGGGAACTAGCAGTTACCCACCTGTTCCTGGACTGTCCATTTGCAAAACATATCTATGGAAAGATGCAGTGATTTCCTGTTGAGGCCAAGTAATCCCACATGTCACAACACAGGCCTCTGTGTTTCTCCGGATCTTCCCTGGGCACATTGGCCTCCCACGAAAAACCAACTGATGCCGGAAAGCCTTGGAGGTTCATCATTTCCACCTTAATTTGGAGGACCTTCTTTAAATAGAGTGTGAGGAGAATGTGGAACTCACAGTTAGAGGCAGTGGCTGTGGGGAAGGTTTGTTGTGTACATGAGGTGGGATAGTGAGGCAAGAAACTAGGGACAGGGTTGGACAAAGTCATTACAATAGGAATGGACTCATGTGGAGCATAAACAGTAGCATAGGTTATTGAGGTTTTTTTCTGTGATACATAGATTCGACTAGAAAATAAATCATTTGCTTTTCCTGAGACCTGCAGACTTTCCACAGTGAGAGGCTCTCTGAGGCTGAATATTGCAGGCTTGCACATTCCACAGAACAAAATGCCCAGGGATACATTAACCTCAGTGCAGCTATCTGCAGATACACCATAGGAGGACGACCATAATCTGAGTCCCTCTGTGCACCAGGAGCCCAAATACAACGTATTTTCCAGTTGAGTGTTTCCCAAATATAATAGGGTCAACATGACCTGAAGTCATCTATTTTAACGGCAAATTTGACATATTTTCAAGATAAATATTTGGACAAGCATCAATAATTGATGAGGCTGGGGATATTAGAAGTGCCTTTGAATTATAAAATAACTCAATACAGCGAGTCTATCTGAAGCTTGTTTTGCATATATTTATGCAAAAGATGTTATTTTCAGAATTAATAAATAATCTCATGATTACATTCTGAATAGGAGATGTTACGTCAGTGAATTCACATCTGAGGCGGTGCTGCTCTCCCATCCCTGATGAAGAGGAAGTGTGTCACAGAGTGGAAGTGGGATATTACTATTATATAAGATGCACTGCAGCAACTCGCCAAGGCTTCTTCGACAGCGCCTTCCAAACCTGTGAACCCTACCGCTTAGAAGCAGACCTACGGGGCTGGATTTTATGCTCCCTCACCAGCAGGTTTGAAGGCGGTGAGGTGGGGGTGAGTGGCTCATAAAATCCAGTGTGTGGCCTGCTTGCCCACCCACACAACCTATATCTCAAATTTTAAGGGGGAACAATGGAGGCCTTGGGTTAATTAATGGCCACTTAAGGGCTTCATTCCCCACCCCCCCATTCAATCCCCCAACACCCCACTCCCACCCTACCCCCTGCTGCTATTTCACCATGGCATAGAGAGGCCATATCACTTGGGAAGCCCGGGAGCTTTAGTTGTGCTGTCTAGTGTCAGGTAAAGGGGGGGGAAACTCCTTTGTGGGTCCCATGAGCCCATTAGAGGCACACTCCCTCCCAAGGTCATCCTTTACCCTCCTACGTTACCCTCCCACTCTGGCCTCTCAAACCTGGCCCCTCTTACCCCTCACTGTGCAGGACCTGTGACCCTGGAGCCAGCGATACCTCGGACTTATCTGAAGTCCAAGCTCCTCTTTGTCTGGACTGACTGTAGCCCCAGCAGTAACCACTCCTCTCAGCTGGCGCTGCTGGGACTACAGAGCTGCTGGTCATCATTAAATTTTTGAAAAGCAGCCGTCACTATGGTTTTCTAGCCAGCGATTCATGGACCAAATCGAGGCAATGGGAACACCACCACCTGATAGTTCCCCTCCAACCAACGGACCGTCCTGACCTGAAACTATATCACCGTTCCTTCACTGTCGCTGGGTCAAAATCCTGGAACTCCTTTCCTAACGGCTCTGTGGGTGTACTTACACCACATGGACTGCAGCGGTTCAAGAAGGCAGCTCACCACCACCTTCTCAAGGGCAACTAGGAATGGGCAATAAATGCTGGTCTAGCCAGTGACACCCACATCCCATAAATGAACTTATAAAAAAACTATTGGACAGACCAATGGAAAGTGGGAGGCGAGAGTGAAATGACACCCTGTTGAGATCAATCCTTTTACGATTCCCACTACATTAGTCCCCAGCCAGCAGAGAAAATATGTGTTCCTCTTTTCATAGAGTAGTGAGTCTCTGGAATACATTGCCAACTGGTGTTGTCATTGTTGAGTCGCTTCAAGAGGGAGGTGGACCAGTTCTTGACTGGAGTAGAGATTGTAACATATGCATGGTAAGTATGGTTATAGATAATGCTTGCTCTATGTCCTGGACTGCTGTTGATTGCCCAAGGGGATCAGAAAGGATTTATCCAGAGATTTATTCCCTCCCCCCTTCACCCCCAATCACCACCCCCTGCCCCCCCCCCCCCCCCAAATTGACCTAGATTTATTTTTTCTTTGGCATTTCACATCTCCCAGGAGATTACATGGCTGCAGGTTGTTTGAAGGGTTGTGGCCGGTGGGGTGGGGTGGGGGGTGGGGGGGGCGGATGGGGGAGAGTGGGGGCGTATAGCTGTGTAGGAAGTATCCAGTGGTGCCCCAGCCATCATGTATGTGAGGCTGTCTTGTTGGACCAGCTGGTCGTTTAGTGCCTCTCTCATATTTGTATATTAAGAATAGCGACAGGAAAAAGCAAAAGGGGGTGAAAAAGTACAGGAAAAGGGGTTTGTACACCTTTACAGGGTTATTGAGAACTGGTGATATAATTCACAGAATCACAGAATTGATGCGGTGCAGAAGAAAGCCATTTGGCCCATCATGTTTGTGCCAGCTCTCTGAATGAGCAACTGGTTCCATTCTCCTGCCTTATCCCCATAGCTCTGCACATTCTGCCCAAATAACAGTGTAATTCCCTTTTGAATGCTTCAACTGAACCAGCCCCACCATGCTATCAGGCAGAGCATTCCAGACCTTAACCACTCGCTGCGTGAAAAGGTTTTTCCTCATATCACTATTTCTGCTTTTACTAATTACATTAAATCTGCTTTCTCAGTACACTCTGCAGCATCCTGTGTTTGTCTGCTTGCATTTTTCCTTCACATTAAAGCAAACGGGGTAGGAGGGAGGATCTTGGGCCAATGAACACACATAAGGCCCAGACTCTGACTCCCTCTTCCCTCCGCATTTTAATTGTCAAGATTGAAACCACTTTGAGGTGTAGATCTCAGGAGGGCTCATGTTCATGAGCCAATTTTAGTTTTGTTGGAAAGGTGGTCAATAGGGAGGAGGATTCAGGAATAACAGAGAAATGTGTCCAGGAGCAAAGGTTACACACTTGCAATAAATAAATATATATGATGAGATTATTCAGAAATTCCACTCTTCAAAATCTAAAGATTGAGATAATGATGCAGGCAGACTTATTATTTCTTACATCAACATCAGGACTGTACAAATTTCAAATATTCTGGCTAATTGACAGTGTTTCTGAGTTATGAAATAGGAATAACCATCAAAGCCATTTTAATTCATGTTTTCTGAAGCTTAGCAAAAGTTAATCACAATATATATATAAGATTAAAGTATATATTACATTGAATTGCATCAAACTTACATCACAGAAACAGCCCATTCAACCCAACTGGTTTGTCCCTTTGTTTGATATATTATGCAGCATTATTGCTGTTTGTGAAGTTTGCTCTGTGTAAATTGCCTGTGTTGTTTATTACATTATAGCAGTGGCTATGCTTCCAAAATATTTCATTGGCTGTGAATGGTCTTGAAAGGTGCTGTAAAATTGCAAATTCTTTCTTTTTTTTTCCTTTATGTGTTTTTTTGTAATCAAGCCCAATAATCCACTTCTGAAGTGCTGCCCCTTGGCTGGTGTTCAGTGCTTTGCATTACCTTCCAGTGCTTTAACCCAGAGTGTGAGCAGTGGGCTAGCTGCTCTCACCTGCCATCCAGACGTGCACATTTTTCATGAAAGATTTGGCTATAGCAATCAGGAGTTGGACCTCTGGCTGGTTCCTACATGCCCCCTTGCCCTCCCTGCCCACCTCCTCAACCTCCCCACCGCACCCCCAACACCCAGCCCTCACCCCGCCAACCCTTGCTGCCAATGAAACCAAATGTAGCTCCTTTGCCAGCACCTAAATCACAACTGAGATCAGCTCATCACCCTACTGGCCCATTCCTACAATGCGCTGCGCACTGTCAAGCCGAGACATTATTGCAGCACTGCCCTGGATACGGGGTCTGAGCTGACGGTGACATAGGAACAAGAGGGAGCTATTCAGTCCCTCGAGCCTATTATGCCATTCATTCAGATCATTGCTAATCCGTACCTTGACTCCATTTGCCTGCATTGCTCCATATCCCTTGATATCCTTATCCAACAAAAGATCTTCCCATTTCAGTGCTGAAAGTTCCATCTATCTCCCAATATCCACAGATTTTTGAAAGAGAGAGTTCCAGATTACCACTATCTTTTGTATGAAGAGGCAAGCCCTGCTTTTGTTAATTCTCCCATCAGAAACAAAATAGTTTCTGTTTCATCTTTTCATCAGCGTTGATCACCCATTGTACACAAGGAATGCATGACAAGTTTATGCAACCTGTACTCACAATTTAACTCTTTGATCTCCCTACTGTTGCTGTATCATAGCTAAGCTGAATATGAAGCAGTGTGATAATGTAATTATTAATGTAATAATGAATATCATAAAATTCTTTAAAACAACAATAGGGAAAGTGATAGTTGCAGCAAGCTGAGCTGCCTCTTGGAAGTGAGGTTGTCTCCAGCCCACATCCACACCAATGTCATTGTTGGTAAGTGTCCACTGTGGCTGTCTTACTATTCCAGGTAATAAGTGAATGATGTTGGAATGTGTAAATATCACAAATACACAGGTGGACAGATAGACAACTAGGTGTAGACAGGTAGATAGACAAATATAGCAAGATAGATTGACACAGGCAGAAAGAAAGGTGGGGGTGAAATTTGACATGGGTGAGATTGTAAAACAGGCAGAATCACATTTGTTGCCAACTATTTGAGGCTAAATTTTCATTGAGGGGTCAGGAACCTGACCTGGCACTAATTGCTGGTCCAGACCACCACGTCCCCTCACCCCATCTTCCCAACCTACCCTGCCCCCATGTGTTCAAGGCATGTCCACCATTATTCTGAAATGAGGAGCCAATTAAAGGCCAGGGAGTAGGCTCACCATCCAATCAGGGACAGCAGGTGGACTGCTGACGCTGGAGGACCAATAGGATGCCCTCTAATACTCACAGATCAGCAGATGCACCGGCCGAGGTGGGAGCTGCTGAACTGAAGATAGAGACAGAGATGGTGAAGGTCAGATCTTTTTTTGTTGTTTCTTAAAATTGCCACAGCTGCTTGGGCGTGATACTGGAAGTGCTGCCCCCTCCAGACGTGGCCCGTGGCGAGTAGCATTTCCTGTGTGAACAATCACGGTATCCCTCACCATCACACCACCCCACTTCCCCCCGCACCCCACTCCCACTCTCTGCTGACCCCAACTTCATGCCCTGAGCCCACCAGGCTGGCCTGTTCCATACCCAGGCCAATGTGGTCTGTCTGCATTGCCGACCGGAGATCCCAGCTGGTGCAAGAATAGGGCCTTAATAAGTCCCTTAAATAATTTTTGCAGACAATTGGCTACCTCCGACCTCTGACCCTGCCTCTTTGAAAATGGGTCAAGGTCAGGATTGTGGTGGTAAACCAGCGCAATGGCTGGTGGCGCCAAACTGAGGGCCTGCCCACCTCAATTGAAAATTCAGCCTCTGATATTCAGTTCTATTGAAGCCAATGAGACTGAATATCAAGCAGAGTGTAGAATGGGTGACTGATGCCTAAGTTCACCTTTTGATATATAAGATAGAAAAACAAGAGGCCTGTTAACCAGTGAGTAATGTGAGTGGTTCACTGTTTTTGCCAGTTAGGTTATTACAGGGGCTAAAAATGGGATAGAGTTTCTCAGTGAATGTGTCAGTAAAAGTGTACAGGTGAGACATGTTATCAGCATTGTAAAATGTAATCTGTCCCGCCTCATAGTCCAGGGAAACTCCCAACTTCCAAGGCTTCACTTCAACAGGAATGCTGGTATGTTCCAAGTTTGATGCTCTATAATTATTCTCATTAAACAAACTTATGACCCAGTATCCTTCTGTACATGCCACGAAGATGTCTCCCTTCCTGCTGGCAGACTCTCCACAGACACCTATAACCCACTGGACCTTGTTTCTAAGATCCACCTCCCAGTAGTGTCTCCCCGATGTGAAACACTGTGAGCTCAAAACATACAGGTATTCATTGAATCTTTCCAGGGTATCAGGACAATCTTGCTCCTCATCTTCCCTGTCGTTGCTGTACTTCACACTCAGCAGGTCCTGCGAAATGATGAGTTGGGTGTTTGCTGTGTTTGGGTCCAAGGTGAGGGACGCCGGAACTGAAAGAGAACACAACGGGGAGTTGCGACTATAAGAAAAACAGGAGTGAATCACGAGACAGTGATGGGCCATCGCCCCCTTTGCTTATGCAGCCCAAGAACTGTGGAGCCTCGGGGACAGGGCCTCTGAAGGGATTCCTCACTATTTCTTCTGCCCTATTTACTCAGCACAGGTTCGCATCAATTTATTGAACATAAACATCTCACAACAGTTCCAGTCCTCATCGATCAGAAACTGAATGATCCCCGTCTCCCCAACTCTGAGCCTGGCCTGCTGTATTTAAGCTCTTTCTAAGCAGTAGTGAAGTCCTTTCTAATGGCTGGATGGGACTGGACCACAGAGTTAAATAATCTCACTTGCAACTTCACCCGCTCATGAAAGAGTAGTAACTGGGGCAAGTTCAATTCAATATTTATTACACCACCCTTGCCCTTGAAGGATATTTAAGGTGGCACCCAGACCTGTTTGATGAATGGCAAGTGGCAATATATCTAAATTGGACCTTCTCATGTGTAATAATTCACATTAAAGTTAAATAACAAGGCATACCTTCTAATTGTTAGCTGTGTATAGTTGGCAATGATCTTGCCTCTGAATCAGCAGATTTTGCCTCTTCCTTTCAAAGAGGGGTTGAATGTCCATTCTTAGACCATAGCCACTTCTCTCCCACATGAAGCACATGTTGAATGAAAGTCACTGGAGTCCCAGAGGACCCTAGGCTGCTGTCTCATTCAAGGGAGAGACGACTAGTGGTGAGTTTAACCTGAGGGTCACCGTGCCTCAGGCGAGGGGCAAGGTTGAGATTACCTCAGTCAGTCATGGATGACCTCAGTCGGTCCAGGAATTGAACCCACACTGTTGCCGTCACTCTGCATCACAAACCAGCCGTCCAGCTAACTGAGCTAACTGTAGCACACATTAGCTACTTGGTGTCAGCTGTGGCTCAGTTGGCAGCACTGCCACCTCTGAGTCAGAAAGTCATGGGTGCAGGTCCCACTGTAGCGACATGTGCATAAAATCTATGATGATTTTCCCAGCAGTGTAGTACTGAGAGTGTGCTACATTGTTGGTGGTGCTGTCTTTCAGACTATTAACAGTGCTGTATTTTCTGGCTTGTCCTTTTAAAATGTGGGGTCCTTGTAAATTGGAAAAAGGGCTATTTTTGGCACTGTTGTCTCATTGGTAGGATAAATCCAAAATTGGAGAACAAAGATTTCAGCAATTTGAGATGAGTAAATTAATGGGACTTCTACTTCTGTTTACCTCCGCAAGGTTTTAACGTGGATACCAGTACAGTCCGTAAAGACAAGAACATGGATCATTGCTCTAACAAATTGGTTTTACTCCAATTTGGCCTGAGTCATACATCACAGTCTGTAGATAATGTATACCCAAGAACATTCACTGAACAGTGTGAATCCTACTTAGATATTTATTACTGGATCAAATAAAGGCGATTTTTGTTCCATGTGGTGGATCAAACAGCTTCTGTCCTCAAGCTATTATCAACAAAGGATGACATCAAAGGTCACATAATTATGGCAAGCCACAGTACACAAAAGCAACAGAGCCCAAAGGCATTCCTCCAAACATCTCCTTTACATAAAAAGAAAAAAACATGGATAAAAAGGCTCTGCCCTCCAACCTTTATCTACAAAAGTTCACTTCAGAAGTCACATGACTACAGCAAGTCACAGTGCACGAAGGCATTTCTCTAAACAGCTGCTACAAAATGGAAAAACAGTTACTGCACAAGGGAAAGTATATGGAGTGATTTTCAACTTGCCACCCAGGGCATAAATCCAGCTTTCCGGATTGGGCACCCATTATACAAACAGCCCAATTACCATTTCTGCTGAAGTCAATGGAAGGTTGAATACTTAACCCCATTCTCCCACTAGTGACTAAGCAAAGTGGAGGCAATGGATGGAGAAGGGACTCCGACGCTTACCTGGCTCGATTATTCTCCTCATCTCCTTCCACACTCTGAAAAACTGGAAGGGCTCACCGAACACTTCCGTTGTCAGCTCAACAATAACTTCCTCTGGGAGCTGGGGCTGGGCATCACAACTGGGAAGACAGATTATGTGTGTGAGCAACAGAAACAAAAAAAAGCTCAGGATTAGTACACAAAATGGGATAGAACGCACCTGGTGAGAAGGTCCTTAATACCCTAAATAGAGAGGGGAAAAAAAACAGGAATTAATGTCGGAACAAATGTAATTCCCTAATTAAGCCAACCTTTTTTTGCCAATATTAGTTACTACCTTGAGCATCTCTTCAGCCTCTGTCATCTTTAGTCGTGTCTGTACCTCTGAGATTCTTCTCTCAATAGCCGATACTTCCCCCATAGTTGCTTTGACGTTTTCCTCCAATCCCTTTAATATATTTTCTTCTACTTGCCTCAGTTGATTTCTCATGGCTTCTTCTTGCTCCTTCAGGAACTTGTGCATCTTCTCAAATTCTTCTCTGATTGTGCCCGTCAGCTGCTCCGCTTGTACCTGCCACAAAAAGATGGCGGGACATTCTTACTAATGTGACAGAGAGACTTCCCTTCTTGTTACGATCTGGAATTCACTGTCTAAAAGATGGCGGAAGCTGATTCGAAAGCAACTTTTCTGGATTTATGCTTGAAAAGGAAAAATGCTGCAAAACCATGGGAAAAGAGCAGGGGCCTGGGGCTAATCGTGTGGCCCTTTCAAAGAGCTGGTCTCCTCTGCACTGTAAAATTCCATAGTTTAGAAATAAGGTCACATAGCACCCGTATTTCAGGTTTCCAAAGTCTACCCAGGAAGCGCAAGCACACTTTCGGCAGGACATTCAAGAACTTTGTTAGCCTAACAATAGGCAGATAAATGAGCACCACCAGGGTCTCTAAGGATGGGCAATAAATACTAAGATAATAGCAAAAAACTGCGGATGCTGGAAATCCAAAACAAAAATAAAAATACCAGGAAAAACTCAGCAGGTCTGACAGCATCTACGGAGGGGCACACAGTTAACGTTTCGAGTCCGTATGACTCTTGTTGAGGAGTCATACGGACTCGAAACATTAACTGTTTTCCTCTCCGTAGATGCTGTCAGACCTGCTGAGTTTTTCCTGGTATTTTTTATTTTTGTTTTGGGCAATAAATGCTGCCTTGCTAATACTGCCCACACCCCAAGAATACACATAGTGCTGATGGTTAATAGATTATCACATTCCTCTTCCTGATATTTTGCCACACCTGTTAATACACAGAATTATTTTTGAAGACACAGTGTCATTTGATGGTTTGTTGTGTGTGTGGACGTACTGAATCGCCCAGTAGCAGGAAATACAGGGAGATTGAGTGGTCTCCCTTGCAATTATATCCACCTCCCCACCTTAATTACTCTCTTTGAAGGATGATCCTCATCATCGAAAGACAAAGGGCCACCCATCTCTACAAGGTTGTGGGTAAGAGGCCATCCCAAGGCTGGTGCACTCTCCCTCCCTGTCTGCCTCCTTTTAAGCTGTAATTCTGATTTCATTTTGACACAGTGAGGAAAGTTGACAGCAGTGCTTCACGGACAACATCAGCAGCAAGAATTACAAATCCACATGGAAAGTAAAGAGGAGATACAAGCGCTGAATTCCCTCGGGCTCTTTGACACAATGACGCCTTATTCGTGGTGGGTGGAAACAAATATTGGGATGTAGCCTCATTATCCCCACCTCTTTTCCTCTCAATTTTTGTGCGTTCCAGCCCAATTGAGGACTGGCAAACGTGCGCAGCCTTAGCAATGCTGCAAGGGAGGCCAGTATGTTCCTTAGATCCTAGAATCAAAAATGGTTACAACACAGAAGGAGATTATTTGGCCCAGCTGTCTGCAAGAGTGACTCAGCTAGTCCCATTCCCATACCCTTTCCGCGTAGCCCTGCAAATGTTATCCTTTCAGCTGCTTATCCAATTCTCTTTTGAAAGCCACAATTGAATCCACTACTCTCTCAGGCAGTGCATTATAGACTCTAACCACTCGCTGCATCAACAAGTTTTCTCCTCCTGTCGCTGTTTGTTCTTTTGCTAATTAAATCAGTGTCCTCTGGTTCTTGACCGTTCTGCCAACAGGAGCAGTTTCTCTCCATCTACTCTGTCCAGACCCCTCATGATTTTGAACACCTCTATTGAATTCCCTTCTAATCTTATCTTTTTCAAAGAGAACAGCCCTAGCTTCTCCCATCTATCCACATCACAGAAGTTCTTCATCCCTGGAACCGTTCTTGTGAATCTTTTCTGCGTACTCTCCAATCTTCCAATTGGTCACTCGACAGCCTTCCAGACCCCAAACTGAGGTCAACAATTTCAATTGTAACCACCACTCCCATTTTTTCAACAGGAGATGCTGATAATAATTCTGCTGTTGTCTCAATCACTCCTGCCTTCCACCCTATCACAGACTTTCCCTTCCGATTTTTGCTCTCTTTCTCATTTCCCTGTACTTGCTGAAAACCAGATCCGTCTCTGACTTTTTCCAGTTCCGATGGGTCACAGACCTGAAAGATTAACACTGTTTCTCTCTCCATGGAAGCTGCTAGGCTTGCTGAGTTTTTCCAGCAATTGCTGTTTATATTTCAGATTTCCAGCAATATTTTGCGATTTTTTAAAACCCTTTTAATGCCTTGGATTGCAACTTCAGTGAAAAGCCATCAAGGGCAACTAGAGTTGGACAATAAATCCCAGCCTTGCCATATCCTGTGAATTAATTTTTAAAAATTAACAGTGGAATTGATTTTTACCTTTAGTTCTTCCATCTTCGCCTCTGCTTTCTTTTTGTTTTCAGTCACTTCTTTCATTTTCCTTTCCAACAAATCCAAAGTTGTTTCTAATTTTTCCTGAAACAATTTAATGTATTTAAGTTGGACAAATGAATGAGATTTCCAGTAAAACTGATGACCTGAGTGTAAATTAATTAGACAGGTTTCATTGGGTCAGTCAACAGTGTGACAGTCAATGCAGTTGGGACCGAAACAATCTCCTTCAGGAACCATTGATAGGCCTTAGACATCTCAGCAGCAGCTTAAACACATACATAGCTATAAATACTGGGATACCACATGAACATAGTTAGTCACAGGGACACCCCATGGGCATAGCTAGGCATGGGGGACACCTCAAATACATAGCTAGACACTGGAAAACTCAATTTACATAGCTAGAGATGGTGGTACCCCATATACAAGGCTAGGCACCAGGATACCTCATATACATAGCTGGATATTAGAATGCCCCAAGTACACGGCTAGAGATGGAGAAATCCCATATGCATAACTAGATACTGGAATCCCCCACATACATAGCTACAGATTGTGGTACCCCACATACACTGAGATACTCAATATACAAGGCTAGACACTGAAATAGCCCATAAAAATAGCTAGATACTGGAATACCCTATATACATAGCTAGATACAGGGTTCCCCTTCATACAGAAATTGACACTGGGCTACTCAACATGCCAAGTTAGAGACTGGAATACCCCATATACATGGCTAGACACTGGGTTACCCATTGGCATAGCTAGATACTAAGATGATAGGAACAGGAGCAGGCCATTTTGCCCCTTCAGTCTATTCTGCTGTTCAATGGGATGGTCTCAACACCCACCTTCATGCCACAACCCACAATACCTTTGGTTGACAAAAATCTATCACGGCGGAATTTTCTATTCTGGAGGCTAAGTCCGATGGCAGGCGGGAATCTCAGCGCGATTCCCGCTGGGTCGGTGAACACGCACTATCTTCTGCTTTTCAGCTCATTAACTATGCATCTGTGAGGAGCTCAGCGATCCTTGTGGCGGGGTCAGACAGGAAGTCGCCTGCCCTGCCATTACCTCATGGGGTTGAAGTTCCTGGTGACGTAGTTAAATGGCACCCGGACACAGATTCACTCTTTACAGGCCAAGAGTTACTCCGCATTACTCTTACAGAACCCTTGTAGTCGCAGCCCATTCTGAAGAAGCCGGCAGGTGTGAGCAATGACATCCCGGGACATGCGAAGGCAACTCTGGCATTGCCTTTTGGTCATTTCTAGATAAGAGCACCGCCAGATGTACACGCATGGTCGGGCCAATGCTTGCCCTTGCAGTGGTCCATATTTGCCAGCCTCTTGACCTTATAGAGGCCCTGCTGCCTCTTGCTGCTCAGGCCCATGCTCCTCCTGTGAAAACCTATGATGGGCCCTCCTTCTCCTCATCTGGATGAGAGCCATTAGCAAGGCAGGGTTGCCTGCAGCCTGAATCATTGATGCCCCAGTAGATGTGTGAACAAATTGAAGTGATACATTGAGCGGACATGTCCTTTACAGGTTACTCTCCATCTCAAAGCAAGCATGCAAGTGCTAAACCCTTCACCTAGGCTCCATCTAGACATGGCATCCCCACTCCACCCCTTCCAGGTAAAGTACATTCTGGAGGACCAGGGATGGGTGTTTCTCCCATTCATACATGAATGCGTATGGAGACATTGCTCTTTGACCAGGGTGATGAGAGCCATGTGCAAGAAGCCTCACATGGGCACTTTTCCACTTGTCTCCACCACCCTCGAGACTCTATGGAGAGACCATTACCATGGCAGTATAGAAATACTAACCACATGGTCCCTTGTCAGCCATGACCATGCACCCAGGAGGATGGAGTTTGGAGTCACGAATTGACTGCCCTTTGGAGGCATTCCACTTCCCTCCCTCCATTCATCCCTGCCTCTGACTGCAGCCAATGGCAAATGGCACAGAACGAATGACAGCTTGGGATCTCGATGTTATGAGACCCACGATCTGGAAACAAACCTGCTGCAATGCAGGCTTAACCATAGAGAGGAGAACACAGTTGAGTGTGGCTGACATCCAGTTGCCTCATAATTATTCGGGTGTCCTTTTAGTCAGCCACTTGTGCTGACCTTGAACTCCACCCACCCAAAAAGACCCTCCTCCCACTTTGAGCGATCTCACTGACTGACTGTGTGGCCAAGGTCAGTTTGGGAAAATGGCATGTCACCTTTCAAACACGTTCCTTCACCATTCACCCTGCCCCTGTCACCCACCAACGTGCCCCCATCACCCCTGACCCACCCAATATCACCATTTCCCTCCCTTCTGTCATCCTTGAAAATCCCCCCGTTACTCTGGACACTATCACAATCCGTATCCACATGCCTTTCCTCCCCTCAGAGCTAATGCCCGTTACCATCCCCACGCCCACCCTGACCCTGCCCCCTCCCGCTATCCCAGCCACCTGTCTTGTCCCCCTCTATGACCAACCTGAGACCTTCACCTACCAGGCTCTCACCCTGGACCTGCCGCCTTGCCGCGTCCCATTCCCCCATCTGACTGTGACTGGTCTCTCCACCCCCACCCCCCTCCCCCATTACCAGTACCCTGAGATTTCTCCCTAAAGACCTCACTGTCGACACCACCAACCTGCCCTCTAAGTCACTCCCCTGACCTTCCCCGAACAATCATGCCCCACTTCTCTGTGCATTCTCTCTTCCCCTTCCCCTGACATTATCCCCCCTTCCCTGGGCACCCTCCCCACCCTTCCCCCCCGTAAGCTTGGCACCCTTGTCTAGCCTTCGCTCCACCCTTCCAGCCTACCCCACCCATACCTCCAACCTTCACTGACCCCCACCTTGTCCAGCCTTGGTGCAGCGTTTGCAAGCAGGATTCAATATGAGTGAGGTTATGTGAGGTTCCCAAGAAAGAGAAAACACCTTCAAAATATGGACCTCAAATTCATTGTTGAAGTGAAGCTTGGCAGCTGCTTGCCACTTACATACAGCCGGGAAACAGGCCATTCTAATTATCCAATGGTGTGGGAGTCCAGAACCAGGGGTCACAGTCTGAGGATATGGGGTAGACCATTTGGGACTGAGATGAGGAGAAATTTCTTCGCCCAGAGAGTGGTGAGCCGGTGGAATTCGTTACCACAGAAAGTAGCTGAGACCAAAACATTGTATGTTTTCAAGAAGGAGTTAGATATAGCTCTTGGGGCGAAAGGGAACAAAGGATATGGGGAGAAAGCGGGAGCAGGCTATTGAGTTGGGTGATCAGCCATGATCATACTGAATGGCAGAGCAGGCTCGAAGGGCCGAATGGCCTACTCCTGCTCCTAGTTTCTATGTTAATTTGGAGGGCAACATAATTCTGGTGAGTTGGCCTTTGAGCATTCATGAGATGCAAGTGATTGGAAATGTGGTTCCCGACACGGATCAGCAGGAAACCCTACCCACCTTTAATCTGCCATCAAAGTCAGGAGAACAAAATTCCAAAGTAATTTCCCGTTGGTGGAAAACTGACTGTTTCAATCGTGCCAAGTTTAGTGCCCCCGCCCACCATGATCCCTGCCTCAGGTGGGAGTAGGAAATTCCGCCCTCAATCTCAGATTTAAATTTAACAATTGATCAAAGCCTCAATTGCCATTTGCAGAAGAGAGTTCTAAACTTCTATCACCCTTCGTGTTTCCGAATTGCACTTCTGTAAGGTTTGGCTCTGACTTTTAGACTGTACCCTCTAGTCCTGGATTCCACAACGAACAGAAATAGTCCCTCACAATCTACCCTATTTGTTCCCCTTAATAACTTGTAAACTCTGATACCATCCTTCTCTCCCCTCCTCCCTCCTCCCTATCCCTCTCCCCTACCTCTCTGTTCATTCTCTTAATCCTGTTTTTCCACTCCTACCCTCCTCTTTCCCTTTGCTATATTTCTTCCCTCCTCCCAACTTCTCTCTACCTCTTCTTTAACTCCTCTCCTACCCCTCTTTCTCTTCTCTCACCCTATATTCGTCCTATCCAATCCTGTTTAAAAACCCATCTCCGCATGCCCCCTTCCCCTTACCCCAACCATCCATCCCAGCTCCACAATCGACCTGTGCCAGCAGAGCAGTGATCCAGTACCTTGTATATCTGGGAAGCCTCTTTTAAAGTAATCACATTGTGAGTTTGATGTTCTGAACTCCAGCAGTCCACACAGATCGCTTCCTGCTCTTCTTTACAGAACATTTTCAGCTTCTCCTCGTGTTCCTGACAGTAAAACCCCTTCTCACGCTGTGTCACCTTCACCTTGAGCAGCCTGAACTTCTCCACGATGTTGCCCAGGATCCGAGCGGTCCTGATGTTCCTCTGGGTGAAGACCTGCCGACACTGGGGGCAGGAAACATTTCCCGGGACCTTGTCCCAACTCTGAGAGATGCAGGACCTACAGAAGTGATGCTCACATTCTAGAGACACTGGGTCGGTGAACATCTCCAGACAGATGGGGCAGGACAGCTCATGTGTGAGATCCTCTGTGTCTTTCCCGGTTGCCATTTTACAGCTCATTCTTCATCTGCCTTTTTTAAACTTTCAGTTTTGTTTCTGAAAAACGTCCCCACCCTTTCTCAAATTTCACATGACTCAGAATTAAGAAAGTTCAATGTTCATTTCCTTTCTGAATTATCAACAGACCTGATTGGCAACAAATCATGTTTAGACAGGAAATGTATTCCAAAAATTGTCAACTGTATATTTTAAGTAAAGGGGAAGGGATGTCGTAAAGTGGAGTACCGTGTACCTTTAAGAGAATGTGGACTAACCATTTGATATGGGTAATGCCATTAAGGGTCTTGAACCTGTGGAACTCCCCGCTGGTAAAAGCGGTCCCATTGTCGGATTCAGATCCACCTGATCATCCATTCAAGACCTGCTCCTGGACTAGATGCCGAAGATAGGCAGTCAAGTATTCGTAAGTCATTTTAAGGTAGTTTATTATGTTTATTAAGAAGTTACAGTTTCGATATGATGCATCAGCTAAATATGTATAACCCATTACAGTGGGTTACCAGAGGGCATAAGGACAGTTGGCAGAGGGAGTATTGATCTCAGTAGCTTGTGACAGCAGCATTCTACTCTCTAACCGAAGACTTCGGGAACTCTTCCCCCCGGCGCCCCCCCCACCCACCCCCCCCTCCGGTCTTCCTCCATTTTCCCTGGTCCATCTTCCATTTGAAGAAGGTGGCTGGCTGACGAGGACGGCCCCTGTCTCCGAGCTCTCGTTCATATACTTTAATTCTAGGGGCTGGTAGTTTACCCTATGCCAATCACTTATTTGAACCTTTCTACCAATGAATACAGGACTGGGATCCAAGATGTCAGGGTCCCCCTGTCCATCAATTAGCTTGAAGTTCTCTCTTTACTTTACCTTATGCTGAGGGTCATTTGCTAAGGATTCTACACCCAATTCACACTTATTGGTCCCTTGGCTAAGTGGTCATTCTTCATGTGTGGCCCTGGACAGTGAATAAGGTATTCCACCTTGTAACATTCCAGAGCAAGGCCTCTGTTCCATTTGAGAAGCGATCAATAGTGCAGCGTCCCCTCCTTGGCTGCATGAAATGGTACAGCAGCTGCCTTGGCAACACGATTGGTACTGCAGCATCCTTGGTGGCCGGGAACGGTACTGCAGCGCTCTGGGTAGCCGGGAACGGTACTGCAGCGCCTTTGGTGGCCGAGAGCGGTACTGCAGCGCTCTGGGTGGTCCGGAGCGGTACTGCATCGTTCTTGGTGGCCGGGAGCGGTACTGCAGCGCTCTGCGTGGCCCGGAGCGGTACTGCATCGCTCTCGGTGGCTGGGAGTAGTACTGCAGCGCTCTGGGTGGCCGGGAGCGGTACTGCAGCGCGCTTGGCGGCCGGGAGCGGCACTGCAGCGCTCTGGGTGGCCGGGAGCGGTACTGCATCGCTCTTGGTGGACGGGAGCAGTACTGCAGCGCTCTGCGTGGCCGAGAGCGGTACTGCAGCGCTCTGGGTGGCCGGGAGCGGTACTGCAGCGCTCCGAGTGGCCCGGAGCGGTACTGCATCGCTCTTGGTGATCGGGAGCGGTACTGCAGCGCTCTTGGCGGCCGGGAGCGGTACTGCAGCGCTCTGGGTGGTCCGGAACGGTACTGCATCGTTCTTGGTGGCCAGGAGCGGTACTGCAGCGCTCTGCGTGGCCCGGAGCGGTACTGGATCGCTCTCGGTGGCCGGGAGCAGTACTGCAGCGCTCTGGGTGGTCCGGAGCGGTACTGCATCGTTCTTGGTGGCCGGGAGCGGTACTGCAGCGCTCTGCGTGGCCCGGAGCGGTACTGCATCGCTCTCGGTGGCCGGGAGCAGTACTGCAGCGCTCTGGGTGGCCGGGAGCGGTACGGCAGCGCCGTGATGCCGGCCATCCACCCCCAACCCGCGCCCCGCCTCCCCAATACCGGGGGCGGAGGTTTCGTCACTTCCACACAGTGGACAGGAGGGACAGATCGTGGCTCTGAATGAAAGGAGTTTGTGCATAAGAGGAACTTTAGGTTTGTTTTAAGGCCGCAGTCATACACTAACTAAGCTCGTGGCAGTTAATTGGGGTTAAAGTGGGAAATGAAAGTGAAAGCAACTTGTCCTGTAGTTTGCGAAGCGTCGTCGGCTCAATGAGCGAAGGTGGCGACCACCGACACCGTTGATTTAAATCCCCGTCCGAGGCGATTTCAAAGTTTATTTTTAAATTGAGAAACGTGTCTGCAAAAGTTCCGTGAAGCGTGGTCTATGCGTTCTTGTATAAAGCTGGTGACTGAATGGGTGGAATAAATCGACTGAATAAACAAGCAACTGGTTTCCCCCCCTCCCCCCCCCCAAAAAAAATAATAATAAATAATTTGTTGCTGAAATTGCATCAAATGAACATGTAAAGAATAAGCGGGGGAAGGTTTTCTTGTGTTTCCAGGGTCCAGCCTCAAAGTAGCAGCCTAGCCAGCAAAATGAAGGTTGCTTTTTTAAAACTCCACCTCCCCCCCCCCCCCCAAAAAAAAACATTTTGATTCAGTCAAAAACATTTCAATTTACTGTATTCAAAGCAGAAGATGCTGGAAAGGCACATGCAGGTCGGGGGAGTGAGAGAGACCGTTAACGATTCGGGCGGTTAACATTCCATCACCACTTACTGTGCCCGATTTGAAAAACACATCAGTGCATTGAGCGGTGAGATCATTGTAGATGTGCGGATGAACTTTATTTAACAAGTTTTGCGTGTTAAATATTTCGAGTAGGAAATTATAGTTACGAGGGGATACAGCACTTGCTTCTGGGGGTCTTGTTGGCTGGAGGGGAGAAGGCTTGAGGTGAGATTCAATGAAGGTATTTTTTTAAAAAGTTATTTAACAGAGAGGAGGAGGAGACTGTTTCTCCCAGTTGGGATGTCAATAATAAAGTGTCATCAGTTTAGAGTTGTCAATAAGAGAGGAAAAGTATTTGCATAGAGAGTTGCTGGAGTATAAAATGTTTTGACACACAGAGGGAGAGAGAAGTTGAAGCAGAGACCATTGCATCTTAGGACAAGTTGTATAAATATTTGAAACAGGGAAAGACACATGATTGGAAGAGGAGTGTGGTGGTGGTGGGGCATCGAGATTAGATTTGGATAGTTTTACCAAAGACATGATGGGCCCAATGGCTACGTTCTGTGCTATCAGCTCTGCTAAGAAAGAACATGCACTTGCACTGCGACATTAATGTCACTAGAATGGCTGTAAGGCACTTTGGGACTATTTAAAGGAGAGTCATTGTTGCAATGTAGGAAGCACAGCAGGCAATTTGCACACAGCAGGATCCCACAAACAGCAGTGACCAGATAATTGTGGGTTTTTTTAAAAAGTGATGGTTAAAGGACAAATACTGACCAAGGTACAGAGGAGAACTTCTTTGCTCTTCTTCAGAATGGTGCCAGGGGATCTTTTACACCGACCTTGGAAGGCAGACAGGGACCATAGTTTAACAGCCCTTCTGAACACTGGTACCACTGACTGCGGTACTCAGGGGAGGTGGTGGCATAGCGGTAATGTCCAGAGACCCGGGTTCAAATCCCACCAATTTGAATTCAATAAAAAATTAAAATTCTGATGATGAGCATGAAACCTTGCCGATTGTTGTAAAAGTCTTTAGGGAAGGAAATCTGCTGTCCTTACCTGGTCTGGCCTACATGTGACTCCAGACCCACAGCAATGCGATTGACTCTTAACGGCCCTCTGAAATGGCAAAGCAAGCCACAATAAATGCTGGCCCAGCCAGTGACGCCCGCATCCCATGAACGAATAAAAAATAAAGCTCCCTCGGCACTGGACTAGTGTCAGCCTAGATTGTGGGCACAAGCCTCTGGAGTGTCTGTCTTCTAACTCAGCAGAGAGTGCTACCTACTAAACCGTGACTGACTGCTATCAGGAATGAAGGTGAATGGAAAGGTTAGTTGTAATGTGGATGTGTTTTAATTTTGGTATTTTAATTATTTTGAGGTGGATATTTGAGAAGGATTGGAATTGGAAGGACATTCTTCCCAGATTGGTTTGACAATGGCTACTGCTCAGCATGTTAACCGACTCTTCAGTGAAGTGACCTGCTCCATCTGCCTGGATTTCTTCCAGGAGCCGGTGGCACTGGAATGTGAACACAATTTCTGTCGGCTCTGTATCTCCAGGAGCTGGGAGCAGGGCAGTGCTTTCTACTCCTGCCCCGAGTGCAGGGAGGAGTTCCGGGAGAAGAAGCTGAAGCCAAACCGCATGCTGGCTAACATCGTGGAGGGGGTGAGGGAGCTAAAACTGCAGCCTCGCCAGGGCCACCCTGCCTTCTACTGCCAGCGGCACGAAGAACGCCGCAAGCTCTTCTGCCTGGACTGCCAGGGGGCCATTTGCGTGGTGTGTTCCTGTGCCAAAGAGCACCGGGGCCATAGCTTCATCCCTGTCGAAGAGGCTGCCATTCTCTACAAGGTGAGGAAGTTGTGGATATACAGAGGATAGGGACGCTGGGTGAAAAGGGTGCAGAGAGAGGGGTGTAGGAGGTGCAGAATGCAGGGAGAGGAGCGTGGGGCATACAGGGGGGCAGGAAGGGCAAGTGGCTGGAAGAGGGGTGTGGGGCAGAGAGGGGGTTGTAGGATGTGCAGAATGCAGGGAGGAGATATGGGGCTGGAGAGGTGTCTGGGACATACTGGGGCCTGGGAGAGGAGTGTGGGACCCGGGGCGGGGGCAGGAAGGGCAAGGGGCTGGGAGAGGGGTGTAGGACATAGAGGGTGCAGAGAGGGGGTTGTAGGTTATGCAGAATGCAGGGAGAAAGTGTGGGGCAGACAAAGGGGCTGGGAGAGGCGTCTGGGACATAGAGGGGAGCAGGGAGAGTGGTGTGGGGCATGTGGGGGCAGGCATAGGGGTGCGGAATATACAGGGGTTCGGGTATCTCATTTCTTCCCAGTATGCCAACTCCATAGTCCTTTTTCTGGTCTTGATCTCCTTTCATAACCTCGGTTCACCCAACTCTAATTTTCTCTGACCTATCATACACTCTGCCATTCCCACATTTTCCGCCTGCTTTCCCCTCCTCTATTCCACCATATCCTGCCTCTGGAATTGTTTTCCTAATCTCTCTACCTGGATACCCCTCTCTCTCTGTCTCCTTCAGAAACCTTGTGGAATCCGAAGAACTGGCGCCACTATTTAGCCTGTTGAGCCTGGCTTGCCATTCAGTAAGATAATGACCTTTAATCTAACTATGTATACCCCACCTTTACCCCACTTTCCCATCTGTGCCTTTGGTCACCTTCCCTAACTTCTGCACGCATCCACCTCTCGCTGCCCACTCGTCGTGGGTACTTCCTACGTGTCAGGAGCTGCATAAAAATAAGTTTGACGCTATACAGCAGTGCCCCCTGTTCTCACCGTGGGCATTGGCACCTGCGTGATATTTTTGCCTTACCCACACCAGCTGTCAAGTAGCCCTTTGCTGTAAGGTTACCACACATGACTCAATTAGGGGCACACTTGTGCTGTGCACCCTACCTTAAAAAAAAGGACGTCTTTGGCTTTTGCACTCTGCTGCCTTAAAGGCCTGCCTAGTACATCTGTGTGCCTTTTGAAGCGTGTTTTAACTTAACCACTCCCGGGCAATATTAAATAATGCCAAATTGAAAGCAAAATACTGCAGATGTTGGTAATCTGAAATTTAAAAAAGGGAAAATACAGGATGCTGTCAGCAGGTCATTCATTCTCTGTGAAGAGGGAAAGAGAGTTAACGTTTTGGGGTGATGATTTCCAGCACAGAAACGTAGAAAATAGGAGCAGGAGTAGACCATTCGGCCCTCCGAGTCTGCTCCACCATTCATTATGATCATGGCTGATCATCCAACTCAATAGCCTGGTCCCACTTTCTCCCCATATCCTTGGATCCCTTTTGCCCCAAGAGCAAAATCTAACTCCTTGAAAACATACAATGTTTTGGCCTCAACTACTTTCTGTGGTAGCGAATTCCACAGGCTCACCACTCTCTAGGTGAAGAAATTTCTCCTCATCTCAGCCCTAAATGGTCTACCCCGTATCCTCAGACTGTGACCACTGGTTCTGGACTCCCCCACCATCGGGAACATCCTTCCTGCATCTACCCTGTTAGAATTTTCTAGGTTTCTATAAAGCAGAATTGCCCAGATGAAGGGTGATCGACCTGATACTTTAACTTTACTTTTCTCTCCATGGAGGCTGCCCTGACCAGCTAAGTGTTGTCAACATTTTCTGTTTTTAGTATGTAATGACAATTAGCTTACTACTACTTTTGACAAATGTATTTCAGTTTGATGAGAATATAGCTATTAGGCTAGATAAGAGGGAGCTGATAGATGTGGTAGACTTGATAATCTGAAAGATATTTGGTAAGTTGGCACATAAAAAGACTAATACACAAGATAAGGGTGCATGGAGCTGGTGGTAATATTTACATGGGTGGAGGATTGATTAATGAGCAGGAAACAGAAAGTAGGGATAGATGAAGCATTTCCAGGTTGGTAACTAGTGGAGTACTGCAAGGATCAGTACTGAACTATTTACAATTTATGTTAATGTCTCGGATGAACATCAAGACCGAGAGTAATGTATCCAAATTTACTGGCAATACAAATCTAGGTGGGACTATAAGCTGTGAGGAGGACACAAAGAGGCTGCAAAGAAATATGTAGATGGATTAAGTGAGTGGGTAACAAGATGGCAGATGGAGCATAATGTGGGGAAGTGAGATTATTTACTTTGTTCGTAATATTAGAAAAGCAGGATATTTCTTAAACGGTTTGAAACTTCTAAATGTTGATGTTCAGAAACTTGGGTATACTTGTACAAAGAACACAGAAAGCTAGCATTCGGATATAGCAAGCAGCTAGAAAGGCAATTTTCATGTCTGGTCTATATTGCAAAGGGATTGGAGTAAAAGAATAAGGAAGTCTTGCTACAATGGCACAGGACTTTGGTGAGACCACACCTGAAGTACTGTGTACAGTTTTAGCCTCCATATTTAAGGAAGGGCATACTTGCCTTAAAGGTGACACATCGAAGGTTCACTAGATTGGATCCTGGGATGGGAGGATTGGCTTATGATGAGAGGCTGAGTAAAGTGGGTGCACTGGAGTTTAGAAGAGGTGATCTCAGTGAAGCATTCAGACTTGGCAGGATAAATGCTGAGAGGTTGTTTCCCCTGGCTGGGGAAACTAGAACGTGGGGTCCAATCTCAGGATAAGGGGCTGATCATTTTGGACTGAGATGATGAGAGATACCTGAACTGAAATGGCTGTAAATCTTTGAAATTGTCTATCTTAGAACATTATGAATGCTCAGTCGTTAAGTAGATTTAAGGCTGAGATAGATAGCTTTTTGGTGTCTCGGAATCAACAGGTATGGAGAGCAGGTCGAAAAGTGGAGTTAAAGCTGAAGATCGGCCGTGATCAGATTGAATGGTGGAGCAGGCTCGAGGGGCCCGATGGTGGGGTCTCACTCTATTTCTCATGTTATTCTGTTTGATAATCTACGCAAGCCTACCCTTAGAAAGCTCACTGTTTCTCTGCAGGGGAAATTGGAACGAGCCATCGACTTACTCCAGTCCCAGAAGGAGCAGGCCTGCCAAAGCCAAAGCCAAGAAGAGGCAAAGATTTGTCAAATAAAGGCAAGTGTCACACCCTTGCCCCTGGTTGTGTCCCATCCTTTGGCTTTCTAGGTAGAGGATGCTTTGAGCCTTTAAACATTGTATACCAGCAACTAGTTAACACACAAGACTCTCTAATGGACACAAATTTTTGAAGGTGGTAGGACAAGTTAAAAAAGCATATGGAAGCCTTGGTTTTATAAATAGAGGATAAGTCTGAGTATTATTTAAACACTGAAAATCTAGGAACAATGGAGCTCAAAAGTGATTTAGAGGATCTAGGTACAGAAATCATTAAAATGTAGTAGTCATGTATAACAAAAAATGCAATGGAATATTCGCCTTTATATCCGGAGAGCTAGAATATAAAGGGAAGTTTTGCCCAGGCTATGCAAAGCCCTGATTGGACCACATCTGGAGTACTATGTGCAGTTATGGATCTGCACCTTTGAAATGATAGATTGACTTTGAAAGGAGTGTAGTGTAAATTCACCAGAATGCGACTGAGGCTTCAAAGATTAAATTACAGGGAGAGGTTACATAAACTAAAACAAAAGCAAAACACTGCGGATGGTGGAAATCTCAAATAAAAACAGAAAATGCTGGAAAAACTCATCGGGTCTGGCAGCATCCGTGGCGAGAGAAACAGAGTTAACGTTTCGAGTCCATATGACTCTTCTTCAGAGATGCTGCCGGACCTGTTGAGTTTTTCTAGCATTTTCTGTTTTCATTACATAAACTAAACTTGTATTCCCTGGAATATAGAAGCTTAAGACATGATTGAAGTATTTTGGATTTTGATAGGAAGAAATTCTTTCCACTGGTGGGGGTGGCCAGAACAAAAGGACATAAACTTAAAAACAGAGCCAGACCATCGAACTTAGATCAGCAACAATATGTATTTATATCTATATAGTATCTTTCATGAAAATCCCAAGATGTCACAGTAACATTATAAAGCAAGATTTGACACAGAGCCACGTAGGGAGATATTATTGCAGATGACCTGAAGCTTGGTCAAAGGAGAAGGTTTTAAGGGAGTCTTGGAGGGTAGAGAGGTGGGAGGTGTAAGGGAGGGAATTCCAGAGCCAGAATTAGAGGAGCCCAGCGAGCTTGGAGGGTTGTGGGGTTGGAGAAGATTATAGAGGTAGGGAGGGGTGAGGCTATTGAGGGATTTGAAACCATGGATAAGAATTTTAAAATTGAGGCATTGTTTAACCTGGAGCCAGTGTAGGTCAGTGAACACAGGTTGATGGGCGAATGGGACTTGGTATAAATAAGACAGCACCTTCCAAGCCTGCGACCTGTGCCATCTAGAAGGATGAGAATAGCAGATTCTTGGGAACACCAGCACTTCCAAGTTTCCCTCCAAACCACACATCATCCTGACTTGGAACTATATCGCCGTTCCTTCACTGTTGTTGGTTCAAAATCCTGGAACTCCCTCCCTAACAGCACTGTGGGTGTACCTACACCACATGGACTGCAGCGGTTCAAGAAGGTGGATCACCACTGCCTTTAAGGGCAATTTGGGATGGGCAATAAATGCTGACCTAGCCAGCGACGTCCGCATCCCATGAACAAATACATTTTAAGAAAGGAAATAAAAAAGATTAAGGGCGGCAGAGTTTTGGGTGACTTCAAGTTTTCAGATGACAGAATGTGGTAAGCCAGCAAGGAACGCATTGGGTTAGTCAAGTCTAGAGGTAGCAAAGGCATCAACAAGGGTTTCAACAGGAAATGAGCTGGGACGGGGTGATTTTACAGAGGTGGAAACAGATGGACTTAGTAACACTGTGTATTGTAGATGGAAACTCACCTCGGGGTCAAATGCAATGCCAAGGTTGCAAGGAACAATCTGGTTCGGCCTCGGATAGTTGCCAGGGAAAAGGATAGAGTCAGCAGCCAGGGGATGGAGTTTGTGAGGGACCAAATTCAAATGGCTTTGATCTTCCCAATATATAACCAGAGGGAATTCCTGCTCATCTATTCTGGTAATTTACAGTCAGTGGAAGAGTCGAGAGGTGATGATGAGGTACAGCTACATGAAAACTTGCACTGTGTTTTCAGATGATGTTACCAGGGGGCAGCATGTAGATGAGAATTAGGATGGAGCCAAGAATTGATCTTTGTGGGGGAACCAGAGATAACGCTGCAAGAGCAGGAAGAGAAGCCATTGCAAGTGATATTCTAGCTATAATTAGATATTTAAGAATAGAACCAGGCGAGTGCAGTCCCAACCAACTGTACGACATGGAAGAGGATGATGTGGCCAACTGTGTCAAAGACAGCAGACAGGTTGAAAAGGACAAGGAAGGAGAGTTTGACTTTGTCAAAGTCAGAGAGGATGTCATTTGTGACTTTGGTAAGAGCTGTTTCAGCCCTGTGGCAGGAGTAGAAACCTAATTGGAGGGATTCAAACTTAGAATTCTGGGAAAGACGGGCACTATTTCAGGGAAGTAACAGCATGTTCAAGGACTTCAGAGAGGAAAGGGCAATTAGAGATGGGATGGTAGTTTTTTGGATGAAGAGGGAAAGGATTTTTTGGGGGGGGTCGGGGGTGATTATAGCAGATTTGAAGGAGTTTGGGTCAGTACCTGAAGACAGAGAACTGTTAACATTATCAGCTAACCTGGGAATCAGGAGAGAAGGTAGGGGTTTTTTTAATTCATTCACAGGATATGGGCTTCACCGGCTGGGCCAGCATTTATTGCACATCCCTAGTTGCCCTTGAGAAGGTGGTGTTGAACTGTCTTCTTGAACCGCTGCAGCCTGCGTGGTGTAGGTACACCCACTGGGCTGTTAGGAAGGGAGTTTCAGGATTTTAACCCAGCGGCAGTGAAGGAACGGCTGATATATTTCCAAGTCAGGATGATGAGTGACTTGGAGGGTAACTTCCAGGTGGTGGTATTCCCATCTATCTGCTGCCCTTGTCCTTTTAGACGAGAGTGGTCGTGGGTTTGGAAGGTGCTGTCTAAGGAGCCTTGGTGAATTCCTGCAGTGCATCTTGTAGATGGTACACATTGGGGTGGTCAATAGTTTAGTTGGAAGGGGATTGAGAGAGCAGGAGATGGATTTCATGGATAAGATGAGCTCAGAGAGGACATGAGCAGAAATAGGGGAGAAACTGGAGAAAGATACAAATTCAGAACTAGGGTTGTGGGGGTACAAACCTTAGAGGAAGATTGGTCTAATGAGCTTGTGGAAAGGGAGGAAATTGGCAGATCCAGCTGATCGGATAGACTCAATTTTAGTGACAAAGAAATTCATGCGCTCCTAACTCTTGTTGGAGGTGAGGGTGAAGGAGACAGGGATGAGAGAGGTTTAAAAAGACAGTTTGCAGCAAAGAAAAGAACCTGAGGCTCATCTTCACATTCCTGGATGATCTTGGAATAGTGAGTCGTTTTAGTAGATGAGAGCAGGACCTGAAAGTGCTTTAAATGGTCCAGGCAGATGTAGCAGTGGATGGCTAATCCAATTGTTCACCATATCGGTTGAAGTCTGTGTCTCTTGGGCTCAAGTGGGCAGAGATAAGAGCTGTGCAGGGGAAACAACTGGGGTGACAGAGAGAGCAATTGTTTAAGTAGAGGCTATGGCAGCAAAGGTAGAAGTGAGAGTCTGGTTGAACAAAGCAGCAGCTGCAGAAATGTTGTGGTGAGATTTTGAAAATACAGTTGGAAGTAAATTGGGGAGAGTGTTTCCCAGGCGCGAACACGGAGGAGCTAGGATTGGGACAGGGAAGGGGGATGTGAGTGGGGAGCGATGCAAAGAAGTGATCAGAGATGGCCTTATATATGTGATTGATTCAGTAGGTGATCAAGGGGATGGCCATGAACATGGGTTGGGGAGTTTACACGGAGGGTGAATTGCTGCTTGCAATGAGGCAATGCTGCAAGCCTCAGTGGGCCCTTCGGAGGCTGTTTTTAAAAAAAATTATTTCACGGGATGTGTGCGTCGCTGGTGTGGTCAGCATTTGTTGCCTATCTCTGATTGCCCCTGAGAAGGTGGTGAGTCACCTTCTTGAACCACTGCAATCCTTCTGGTTCTTGTACCTTCAGTTGGAATGTTGAGTTTTAGATATGGCGATTATAGTTCCAAATCAGGGCGGTATGTGACTTGGAGGGAAACTTGCAGGTGGTGGTGTTCCCACCAAGGTCTCTGCTGCCCTTGTTCTTCTATGTGGTAGAGGTCACAGGTTTGGAAGGTAATGTTGAAGGAAGCTTGGCAGTTGCTGCAGTGCGTCCTGTACATGGTACACACTGTGGTATCCTCTGGGGCCCAATGCCCTGCCAATGCTGACTGCCTTGGGTTACATGTGCAGGCTACCCAATGTGACTCTGCCGGGTCATTTTTACCCAGGAACAAGGCAAACTGCTGAAGGAACAGGCTGAGGCCGAACTGGTCACCATCTATCAATTTCTAGATGCAAAGAAGCAGGAACTGGAGTCGAAGATTGAGCAGGAAATGTGCCAGACCATTGAACCCTTGCAGGAAAACTTGGAAAAGATCCGCCAAGAAACCTCCACGATTGAGCAAGCCATCCTGGATCTGCGGGTGCAGCTGAGCTTCACCGAGCCTCTGGAGCTGCTTCAGGTAAGAGGCTGGCAGGAGCATGCAGCCTGTGGGGAAACATGGAGTAAGTGTACCTTTCCTCTCCAGCTCCTCTCTCACCTGTGTTCTTTCCTCAGTGTCTTGTAGGCTTTGAGGAAATTTTTATGGGATGAGAAAAAAAAGGACGAGTTTGCATTTATATAGCAGCTTTCCTGAGTCGGCATCCTCAGTATTTTACAGCCAATTTGTTACTTTTGTTTTGGAGTACAGCCACTGTTGTAATGTAGGAAAAGTTGCAGCCAATTTAGGCACAGCAAGCTCCCACACAGCAGTGTGATAATGACCAGAAGTGGTTGAGACATAAATATTAGCCAGGATAACAAGGCTGCTCTTCGAACAGCATTTTACATTCACCTGATAGGACAGATGGAGCCCAATGTTGAAATGTCATTCAAAAGACTGCACCTCTGGCAGTGCAGCACATTGCCAGGACTGCACAAAAGTGTCAAACTTGTGCTGAAGTCTCTTTGGTGGGGCTTGAACCCACAACCTTATGATTCGGGGTGAGTGCGCTACCCACTGTTCCAAGGCTGACATATGAACATAAGAAATAGGAGCAGGAGAACACCATACAGCCTGTTGAGACTGCTGTGCCATTCAATATGCTTATGCCTGATCTTGGGCTTCAACTCCACTTTCCCACCCTTTTCCCATGTCCCTTGTTTCCCTGAGGCACCAAAAAAAAATTTTTCTTTTAAATAAAAATTGCTGTATTTCAGCCTTGAATATATTCAATGGTGACACATTACAACCCTCTGGGATAGAGAATTCTAAAGATTCATAACCCTTTGAGTGAAGAAATTTCTCCTTATCTCAGTCCTAAATTGCCCACAGCCGGGGGAAACAACCTCAGTGTCTACCCTATCAAGTCGCATCATTAATCTTGAATGTTTCAGTGAGAACACCTCACATTTTTCTAAACGTCAAATTGCTCAGCCTCTTATCTCATCATAGGACAACCCTGCCATCTCAGGGGCCAATCTACTGAACCTTCATTGTGCCACCTCCAATGCAAGTATATCTTTCCTTAAATATGGAGACTAAAACTGCACACAGTTTTCCAGATGTGGTCTCACCAAAGCCCTGTATAATTGGAGCAAGACGACTTTATTCTTGTACTCCAACCCCCTTGCAATAAAGGCCAACATGCCATTTGCTTTCCTAATTGCTTGCTGTACCTGCATGCTGACATTCTGCGCTCCTTGTAAGTGTTCACCCAAGTCTTTCTGAATATCAACATTTACAGTTTTCATGCCTTTTACAAAATATCATGCTTTTCTATTCTTACGACCAAAGTGAACAGTCTCACACTTCCCCACATTATACTCCATCTGCCACTTTGTTGCCCATTCACTTAACTGGCCTATATCTTTTTGCAGCCTCTGTGTCCTCCTCACAGCTTGCATTTCCATCTAGCTTTGTATTGTCAGCAAACTTAGATACATTACTCTTTCTCTTTGTTTAATTCATTAATATAGATTGTAAATAGCTGAGGCCCTGCACTGATCCTTGCGGCACTCCACTAATTACAGCCTTTCAACTTGAAAATGCCCCACTTATCCCTACTCTCTGCTTCTTGTCTGTTAACCAATCCTCTATCCATGCTAATGTCACCACAAACTCCCTGAGCCCTTATCTTGTGTATTAACCTTTTGTATGTCACCTGATCGAATGCCTTTTGGAAATCCAAGTACACGACATCTACTGGTCCCCTTGATCTTCCCTACTAGTTACATCCTCAAAAAAACTTCTACAAATGTGTCAAACAGGTTTTCCCTTTTGTAAACCCATGTTGACTTGTTCTAATCATGCTATGCTTTTCTAAGTGCATTGTTAAGACTTCCTTAATAGTAGATTCCAGCACTTTCCCAATGACTGATGTCAGGTTAACCGGCCTGTGGTTTCCCTTTTGTTCTCTCCCTCCTTTCCCGAATAGTGGTGTTGCATTTGTTAACTTTCAATCTGCTGGGACCATTTCAGAACCTAGGGAATTTTGGAAAATCATAGCTAGCTCATCCACTATATCTCTGTAGCTATCTCTTTAAACCCTAGGTCATCAGGTCCTTGGGATTTGCTTTCATTTTAGTCCCGTAATTTCTCTAGTATTTTTTCTCTGCTGATATTAATTACCTTAATTTCCTTACTATTTTTAATACTTAGCTACCCTCAATCTCTGGTATGTAACTTGTGTCTTCTACTATGAAGACAGGCAGTTTTCCTCATGATAATTTACGTTCTTTCTCTAAGGGACACTTACTTGAGCTGCTCTCTTCCTTTTTTATACACTTGTAAAAGCTCTTACAATCTGTTTTTATCTTCTTCACCAGTTTACTCTCATTCAATTTTTTTCCTTTATCAACTTTTTAATGGCCCTTTGCTCATTCCTAAAACACTCCTAATCCCCAGACTTGCTACTGTTCTTTGCAATATTATAAGCCTCGTAATCTAATAATATCCTTAACCCCCTTTGTAAACCACAGACTCACTGAGATTTTTTTTCAATGGAATGCATTTTTGTTAAATATCTGGAACTTTTTCTTTAAATATTTCCAACTGTTTATTCACCGCCATACCTTTAGGTCTATTTTCCATTATTAACCATAGCCAGCTCTCCTCTCGTACCTGTGTAATTGGCTTTGCTTAAGTTTAAGATTCTTGTTTGTGCTTGGAGTATGTAATGTGGAATTCACTTTTTTATGATCACTGGTTCCCAATGGATTTTTTTTACTGTGAACTTTAATTAACCCTGCCTCAAGTGTAGTATTAGATCTAAAATAGCTTTTTGATTGAAGGAGCCAATTTGATTCGTCCAGTCTACATGAAAGTTAAATCCCCCACAATTATTGCATTACCTTTGTTAGAAGCTCCAAAGCTGTCTTGTTTACTATCTCGCCAAACAGTTTGGCTACTGTTAGAGGACCTATAAACTACAAACATCAGAGTTTTCTGACCCTTTGCTATTCCTAATCACCCATAACTTAGGCACATGCTCCACCCCCCCCCCCCCCCCCCCCCCCAAGGACCAAGCCCCAAACATGTCCTAGGCACCCATTTCCATGGGCATGATCTCCCTATCCATTCAGACTCTGTGAGCAGATTAGTCATGGCAACCTCTCCCTGGCATTTCACTCCAGAATGTCTGTTTGCTCATCAGCAAGTCCCTGACCATCTGTGATCTCATTGTGGAGGATTACATTGACATCATGGCCTGGATTGGAACTTGGCAGCACCTTGCTCTTTGCCCAGCATGCAGCTTCGTCCAAAAAAGTGGGTTGGTATCACCAACTCAAAATATGGGCCTTTTTCTTTTTCCCTTAGCATGTTCTCCTTTTGAACTCCACACCTTGCTTCACCCTTTTTAAAATCCATATTATCTACTGCATCTTCTGTGCACTGTGCTCACGGAGACATCCCTCCTCCTGTCCTTCCTCAATCCTTGCACTAAATGGCCTCTCCTTCTTGGTGCTGTTGTTGTCTATTGCAATTTCCTTTACCCTGTTTTCCCTAGACCTCTTCTCCCATATAGACTCTCTTATCCATATCTACAGCTAACCTCAGGATCTTGTTATCTCTCCCATGGTCTCGATTGCTGACGAGGTCCTCTTCAACTACATTCTTGTATCTCTCACCACCCACAACCCCATCACAGTCTGCATCCATCTTTAGGGAAAAAAAACTCTTACCCCATGTTGTTTATAACTATACTTTTAAATTGCCAACCGCCTGGTCTTCCATTCACCAAGATACTTCCTTACCTGTTCTTTATCACAACCACTCCTTCACTGCCAACTTTGTCTTATCTTCAGCAAAATCTTCATACTCTCCCGTTCCCATCATTCTTCCGATATGGCACCAATCTTCATACACTCAAGTCTATGCCCCTTGGACTTGAGGGAATCTAGTGCAGAACTGGTTTGGTCAACCATCACCAGGTCTGCCTGAACCCCATCAGACACTTATCTGTGCCAAACCCACTACTCCTGGATTATCATGGAGAACAAAGATCATTCCTTGACTTCTTTTTTCCAATATCAGTTGTCCACTTAAACCCCTGCACTTGCCCTTAAACTTTCAGCTTCAGCAGCAAGTGCAAGGATTTATTTTTTCATTTAAGGCTCAGTTTGCCCATTTAGCTGACTTTGCTATTTTCTCCCACCATTCCTCTTTACCCACCAACCCAGGCCTGTTCACAATCTCCTTGTTGCTCTGGCCTTGAACCTGTCTCTCTCCAGTTTCCCATTTCCCCTCACTCTCTAATGTGATTCACCTCTTTGCTTCCTTGAACCCAATCCCACCAAACTTAACTACCCAACTACTCTTCTTGGCCCCATGCTAGTTGAGGTTGAAACTCTCTGACTGAAACAGAATGTTTGCAACCTTAGTTGAACCTATTCTTTCCATCACAGCGACTTCCTACTAATTGTCCATCTACCTAGCTTATATGCAGTAAACTGCAATCATTCCTTTGACACCTTAAAATCAACTATTCTAATGCTGCCTTGGCTAGCTTCTCATTTTGCAACCTCCATAGAGTCAAATCCACTCTCTGGAGAGTTTAAATCGTCTGGACCTTGTTCTAAACTGCATCAATTTCCACTCATCCATTATCCCTGTCCTCACTGACCAACATTGGCTTTTGGTCCCATAAACAAAGTCAAATTTAATATTCTCAAATTATTTTTAAATCCCTTCATAACCTTACCCTGTAAACTCCTCCAGACCTATAAACCACCTTGTCGAGTTCTAAATGACTCTGGCATCATGTGCAGCTCTTTACCCCATCATTGGCCTTTGCCCCATACTCTGGAATTCCCTCCTTAACCCCTTGCACTCTCCACCTCCACCTACTGCCATAAGACCCTCTCTGCAGTCCAGCTCTTGAAATAAGCTTTTAGCTACTCCTCCTAATTCCCTCCTTTAGCCTGGTGTCTCTCTTTTGATTACACCTCTGTGAAGGATTTTTGGATATTTCCTTCTACATTAAATGAGTGATATCAATTAAAGTTGCTACTGGTTGATGTGTCAATAACAAAGAGGGTAGCTAGGTACATCATCAAACAAATAAGAGGGATTGGGAGAAGTATTTTTAATGTAGAGAGTTATCAGGACATACAGTAACCTAGTGGAAACAACAGTGAAAGCAGGATTTACAATCCTTTTTAAAAGGGGAGTGGATCAATATTTGAAAAAGACAATAAAGGGGAAAGAAATTTGCATTTGTATAACAACTTTCACCACCTCAGGACGTCCCAATGTGTTTTAAAGCCACTGAAGTACTTCTGAAATATAGTCACTGTTGGGATATTGGGAAAAGTGGTTGTTAATTTGAACACAGCAAGGTCCCACAAACAGCCATGTGATAAATGATTAAATAACCTGTTATTTTTAATATGCTAATTGAGGGATAAATATTGCTCAGGAACTCCCCTGCTCTTCAAAATAGGGGCGTGGGATCTTTTATGACACCTGAGAGGGCAGGCTGGGCCTCAGTTTAACATCTCTGAAAGACAGGATGTCCAATGGATCAAAATCCCCTCCATACTGCAGTGGAGTATTGATCAAAAATCAACAGGGAGAGGCCTGAGAATGGGAATAAGTGGATAGTTCTTTCAGTCATCTAGTGCATTGGGCCAAAAAGGCCTCATTCTGTGCTACAGAAGTCTACTGGGTACAGTTAATTGAGTTTCATATCCCTTGTTGATAATCTTATTAATATGCAATCAGGAGGCAGTTTATTTGATTCTTGATCATGATTGTCAAATTATAACCTGATTATTTTTCATTTTTCTTCAGGATATCAAACTGCTCCTGGAAAGGTGCGTGTCTCAAGTTCTTTCTGAATGTATGCTCCTGAATTGCACTGCTGGCCCCACTGGATATATTTATAGCCCTGAGCCACACAGACCTTGATGCTCCCAGGTTCAATCCCCAATCTGTGTTGAGAGCTAGTAGATCTCGCCTGGGGTCATGGCCCCAGTGCCAGAGTTGACCTAAGCACCTTGGGATTGGGAGAGGATTAACCAGCCTGGTCACTACCCAGTGGCCCTGGGTGGGATGCACGCTTGGTGTCAGTCATGGCTCAGTTGATACTCTGGCTTCTCTTTCAGAAGTTCATGGGTTCAAATCCGTCTCCAGAGACTTGAGCACAAAATCCAGACAGGCACTTCAATGCAGCTCTGAGGGAGTGCTGCCCTGCTGGAGATGCCATCCTTTGAATGAGCTGCTAAACCGAGGCATCAGTTTCCCTCTCAGGCAGATGTAAAAGATCCCATAGCAGTATTTCGAAGAAGAGCAGAGGACTTCTCCAATACACATCCCTCAACCGACACCTAAAAACAGATAAAAGCAAAATATTGCAGATGCTAGAAATCTAAAACAAAAATGAAAAGTGCTGGAAATACCCAGTAAGCCTAGCAACATCTGTGGAGAGAGAAACAGAGCTAACATTTTGAGTTGAATATGATTCATCTGAAGAAGAGTTATATTTTACTCAAAACTTTAACTTTGTTTCACTATCCATAGATGCTGCCAGACCTGCTAACTATTTCTAGCAGTTTCTGGTTTTATAGCTAAAAACAGATTTTCTGGTTATTATCACATTGCTGTTTGTGGGGCCTTGCTGTACAAAATAAGTTGCTGTATTTTCTAATCTACAATACTGACTGTACTTAAAAATAAAAAATACTTAATTATCCGTAAAGAACTTTGAACATGCCCTGTGACCATGAAAGGTTTCTTTAACTGAGAACAATCTCGGGCTTGGTCTGATATTCTTAGCCAGATACCTTGCTAACATTTCACTGTCTCAAGCTTGCATGGAAAGAGTGGCCACTTGACATGGTGGTCGAGGGCTGTCTGTCTCTGGGGAATCATATCTCACCAAGAGTCCCTAGCTTCAGGAGAGGAGAAATTGGGTGGGGGGGAAGGGGGGATTGTTGTTTCTGTAAAGCACTAAGATGTCATCCTTTCCTTGTGATATTATTCCATTCCAGGTGTAAACAGGAGCATATCAAACCAGCGGATGTTCCCACTGAGCTGTGTCCCGACTCCATCATTACGCCTTTCCGTTACGTTAAAATCTGGGATGAGCTTAAAGCGTTTGTACCAGGTATGGGATCCATTGGTCTCCTGAGTGCAGGGGCTGAGTTCTAACTGAATTTGTTACACAGTGGTTACGGCAGCTGGAGGCTCAATTGATGGCAGTCTCGCCTCTGAGTCAAAGGGTTGTGGGTTCAAGTCACACTCTCGAAACTTGAGTGTAAAGTCTGGTATGACACTGCTATGTATTACTGAGAGAGTGCAGCATTATCGCTGGTGCTGTCTTTTGGGCGAGGCGTTAAACTGAAGCGTCCCTTCTGCCCTCTCAAGTGGATGTAAAAGATCCCATGGCATTATTTGGAAGAGGAGTAGGGGAGTTCCTCCCCATGTGCTATCCAATATTTAACACCAGATCAACATCACTAAATAGTAGAATATCTGGTCATTATCACATTGCTGCTTACGGGATCTTGGTTTGTAAAAATAAATAATTAGCTGGTGAGTATGACGTTCGTACTAAGTGAGTGAACTATGTAGCAATGGACAGTGAGTGTCCCTAATAACAGGGCATATCCCAGTGCTACACACGCTCAGTGTATATGCTCAGCCCTATACAAAGAGCAGCCATTGGGCCGGAATTTGCCCTTTGAAGTGGGAATTGTAAATTGGGCCATTTCCCAATGTCCCGTTCCCGCGTCCTGCTTAAACCCACACGCTCAGTAATTTTCACCATGTCGAGTTGGGATGGGCTGGAGTCAGAGCCACCGCCTCCTGAAGCAGGCCCAGGGCGGATGCTGAGGCGGGCGGATGCTGAGGCGGGCGGATGCTGAGGCGGGCGGATGCTGAGGCGGGCGGATGCTGAGGCGGGCGGATGCTGAGGCGGGCCGATGCTGAGGCGGGCCGATGCTGAGGCGGGCCGATGCTGAGGCGGGCCGATGCTGAGGCGGGCCGATGCTGAGGCGGGCCGATGCTGAGGCGGGCCGATGCTGAGGCGGGCCGATGCTGAGGCGGGCCGATTAGAAAACCTGCCTCCCTTTGCTAGGATATTAACCCTGTTATGCCCCCTAGCCCTAACCCCATGCCCATTCACCCCCTCCATACTCCCCATTGCCACCTCCAAACCCCTCCATACTATCTCCATACCACACATGCCATTGCAGATCCCTCAAATCCCTCCATGCACATTCATCCAATATCTATTCATGAGTCTGATAATGAGACTGGAAAGTATTTGAGGTGTTTGTGAAACTATCAAAGTAAACAAACATCCAGTGGAACTCCACTTGCAAAACCTTAATCCTCTTAGGAGCTTGTAAAGCAGTCAATCAAACACACAACCATTCAAACTACACTTAAAAAAAACCTTAAACCTACTAAGTTGTCCTAAATCTGTTAAAATAAACAAACAGCCATACAAAGACCACTTCAAAAAGCACAATCAAGTGATCATAAAACTGACAAACAAAGCTCAGGTCCCCTTGATAGCCATGTCAACAATCTCTCCGGAACTGAATCCATTAATGGTTTTGGAACTCAGCCAATCATTCATAATGAGATTCCATTGCACATCTATGGCGACAAAACCTCCAGCTGAGACATTAAAGCCTTTTATGTAGCCTTAACAGATGGCTGAGCTGTCAATCAAATAATTCAGATATCTCAAAGGCTCAACAGATGTTTAGACTGTCAATCAATGTAAAGATCAAAGCAAAGGGTCCAGTTGACATGAAAACCTGAATCTCAATACTATTTCATACAGAAGAACCGTTTATGTACTGTATAAAGTAATCACTCAAGTAAAAACATAATTTACCATACAGCAACTAATTATAACATCTGAAATTGACAACACCTTTTAAACTTGCCTGTTAAAAGGCTCCTGACTTGAGAACAGGCCTACTCAATGGTTCACAAGCCCCCTGGCCTAACCAGGTTCACACAGCTTCAGAAACCCACCTGCCTGACTGAAAACTCAAATGCAGTGAAATTTGAAATTGAGTTGGCAGCAATGTAGCAGTTGCAACATTTGTTTGCTTGTGTGTTGGATCACGATTTGCCACTTTTCTCAAGTCAGTCAAAATGGTAGCTGGAGGAAAAGGGGTTGGAATTTTGGGTTTCTGGTCCCACCGGATTCCATATACGGCTTTGCCCTGCATCGGGACGGCAAAATCAGGCCCAGTGTCTCCTGTAATTGAGGGTGCGTGTCCAAATGCTATACCCGCTCAGTGAGTTAGCTCTATAGCTCTATATTTTTAGAAAATCAGTGTTTCTCCTAACTGTGGATTTGTGTCTTCCAGCCAGGGAATTTCTGAAACTGGATCCTAAGACAGCGCATCCACGACTCATCCTGTCCGAGGACCTCATCAGTGTGATTGATGGCGAAAAGCGTCGGGATTGCTCGCTCATGTCCCATCGCTTCAACCACTGGCTCTGCGTCCTGGCCAGCAGCGGCTTCCTGTCGGGCCAACACTACTGGGACGTGGAGCTGGGCAACAATACCGCATGTGTCATCGGGGTGGCCAGCGGATCTGCCGACCGGCTGATAACCAAACAGCTCACACCAAAGGACGGGTACTGGGTGATCGAGATGCTCAACGGGAACCTGGTCAACATCAACGCACCCGGTGCCAGGACCCTCCCCCTCCGCCGCAAGCCCCGCACCATCCGTGTCTACCTGAATTACGAGGAGGGACAGCTGTCCTTCTATGATGCCCACGACCTGTGCCCTATCTACACCATGCATGATAAGTTCACGGAAAAGCTGTATCCCCTCTTCAACCCTCACAACAAGAAGGAAGGGAATTCAGAGCCACTTTGTCTACATAATCCCATGGGATGCTAAGATTAATTTTACCCAGGCAGGAGTGCGGTGGGGGTTAGAAATTGTGATGGTCCTTCTTAAAGGGGAAGCCTGTTGAATTCTAACACTACACTAAGGTAAATAAATGAACCCCTCTCAGTATTTTTCTGCTGTCTTTTGTTGCCAGGCATTGAGCATTAAAGGTGCTGGTTAGAATGAGTTGGACCCTGAGGCACTGGCTGGGAATTATCACTGGTGCTCCTGGTTCCCGTGAGGAACAATCACATTAGTCAAAGCTGCACTCCCCATCTGTTACCTTACCAACATTAAACTTAAAGGTTGTAATACCACAGGCTGGGGCAGGAGGAGGAGGCGGTGCCAAATTTTAGGAGCAGAGAGAGGTGGGAAACCCCAGCCACTACATATTACAAGGGTTTTACAAAACTAGTTCCCTTAGGCTGAGGGCAGACGTGGGTTGAGAGATCCACAAATCACAGTACAAGATCTGAATTCCTCTGTGCATGTGGAGTCCAGAGATGGTGCCATTCTCCTGGTGCTTAGACTCATAGACATCTACAGCACAGAAGGAGGCCATTTGGCCCATCATGTCCACACCAGTCAACAAAGATCTGACTACACTAATCCCAATTTCCAGCGCTTGGCCCATAGCCCCAGAGGCTATGGCAACACAAGTGAATATCTAAATACTTCTTAAATGTTACAAGAGTTTCTGACTCAACCACCCTTTCAGGCAGTGAGTTCTAAACTCTCACCACCCTCTGGGTGAAAAAATTTCTCCTCAATTCCCCTCTTAGCCATCTACCTCTTACCTTAAATCTATGCCCCCTGGTTATTGACCCCTCTACTAATGGAAAAAGTGCCTTCCTATCCACCCTATCTATGCCCCTCATAATCTTATACACCTCTATTAAGTCCCCTCTCAACCTTCCTTGCTCCAAGGAAAACAACCCCAGCCTATCCAATCTTTCCTCATAGCTCATTTCATCCAGCCCAGGCAGCATCCTGGTAAATCTCTGCACCCTCTCCAGTGCAATCACATTCTTCCTATAATGTGGTGACCAGAACTGCATGCGGTACTCTAGTTGTGGCCTAACCAGTGTTTTATACAGTTCCAGCATAACCTCCTTGATCTTGTATTCTGTGCCTTGGCTAATAAAGGCAAGTATCCCATATACCTTCTTAACCACCTTATCTACCCACCCTGCTATCTTCATGGATCAGTGGATATGCACACCAAGGTCCCTCTGATCTTCAATACTTTCCCAGGTCCTACCATTCAGAGTGTAATCTCTTGCCTTGTTAGCCCTCCCCAAGTGCATTACCTCACACTTTTCTGGGTTGAATTCCATTTGCCACTGCTCTGCCCACCTGACCAGTCCCTTGATATCCTCCTGTAGATTACGGCTATCCTCCTCACTATTTTCCACCCTACCAATTTTTGTGTCGTCTGCGAACTTTTTGATCATACCCCCTACATTTAAGCCCAAATCATTTATGTACACCACAAACAGCAAGGGCCCCAGTACCGAGCCCTGCGGAACCCCACTGGAAACAGACTTCCAGTCACAGAAACATCCCTCTGCCATCACCTTCTGCTTCCTGCCTCTCAGCTGAATTTGGATCTAACGTGCCACTTTGCCTTGGAATCTATGGGCTCCTTCTTTCTTGACTAGTGTGCCATGAGGGACCTGATGAAAAGCCTTGTTAAAGTCCATGTAGACCACATAAAATGCATCAACACTCCTGGTTACCTCCTCAAAAAATTCTATCGAATTTGTCAAACACGACCTTCCCTTAACAAATCCATGCTGACTATCCCTGATCAATCCATGTCTCTCCAAGCGCAGATATATCCTGTCCCTCAGAATTCTTTCTCGTAATTTCCCCACTACCGAGGTTAGACCGACTGATCTGTAATTTCCTGGTCTACCCCTTCCTCCCATTTTTAATAATGGGACAACATTAGCATTCCTCCGGTACTTCACCTGTGGCCAGAGAGAATTTGAAAATTACTGCCAGGGCTCCTGATATCTCTTCCCTTGCCTCCCTCAACAGCCTGGGATACATCTCATCCGGACCTGCGGATTTATCCATTTTTAAGGCTGCTAAACCCGCTAGTACCCCCTCTGTTAATTTCCTCTAATATTTCACAGTCCTCCATCCTGATGTCTATACCTGTGTTTTCCTTTTCCAAAGTGAAGACCAATGCGAAGTATTCATTCAGGACTGTACCCACGTCTTCTGGGTTCACAGACAGATTACCTCCATGGTCCCTAATTGGCCCTACTTGTTCCCTGGTTATTCTCTTGCTCTTTATATATTTAAAAAACCCCTTTGGGTTTTCCTTTACTCTACCCACCAATGCTTTCTCATGCACTTTTAATTTTCCTAATTTCCTCTTTAAGTTCCCCTCTGCACTTTTTATATTCCTCTAAGGAGTCTGCCGCACTGAGCCCTCAGTCTCTGCCGTAAGCTTCTCTTTCTTTTCTTAATCCTAACCTTTATGCCCCTTGACATCCAAGGTTCTCTGGACTTGGTCTTTACGGGAACATATTTGCCCTGTACTCTTGCTATTTCCTCCTCAAATGCCTCACGCTGCTCTGACGCAGTTTTATCTGCAAGTAGCTCCCAGTCCACTTGGACCAAATTGTATCTCATCTTAGTAAAATTAGCCTTTCCCCAGTTTAGAACTTTTATTCCCGGCCCAACCTTATCCTTTTCCATAACTATCCTAAATCTAACTGAGTTATGGTCACCATCTCCAAAATGCTCCCTTACTGATATGCATTCCACCTGCTCAGGCTCATTTCCGAATATTAGGTCCAGAACTGCCCCCTCCCTTGTTGGGCTTTCTATGTACTGGCTAAAAAAGTTCTCCTGGATGCAACGTAAGAATTTTCTCCCTCCCTACCTTGTAATTTAAAACTATCCCAGTTAATATTTGGGTAGTTAAAATCCCCTATTATTACTGCCCTATTATTCTTACACTTCTCTGAAATTTGTTTGCATATTTGATTGTCTATCCCTGACTGTTTGGGGGCCTATGGTACACACCCAACAGCGTGTTTGCCCCTTTTGTGTTTTTTACTTCTACCCATATGGCCTCATTTGATGATCCTTCCAAGATATCATCCCTCCTCACTGCTATAGTTGATACCTTGATCAATATTGCAACCCCCCTCCTCTTCTATCCCTCTCTCTATCTCGTCTGAATACCTTATAACCAGAACGTTGAGCTGCCAATCCCTCCCTTTTAGTCAAGTCTCAGTCATAGCTATGATATCATATGCCCATTGCCTATCTGTGCCCTCAGCTCGTCAGTCTTATTCCTCAGGCTCCTTGCATTAAAATATATTTCATTTAGCCTTGCTAAACCCACTTCTTTCTTATCTAGCCTATGTTTCCTCTGCCTTCTAGACTCACTCACTAGCATTTTAACTTCTAATTCGATCTCAGATTCTCTCCCCTCTGAACTACTTTTCAGGATCCCATCCCCCTGCCAATTTAGTTTAAATCCCCCCAACAGCATTAGCAAAACTCCCTGCGAGGATGTTGGTCTTGTTCCTGTTCAGATGTAACCCATCCAACTTGTGCAGATCCCACCTCCCCCAGAATGGTCCCAATATCCCAGGAATCTAAAGCCCTCCCTCCTGCACCATCTCTCCAGCCATACATTCATCTGCTCTATCCTTCTGTTCCTATACTCACTACTGCGTGGCACCGGGAGTAATCTGGAGGTTACTACCTTTGAAGTCCTGCTTTTCAATTTCCTACTTAACTCCCTAAAGTCTGTTTGCAGGACCTCATTCCTCTTTCTTCCCATGTCATATGTCCCAACATGGACCACAACCTCTGGCTGTTCACCTCCCCCTTCAGAATGTCCTGCAGCCGTTCCATAACATCCTTGATCCTGGCACGCGGGAGGCAACATACCATCCTGGAGTCACATCTACAACTGCAGAAACACCTGTCTATTCCCCTCACGAAATAATCACCTACCACTAATGCCCTTCCACACTTCTTCCTCCCACCCTGAGCAGCTGCACCACCCACAGTGCCATGGCCTTTGCTCCAGTTGGCCTCCACAGAGGAACCGCCATTCACGACGTTTTCCCAGGTGTTTTGTGAGATCGTATGGGGTGGGGATGAATGCCTACTTTAGAGGTCACGTGTTACTGGCTGGCAGGGAGACCCTTGGGAGTAGGCTCTGATTTTTCACCCATTGACATTGAGGGAAAAATGCATGAATCGATAAACCATCCACACAGTTGTGGAGCAAAAGGGGCCTCAGAGCAGGATTCCCCCTCCCCTTCCCGTCATACCCCACCCTATACCCAGCTCCACGGGTCAACTCTCAAGCTCCATCTAATCTGGAGCTTTAAAGCAATACGATGGTAACTGAAAATAGGGTTTGCTGGAACAGCATTTGATGAGACTGCATGCAGCTCCAGAGGGAGCTCTGAGCTCGCTTTAAGTAAAATGGACAGACAATTAGTTGAGAAATTGCTAAAACTGAACTTCAGTGTTGGAATTTCTGACTGCAAGAGTCCTATACAATTGGATTGACTACAATAGTGAGAAACAATAACTAATATTCTAATATATGTTTTGATCAGTTTGCAATAGTTTTTCTCCTGTCTACTCCTGCAGAAAAGATATTTTACAAAGGCAGCCCTCAGTGAAAAGAAATATTAGACTGTGAGCAGGGATTTACTGGGTGGTGCAGTACATTAGCCTTTGACCTCTAAGATCTATTATTTAATCAATAGCAAACTTAAAAGATAAAGGACTTTCTGCCCATTTCCCAAATGTCCGTGCGTCTGAAGGACCTGATCCAGCTACCTGTAGTTAATGGACCTATATTGTTAAACTGTGGCTTGCAGACCACAAAATGACAGGAATGGAGAACAGAGAGGAGGAAAGCAGGGTGGTGGGGGACATTTACACTAATGCTGCTTTCCTGAAGTTTGAGGTAAGAGGCAATTGGCAAAGCAGAGTTGAGGGAGTTTTACCCTGTATATAATTGTGTTGTACATGACAAATGACTGAGTACCCAATATGGACAGAGAGTTCCATGCCCTAACAGTAACTTCCTGTGCCTTAATACAGATGAGGAAAAAAAATTATCAAAATCGTGTTCTGTGACTGCATAATGGATTTCTGGAAGTCTTTGTTAATGCCCATTAATGATATTAGAGTTGGAAGGTCAGAAACTAATGTGCAGGTTTTAATGGTTGATTAGCATTGTTTGGTTTCAAACACCCTGGGGTTCCGGGTGTGGGGAGAATATTAATTCTAAGTAAGACATTTGAAGTTATTATTGAAGTCTTAGCCAATAGCAGAAATTTGATCAAACAATACTATTCAAACTGAATTAGTGTATAAATTTGTCTCAGTTTAGCTGACTGTGCATTAATACTTCTGTTACTTCTATTGCTTAAATAGATGAAATAGTAGCTCCCTTTATACAAGGTACAACAGAAGTTGAAAAGTTTACTGATATTGTCCTTTTGAGTAATGAGCATTTGAGCTAAACACCAGTTGAATTATTGTAAGCGATATTGTCAAAAAAACTTGCTTCTTTTGAGCCTCTTCTACAATTCAGTGCATCCCAAACTGCTTTATATTCAGTGAAGTATTGCTGAAGTACAGTCTAAGTCATCCCTCTGATTTCCCCTCTCATACTCTCTATTAACGCAGTTACACTTTTGTTCCTTGTGGGAATGTTATTTCATTTTCGCCCCCTTTCCTGAGTTATTCCTGTCACCTGTTACCTTCCCAAACAAAGTTTCTTTATATAACTAGATCATAGGAGATGCCTCATTAAGCTGCAGGATGACTTTCCCACTTATTTATATCCCCATGTACCCACAAGCTCCTCAGGAGGATCTGACCTCCACTTGGGGCATTGCGTTGACAATCTGGTTACACTAGGAGCTCACCAGTGGACACACGGTGCCAACTTGCACTTTGCTATTCTGTACCACAAGCCACATCACTGTGTAGTCTCCATGTGCGAGTAGTCACTTTTTGTGGTGTAAGTGAGATAATCTGTGGACTTGAATCTCAAGTGTAAGACATCCAGAAACTATTCAATATTTCCCCTAGTTTTCTTAAAAGTGGCTGCAATAGGTAAAGGAGTAATTAATGGAAAACTTTGGGTCCTGAATTGTTCCATGCTACTTGAAAACTGGCCAGCTGCTCAGCTGGCTGAGCATGCCTCCTTCCAGGCACAAAAAAGACAGGTGCTGCAAATTTTGCAAAGAGGTTTTCATAGCTTTTCGTCTAGCATTCTTCAGGACAGATGCAAGAATACCAAATCTCAAAGGGAACAACAATTTATACTGCATGAGAAGAGGGTTGGCAAGTGAACTCTGATTGGTAGAGATGTCACCAAGGAGAATGTACCAGGGAACAGTTAACTGCCAAAATTCAATCCAAGCAGGTTAACTCTGATTGGTTAAGGCATTGCCATGGGGATTTGACATTCTTGCATCTGTCCTGATGAATGCAAGATGAAAAACTTCAACAAATTGTCTCTTTTTTTTTCAGCAATGCTCAAATTCTGCATCACCAAAAAGTACTGATTGTAGTAAAGGATGCGACTATACACAAGGCATCTTATCGTGTAAGGATGGCATAGCCAAATAGTAGACTGGGCAAAGACATAGTGGAAGTAGCCACATGATCCATTAAAGCAGCTTTCACTGTGATTGACGAAATGCCAGTGCACTGGTTAGAATGATGTGGCGCAAGCATACATCAGTAAGACTGAGGAGAGGAATATTTTGTTTGATAATACTCTTGTGAAATGTTTTGGGATATTTTACTCCCTTAGAAATGCAAAAATGTGTTTAATAGCCACTCCAGATTGATGCTGGGTGGGACAAACTGAGGCAGCTTGTTAGAGATTTTGATGTGAGAAAAAAGTTAAAACATTTCATGTACAATGTACAATCTCATGTCATATTATAATAAATGTATCCTGAATGTTTGCACATTGCAGCTTTGAAGGGTTTTAATATAATGTTAAATTAAGTTTTTCAATTGAACTTACTGTAAGGTTCCTCTCTGCTTCTATTCATATTTGCATTATGAATGCCACTCCAAGCCTTTCCCTTTTCTCCTACTTTTTCTTTTCAGCCTTTTCTGGAAACTGCTCTGTCTTCTCTCTTTATCCTATCTGGCTATCCCCCTTTCAACCGGTTTCCCAGCATCATTGTTCTCTTCATCCTTCATCCAACATAATGCAGCTCCTCGGGTTTTTTCTGCTGTCAGTGTCCCAAGCTGAAGACCTCCAGGATCAAGCCTGCAGTCTGCCTCTGCATCTCCCTTGGTACTTTCACATGGTCATCACGGCACCTCATCACTGGTCTTTCCCACAGCAGGGACGCCAACTGTGCCACCCCCTGTTTCTGGCGACTGTTTCGTTTCGAGTGGGTTACATTTGCTTTCCTGTTCCCTGACTTGCTTTCTCTTTCACTGCCCCACACCCAATTGCTGTCAGAAAGTCATCGGTCGACCACTACTGTACTGGTCTCCCATTCAATTTTGGGCATTGTTCATGGAGAACCTGTGCACGTACTGGCACGAACAGAAACATGACTTATGGGTGATGAAGCTAAGAATGGTTTTGGATGGAGTAAATAAGGAGGAACTGTTTTCACTGGCGGGTGGGTTGGTAACCAGAGCCTACAAGTCGGATGTGGTCCTGGCATTGCTCCATGTTCTTATTCAAGGTAGACCATGTATCAAGGCATTGATAGGAAGTTGCTGACATGAAATGTTTTGAGATACTGTTGTTGCTGTGTCAGCTTTAATCAGGAATACCCAAAGAAATCACTTCCTCGGCTCAGGCAAGTTATTTGGTGAGATAGAGGATGGAGACTTGCTTCTTTGAAAACATAGGCTTTCTGGTTGGTGTATGTGTGTAAGTGCACAGAAATTTGTGCTCATGCTTGTAACGGATTAAAAGCTCACGAGGACAAATAGTACTCAGTAACAAAGGAGTGCTTACACTATTCATCGCTGATGGATATTCTAAGTACCTTTTTAACACCATGATAAATGTTAATGGCTGTCCATCAATATCTGCCAATAAAATTAATAATTAAGAATGGAGCCTCCTTCAGGTTATGAAGCATTGGAGATGTTTAAAATTTCAAACTTAAAATTTTCATTTTTCTTCCCTTTTTTCCTTTCCATTTTTTCTCTCTCTCTCAATCCAATCTTTATTCGCTTTATTTGTATCTGATGTACCTGATTTAACATTGAACTCATTCTCATCCTCATGCCTTCTTTCCCAATTCTTTAATTTTATTGCTTGGAGATACACTGTTAGTCCTCTCTTTTAGCAAGGTACCAGATACCCCATTACTCTCACCATGCTGCTGTCAACTCCCATTTCCAAAAGCCTTGAATGCAAATCATTCTTCAGCTGAAGGGTCTACCTAACAGATTAATCAGGCAGCACTGAGTGATATCCCAACCCAGCAAATTCTGGGCCATTTTTTTCATGTTTAGAACTGACATCAGATTTGTAAAAAAAAAAAGAACAGCGGCAGTTGGAAAGGAATAAAACAAAGGAAAGACCCTAGAGTCTTAAAACAAGTGGCTGCAGAGATAGTGGGTGCATTGGTTGTAACCTTCCAAAATGCCTTTGACTCTGGAAAGGTCCCAGAAGATTGGAAAACCAAAAATGTTCAAGAAAGGAAGCAAACGGAAATCATAACACAATCAGGCAGCGTCAACATAGTTTTGTGAAAAGGAAATCCTGTTTGACAAACATATTAGAGCTCTTCAAGGATATAACAAGCAGGGTGGATAAAGGAGAACCAGTAGATGTAGTGTACTTGGATTTCCAAAAGGCATTCTATAAGATGCCACATAAAGGTTACTGTAGAAGATAAGAGCTTATGGTATTGGGGGTGATATTTTGGTATAGATAGAGGATTAGCTAATTATCAGGAAACAGATTTGGGATAAATGGACCATTTTGAGATTGGCAAACCAAACATTGTAGTACTGTTTGGAACAGTGCTGGGGCCTCAACTATTATATTAATAATTTGGATGAACGGATTGTAGCTAAATTTGCTGATGATACAAAAATAGGTAGGAAAGCAAGTTGTGAGCAGGATAAAAAGAGCCTGCAAAGGGATAAAGATAGGTTAAGTGAGTAGGCAAAAATTTGACAGATGGAGTATAATGTGGGAAAGGTTTCTGACATGTGCAGGAAGAATAGAAAAGCAGAACATTATTTAAATGGAGAGAGGATTGCAGAATGCTGCAACAAAAAGGCATCTTGGTATCCTTGTAAATGACTCAAAAAAGTTAGCATGCAGGTTCAGCAAGTAATTAGGAAGGAAATGAATGTTATTGGAAGGAGGTAGAGTAGAAAAGTAAGGATATCCTGTGCATTGGTGAGACTACACCTGGAATATTGTGTACCATTTTAGTCTCCTTTAATAAAGAAGGATGAACTTGCATTCTCTCAGTTTAGAGGAGGTTCACTAGGCTGATTCCTGGGTTGACAGTTTTGCCTCATGAGGCTAATCTGAGCAAGTAAGGCCTACCTTGATTGGAGTTTGGAAAAATGAGAGATGATCTTCCTGAAACTTAAGATTCTGAGGGGGCTTAACAGGTTAGATGCTGGGAGGATGCTTTCTTTCATGGGAGATCTTGGAACTAGTGGGGGGCACAGTTTTATATTAAAGGGTTTCCCATTTAAGGAATGAGGAATTTCTTCTCTCAAAGGATCGTTAGTCTTGGAATTCTCTAACACTGGAGGCTGGGTCATTGAATATCTTCAAGGCTGCGTTAGATTTTTTTATTGACAGGGGAGTCAGAGGTTATGGGGGACCACAGAAAAGTGGAGTTACGGCCACAATCGGATCAGTATGATCTTTTCAATGGTAGAGCAGGCTTGATGGGCTGAATGGCATACTCCTGCACCTATTGTTTATAATCTTACGTCCTCATGAGTAAGGCAAGCAACAGTGTGCCTCTTTAATGAACCAAATTGAAGGAACTTCATTGCGCCACAGTCTGAAGCAGTGTCTGATAGCATGGTAAATTCAATGTAATATGTACAGAAAGTGAAATAAAGAGAGGCAAATAAATATGTAACTAAAGAGATAGGAGAGACAAAGAAAAAAATATTTTAAAAAAATTTCTAACAATAATTAAAATCTGAAGAAATGAGATTCCAGGGTTGTAAAAGTAAATTTTCATTGCCAGAGAGGTTGTTTAATACTAATTAAGGATATCGTAATATTAAAAACTCATTTACACTTCTTGCACAGGCCTTACCTTTCCTAATGTGTTTAGCGCATAACTAGTGGGTAAGAACTGCAGCTTTAACCCTTCATGCATTTTAATGCCAAGTATCTCTGTGAGATACTGAGGTAGTGGAGCTTGTGGAGGAATTGGGCAACTTAGGTAGTAACTTCCCGATTTCTACGTTTACCTGAAAACTTGCGGACTTTGAAACGGTGAGAACTGAGCTGGCAGCATTATCCTCATTGTAAAGTCTGGACGTACGATTCTATTTATTGACCTTCTGTCTGTATGTGCAATGCAATGATAAGACAGCAGAGGGACGTATTGAGTCATTAGCTAGAAACTTTCCTCAACCTTTGATGCCTTAAGTAATGCATTCTGAAGCTGAGGCCGTGCTAATAAAAGCAAAATACTGCGGATGCTGGAAACCTGAGATAAAAACAGAAAATGCTGGAAAAACTCAGCAGGTCTGACAGCATCTGTAGAGGGAGAAACAGAGTTAACGTTTCGAGTCTGTATGACCCTTCTCAGAGAGCCGGTGCAGGCACGATGGGCTGAATGGCTTCCTTCTGCACCATAACAATTCTGTGGTTCTTCAGAGCTCTATCACCCCCTTGCTTACCAAGAATCTACCCACCTCTGCCTCAAAAATATTCAAAGACTCTGCTTCCACCACCTTTTGAGGAAGAGTTCCAAAGACTCACCACCCTCTTCAGAGAAAAAAAATTTGCCTCACCTCTGTTTTAAACGAGCGACCCCTTATTTTTAAACAGTGACCCCTAGTTCTAGATTCTCCCACAAGAGGGAGCATCCTCTCCACATCCAGCCTGTCAAGACCCCTCAGGATCTTATATGTTTCAATCAAGTTGCCTCTTACTCTTCTAAACTCCAGTGGATACAAGCCTAGCCTGTCCAACCTTTCCTCATAAGACAACCCGCCCATTCCAGGTATTAGTATGGAAAACCTTCTCTGAATTGCTTCCAACACATTTACATCATTCCTTAAATAAGGTGACCAATACTGTACACAGTACTCCAAATGTGGTCTCACTAGTGTCCTGTATAACTGAAACATAACCTCCCTACTTTTGTATTCAATTCCACTCCCAATAAATGATAACATTCTATTAGCTTCCCTAATTACTTGCTGTACTTGCATACTATATAGTGGGTCAATGAGCATGGAAGTTCCACAGCTTGGCATGAGGGGCTATGGGGGTGGGTGCGGGCCCCACCTTGGCATGGGGTGGGGGGGGGTGGGAGGCAAGAGGAGGACCTTTTGAACTCATCCTTTAAAAGGCCTTCTCATGCAGATTCCTCTGAGAGGCCCTGAACCCAAAACCTGGCCCAATTCCATGAAAATTGCAGAGGAGTAGGACATGCCAATCCCTGCGATGGAGCCGGCCAGGTCAGGAGTACCAGGTGCGGGCTTTTGACAGGAGCCAGCTTGTAGCCTGCACCCTTCAAAGGCCGTCACGGAAATCAGACAGCCCGGGAATGGGTTTGGGAATCCTGGAATCAGGACCCATCTGCCACTTTTAAACAGCTTCTGAGTCATCCCAACTCAGTTTTCAGGCCCGGTTCTCACTAACTGAGACCCCGGCAAATCTGCCATCTGAATGAATTGGCTTTGTGTCTGGGGTGTTGGTTTTAAGTGTCTATGGGAGTCGCTCAGTGGCAGAGGCAGGAGTCTGGGATCTTCATTGTGTTGAGGATGGGGCTGTGGGAGGTGAAACTTTTCTTGGCCAAAATGGAATCAGCTACCCGTTCTCCACCGGCTTCCTTTTCCGATTTACTGACTTGGCTGGGTGACGTTCGGCCCATTTTATACTGCCCTCCCTCCAGGGCACTCTTTACCCACTGTGTTCATACTGGAAAGGCTATTGGACTGTTTTTCTTTAATTCATTCATGGGATGTAGGCTTCGCTGGCTGGGCCAGCATTTATTGCCCATTCCTAATTGCCCTTGAGAAGATGGTGTGAGCTGCCTTCTTGAACTGCTGCAGTCCATGTGGTGTAGGTACACCCACAGTGCTAATAGGGAGAGAGTTCAAGGATTTTGACCCAGTGACAGTGAAGGAACGGTGATATATTTCCAAGTCAGGACGGTGAGTGACTTGGTGATTTTGCACCACTTACTGCCCTTTTATTGGGTAGAGGACAAGAAATACTCACCTCCTCACCCAAACTAGTCCATCCATGAAAGCGATTATAGAACCCAAATCGCACCAGCAAAATAAGTTGCATTTATTCATTCCAGAAGCCACAAAAAGTGCACAACTTGTATCTTCTGGACCCTACATGAAAATCCAGGCCCATGTGTCAGGGATTGTACACTCACCTCTGTGCTAGAAGGTCGTGGTTTCAAGTTCCACTCCAGAGGCTTGAGGACAAAATTAGTGCAGTAAGGGAGAAAGAACTTACATTTATATGGCCTTGTTCATGATCTCAATATCTCAAAGTGCTTTGCAGCCACTGTTGCAATGTATGAAACCTGCCATCCAATTTAAGTGCATCAAGCTTCCACAAACAGAAATGTGATGATAACTAGATAACCTGTTTCTTGTGAGGTTAGTTGAGGGATAAATATTTGCCAGGACACAATCGGGAACTTCACATCTCTTCTTCGGATAGTGCCATGGGATCACTTAACGTTCTCCTGAGAGAGAAGACAGGGCCTCTTTTTAACAACTCATCAGAAAGACACCACCTCGAACAGTTCATTCTGGATTTTAAACTCCGACCTCAGCAGAGGAAGTCTTCAGGATCAGAGGCTAAGGTAAAGTTCAACAGTCAGAGGTGGCGATGAGCTCTGGGATTTCATTCATACAAATCACAATGCAATTTTTTGTCATCCATTAAGATCTCATTTTTTTTAAAAAATGAATATGACACAGAGAGTTCATGGACATAAAGGAGTCCTGTATTCAACCCCAAGATATCTAATTGCTGAGGCCGTTCTTGGCTCAGTGTGACCTTGTTGGGAACAAACTGGTAGTTGAGTTTTTTTACATTACTGCAGTGGATATGTTTTCTTGATGGTGAAAAGCTTTAGGATTGTGAAAAACACTATACGAATGTAAATCAGTTCGTTCTGTGAAGTTAAGTGAAATGCCCTCTGTTAGTGCCTTTCTCCAGATCCCATCTCCACACCCAACATCACCAGAAATGACAGCCTCAAGAAGAACACGGTTATTCTGATCTGTACGGTGCAGAGCGGGACAGCCATTTCCGTTTGGTGGGCCAGAGGAGGGCTCACACTGCCAGATGACGAGCGTTATTTTCTTTCCGCGTGCAACAGTACTTTAACCATTAGGAATGTAGAGGAATCAGACTCTGGCTACTAAACCTGCACTAGCGAAAACCCAGTCAGTCGAAGGAGCAACATCTGTCAGCTGTCCATCAAAAGTAAGTCTGTTAGGCTTACACCACAGAAACTGGCCATTTGGCCCAACTAGCCAGTGCTGTCATTCATGCTCCACATCAGCCTCTCCATCTAATCTAAGCAGCATACCCTCATCCACCATGCTCATGCATTTATCAATCTTCCTTTAAAGACATCTCAAATACTGATTCACATTCAAAACATTCCCTGGGTAAAGAAGCTTCTTCTGAATTCCTTAGTGGCTTTATTGGTCACTATCTTACACTTATGCATCGTAATGTTGGTCTCTGTGAAAAGTGAAATCATCAAGTGCTTTCATCAACTCAAAGATCTCTATCAGGCCACTCCTCAGTCTTTCCATTTCTAGAGAAAAGATCCTCAGTATATTCAATCTTTCCTGGTAAGTGTGGCTGCTCAGTTATAGTACTATACTTGTAAATCCTCCCCAGAGCTTCTATGTTCTGTTTTATAGTGTGGAGACCAGAATTGTGCACAGGACTCTAATTGTGGTCTAACCAAGGTTCTGTACCTTGGTTTACGTTTAGTGCAGAGCTAGACATTATCCTTGTGATGAAGTGTTCTGGTTTGCTCCTTAATGTGTGTCGAAACCCAGGTAGTTCCTGTGGAGCTGTTGTGACTGTGCCACAATTTCATTAATTGAACAGTGTTTGAGATCCTGTCACATTTTTCCCCTCTGCTGAACTGATTGATGTTGACATAGAGTTTCATGGACAACACAACACTCTCTGGTACCTCCAGAACTTGCATGCCTTTCATAACCTCAAGATACCCAAAAATGCTTTGCAGCCAATGAATTACTCGAAATGTAGTTTCTGTTGCAATGCTTGCTATCCACAGAGTTACAGTTTCCACAGGAACTAGTCCAACCTGGCAATCAGCTTCTAATGGCTTTGCTTCTCTCCATTTCGCTGAGGCATAACTGAGTCGAGAGACTGTCAAAAGGCACTTCGCTCCGTTTCTGGAGAAACCCCAAACCGATTATCAACAATAAGGTGTATTCCAGTGATTCTTCCCTCCCCCAGCCTCGACAGGTTAAATCTTCTGGATTCCTTATGTTTCCTGTGATCTCCAATCGGAGACTATGGCCGGGATTTTCCGGCCCCTTGGACGAGGCGCCACCCCAGCCAGACGTCCATTGACTTGCGGCGGGACCGGAAGATCACGGGGGTGGGCGGGTGTGGAAAACCCCGCCCTATGTGTTAATGTTATGTTATTTGTAGTGTTAATGTTAAGGATAAACAGGTGGAAGGTATTGATTGATTAAATATATTGAGCGCATATAAAAAGGGACCTTTTGTGTCCAGGTGACCCTGGAAAGGGAGCATGCAATGTTCACTGGTGCCCCCTTAAAGGGGCACTGTAGCAAAAAAACCATAAACTTTAATGGAAACTCATAAAGTTAAATTGTTCATTCTTTGGTCACCCGGTGCAGTGTTAGAGGTGGTGGCAGAGTGCATTTCAGAGGACCTCCTGGGCCTGGCCAAGTGGCCATTAGCAGGTCCAGGCAGTGGGCCGTGGAGGGGGTCATTAGACCCGACAGTCTGCCCCTATTCCATGGCAATGTATGTGCTCAGATGCCCTTCGATAGGAAGCACGCAGTGTCTGCTTGTACGTGTGAGGCCTCCTGAGACCAGTGGGCACCACAGAGGCTGGAGTGCACCATCAGCTCCAGCGATGACATTTTAATTTAATTTATTACATTTCCTTTGAAAGTTTTGTTTTTTGTTACAGTGCCCCTCTAATTAGTTAATTAGTTTATATTTGTTGATTGGTTTTCAAAAGAGTGTAAAAAGGCATTTCTGGAATGCATTGTCAGCCTCCAAAATGACATTTTAATTTAATTTGCTAAGTTTCTGTTGAAGTTTGTGGGGCTGCTAGTTGGTTAATTAGTTTTTGTTTTTTTTTTGTTTGCTCAGAAGAGCCCCAGAATTAACCATTTAACTTTATAAGTTTCCATTAAAGTTTGCGTTTTGTTACAGTGCCCATTTACGGAGTGGTTCTTTAGTTAATTGGTTTATTTGATTATTTAATTTACTCAAATGAATATAAAAAGGGACTCGCCAATCCACTGGCTCACTGCACTGGCTAACCTGCATGTATTCTGTTTACAACACAAATATGGACATTGAGATTAGAGTTTTGCCTGGATATTAACTTTGCCTTCACACTCAAGTGGCGACTTTCCATCTCCAGACCCTGCAGTGATGCCTTTTACATTGAGCCCCCTACCCGATGGTCTGCCCTGGCGACATATTTCTCCTGCCAGGTGCACGGCCTCAGCTACGACCTGCAGCACCTGTTCATAGACCTGGGGTCTCCATTCCTCCCTGCAGGAGTTGCCTATCTTCTATAGGGAACTGATTAAGATCTGGAACATGGTTGCCTCACGCCGGAGTTCTCTCCTATCAGGAGTAGCGTCTGTCATCAGAGAGCCGCTGCTCAGGAATCCAGACTTCCATCGAGGAAGGGGTTAAACTGTTTATACTTCAATGCAAGGAGTATTACAAACAAGGCAGATGAGTTAAGGGCACAGGTAGACACATGGCAGCAGGATGTCATTGCTATAACAGAGACCTGGCTAAAGGAGGGACAAAACTGGCAGCTAAATATCCCTGGTTCTAGAGTCTTCAGGCACGATAGAGTAGGAGATAAAAAAGGAGGGCAGGGGTAGCACTAATTGTTAAAGAATCAATTCCAGTTGTGAGAAGGGATGATATACTAAATGGGTCAACAAACGAGACTTTATGGATTGAGCTTAGAAATAAAAAAGGGGCAGTCCCACTACTGGGAGTATACTACAGACCCCCAAATAGTGAAAGGGAGATAGAAGAACAAATATGTAGGCACATTTCTGCTTGTAAGAACAAGAGGGAAATAATAGTAGGAGACTTCAACTATCCTAATATCAACTGGGATTCAAACGATATAAGGGGCACTGAGGGAGAAAAATTCATGCAGTGTGTCCAGGAAATTTTTTTCAACCAATTAGTGACAAACCCAATGAGAGGAGATGCAATTCTAGACCGAGAAGAAGGGCAACTGGGTGAAGTGACATTTGGCGACCATATTGGGGGCAGTGATCACAATTCAATTAGATTTAGATTTACCATGGAAAAGGACAGAGCTAAGGCAGGAGTAAAAGTCTTGAACTGGGGGAAGACAAGTTTTGCAGAAATGAGAAGGGACTTGGCTGAGGTGGACTGGACAGCACTACTGGAAGATAAAACAGTGGAAAACCAGTGGGAAGCACTAAAAAGCGAGATCCTAATTGTACAAAGTAGACATGTCCCCTACAAAAATAAGAGTGGTATTGCCAAATCTAGACCTCCCTGGTTGTCTAGAGGAATAACGGGGAAGATCAAACAGAAAAAGAAAGCGTACGATAGGCACAAAGAACTAAGCACGGCAGACAGCCTAGATGAATATAGGAAGTGCGGGGACAAAGTAAAAAAGGAAATAAGGCATTCAAAGAGGGCATGAAAGAAGATTAGCAAGTAAAGTTAAAGGTAACCCAAATATGTTTTACCAATACATTAATGCTAAAAGGTTAGTTAAGGACAAAGTGGGACCTATCAGAGATGAAGATGGAAACTTGTGTGTGGATGCAGAGTTTGTGGGAAGGGTTTTGAATGAATATTTTGTCTCCGTTTACAAAGGAAAGGGAGGATGTTGATATAGTAGTCCAGGAGGAACACTGCGAGATATTGGACGGGATAGTCATAAAGAGAGGGGAAGTACTCGAAGGGTTGAAATCCTTGAAAGTTGATAAGTCACCAGGGCCAGATGGATTGTTTCTGAGGCTGCTGAAGGAAGTCAGGGAGGAGATAGCAGATGCTCTGAGGATGATTTTCCAATTTTCACTAGATACAGGGGAGGTACCGGAGGACTGGAGAAATGCAAACGTAGTTCCATTGTTTAAAAAAGGGATCAAAGGAAATGGCAAACAATTATAGGCCAGTTCATCTTACATCAGTGGTGAGCAAATTAGTATAATCAATCCTGAGAGATAGGATTAACTGTCATGTGGAAAGGCATGGACTAGTCAGGGATGGTCAGCATGAATTTGTTAAAGGAAGGTCTTGCCTCACAAATTTGATTGAATTCTTTGGGGAAGTGACAAGAAGGGTTGATGAAGGTAGTGCAGTGGATGTTGTGTACATGGATTTTAGCAAGGCACTTGACAAGGTCCCACATGGCAGATTGGTCAGGAAAGTAAAAGCCCATGGGATTCAGAGCCATATGCCATACTGGATAAAAGGCTGGCTTTGTAACAGGAAACAAAGGGTAATGGTCAATGGATACCCTTGCGAATGGAAAGTTGTCTCAAGTGGTGATCCACAGGGCTCGGTGTTGGGACCCTTGATGTATGTGTTATGTATTAACTATTTGGACGTGAATGTGGGGGGCATGATTGGGAAATTTGCAGATGACACAAAGATTGGCCGAGTAGTGGATTGTGTAGAGGATAGCCATAATCTCCAAAACGATATAAATGGGTTGGTGGAGTGGGCGGTAAAGTGGCAGAAGGATTTTAACATAGAAAAGTGTGAGGTCATACGTTTAGGGAGGTCAAACAGTTACAGGGATTACAAAATAAGTGGGAATATACTAAGAGGGGTAGATGAAGTGAGAGATCTTGGCGTACAAGTACACAGGTCCCTGAAGGCAGCAGTTCAAGTAGACAAGGTTGTAAAGAAGGCATATGGAATGCTCTCTTTCATTGGCAGAGGTATAGAATATCAAAGTAAGGATATAATGTTGGAATTGTATAAAACACTGGTGAGGCCACAACTGGAGTGTTGTGTGCAGTTCGGGTCACGACATTGCAGGAAGGATGTAATAGCTCTGGAGAGAGTGCAGAGGAGGTTTACAAGAATGTTGCCAGGGTTAGGAAAGAGTAGCTATGAGGAGAGATTGGATAGGTTGGGGTTATTTTCCTTAGAACAAAGAAGGCTGAGAGGTGACTTGATTGAGGTGTACAAAATTATGAGGGGAATAGATAGAGTGGACAGGATAAAATTGTTTCCCTTGATGGAGAATTCAAGAACCAGGGGGCATAGATTCAAGTGGCAGAAAGTGTAGGGAGGACATGAGGAAGAACTTTTTTACATAGAGGGCAGTGGGTGTCTGGAATTCGCTGCCCAAATTGGTGGTAGAGGCAGAAACTTTAAACTTTTCTAAAAAGTACCTGGATCTGCACCTAAGGTGCAGTAAGATGCAGGGCTATGGGCTGGGTGCAGGAAGGTGGGGTTAGAAAGGTCACCTGGGTGTCCTCGGGCTGGCATAGACAAGATGGGCCGAATGGCCTCCTTCTGTGCTGTAACTTTTCTATGGTTCTATGGCTGTATGATGCGGCAAGAGCTTGCCAGGTGAGCATCTGTTAATGTCTGCTCGCAGCCAAAGTCATCCACAGCCTGAACACAGTGATGCTCGGACTCGACTGCACTCGTGGCGTTGAGGCGGCTCAAGTGTGCGGTGGACTTCCATCCGAGCTGACCCCCATTCAGACCAAATTTCACATTGGAACCTCCCTCAGGAACTGCAGTCCCACAATCTGAGAGGTTGGAAATTCTGTAGAATCCCTTGGGCAGTATGCCTGACAAGGAACGTACATTGTAAATATCAAGAGTGTTGAAATTATATTGAGGCATCTCAGAGCGGAACATGCCATATGGAGAAAAGTTGAATTCTATTGCATTTTCTGTAATTGTCAATCTGAAGTGTTTTTCCCTCAAATATTATTACAGATGTGCTGAGGCTTCTCAGAGTGGAGCATGCTGTATGGAGACAACTTGAATTTTATTGCACTTCTGTAATTCCCAAGTCAAAATATTTCTAATGTACTTCTACAAATTATATTAATAAAATATTTTTGGAAAAAGATTACATGAAAGTGCCCCTTTAAAGGGACTGACTATATGTTAATTTGTTTATTTAATTACCTGATTGTTCGAAAGACTAAACAAGGACATTAACTTTGGCAACGTGCACTGTAGATATCCAGTTCATGGCCAAAGACATCCAGACCACTAAAAACGTGACGCTTGGCCCTGACTGTACTTGTAGTATGGAGGCCAGTCAGGTTTGTGGAGCACTCCTGCCCGAACTGACCCCATTGGAATTCCCTATTTGCCCCAGAATTGTTACCTCCCTCTCTTTTACATCTCACCTGAAAGACGGTAAGTCCGACAGTGCAGCACAGCTTCAGTACTGGACTAAAGGGTCAACATGCCTTACGTGTGCAAGTCTCTGGAGTGAGACCTACACCCACGCCTTCTGAAAGAGTGGAGATTTCTACCAACTGACATTAAATTTAGAATAATCCTTGAACTGCTGACCTTTGCCCTCTTGCTGAAACCAAATAGTCCGAATGGACCGGTGACTTCTCACCAAACTAGTGGAGGTTCGTAGCACTCCGCTGATACTCATGTTCTAATTTTCTGTAACACCTCATGGCTTGAAGAACGAATGAATCTGGCAGGAGAAGTGTGTATGTGGCAGGGCCTTTCGGAGCCTCGTGCAAGCATTTTCTCACACATGCGGATCCTTCCTCCATCACACTCATCTCAATGTCCTGAGCATTTTCAATGCTGCCTGCTGGGGTTCTCTTTCAGTTGTCCATCTGAGCTGACCTGCATCTCTGCCCACCCACTGATCACACTCCCATGCAGATCCTGTTCCCGCCCAACACGAGGCTCTGCTTACTTTCGATTTCGACAGCCATGGTACTCATTAAGTTCTGACCTCCCATGGCCTTTCCTCTTTCCCAGTCACCCATGTCCTTTCTCCCATCGCTGTTGACCACCCCTCCCCACCCCCACCCTGGCATCACCTTCCACCTCCCAGCTGAACATGCACATTCCCTACTTTCTTGACAATCCCACCCCCATCCACATTGACCTCCCTGACCTCTTCCTTCCCACTCCCCCGGGGTCCATGTTTGCCTCTGAGGCCCCACCCTCTCCATCGCTATTTACCGCTCCCTTCACACCCTCAGCCTTCTGGCTCACCCTGCCCCCTCTCATACCATTCCCTCGTACCATGCCAACCCTCAGTTCTCTCCCCTGGAGGCAGTCATTGACCCCACAAACCGCTCCCATTGCATGTTCACCTTGACATCCTCCTTACTCCCTCCTCCACCCTTACTCCCTCCTCTGCACAGACTCCTACCTTCCCCTGGGCTCCTTGCCCCCTCCAAACTCCTTTCTCCTCATGGACTCCTTCACCCCTCCAAAGTCCTTCCCACCTCCAAAGCCCTCCCTCCCTCTGAACTACTTCTCCCCTCTGAACTCCTTCTTTCCCCTGAACTCCTTACCCCTTCTGAACTCATTACCCTCTCTGAACTCATTACCCTCTCTGAACTCCTTCCCTTACACCTTATTCTCCCTTTACAACTGCCTCCCCACTTGCCGCATTCGCCTCGGTACACCCTCCTCATCCATTCTCCCTTCCCCCTCCTAACCTCACCCCCATGGCACCTTTGTTTCCCCCCCTCCCAACTGCACCACCCCCACCGACACCTTCGTTACTCCCCTGCCAACCTCACCCACCCCTTGTACACTTTCATCTCTCGGTCAAACCTAGACCTTCCTCTTCCCCACCTGCCCCCACTCCCCTCCCAACACCACTGTTACACCTCCCTCTCCCACTCACAGCTGGACCTTCCTTTCGCACCATCCACCACCCCCTCGCTGATCATCCATAGCAGCCCATGGCCAAGACCGTGATGTCCCAAAGCAGACCCCAGCTAGCAACAGAGATCCGGAGATCCCCCACATATTCGACCTTCTGTGAGCTGCTTTGCAGCTGAGCCATGTCCATGAGAATCCACCCAGCATGCCACGCACGTGTTCCTCCAGGGCCCGGTAGCCGCAGGGATCCAGCATCTTCTGCTCCTCGGATATCCGTGATCTGAGTAAGGCCCTAACGGTAAGTCTCGCTTCTGCACATCATACTTATCTGGATGTGTTCTGGGTCGGGGTGTTTTCACGCCAACATGGGCAGTAAATTTGATTTGGCGGGGGGGGGGATGATTCCGGCCAGCTGGCAAGATGATGAGACGCAAATGCAATGAAATTAGATTCTCGACGTTGGAAAAGGTGGCCCGCCATTGATAGGTGGAGTGGACAATCGCCAACTGGTTCCAGGGCAGCACAAAATCAATTTTTGGCCTTCGCACTATTTTCTCTGCTCATGCCCGGTGCCAACAGTGGTGGAAAATTCTGCCCTTTAGGTGGGATTTTCCGGTCCCGCCAGCAGCAGCTGCCGCAGCAGGTGGGACAGGAAAATGTAGAGAGCACCCAAGCGTCAGTCACCGTAAAAATAGTTTCAGATTTTCCGCTCCTGACTTTCATGGCTGGATGGGTAGCCACCCATGCCATGTTGGGAACCACATTTGCATATATTTCCATGTAATGAATACTCATTAAAAACCCAGCTCGGCAGAAGCACACTTCCATGCCAGACCAAATGGCCATGCCGGTGGCTAATTAGACTGGCATGATTCACAACCAGATATGACTGGCGTGCACCTGGTGAGCAGCACTTCACTCATGACCTTGAGGTTTGCGCGCACAACGTTCACCTACATTCCATTCCGCTGAGCTCATGGTTGCTCTAAGGAGGCAAGATGCACTGCAGAAATTACTCAAGCCTGCTTAGACAGCACCTTCCAAACCCATGACCGCTACCATCTAGAAGGACAAGGAACACCACCACCTGGAAGTTCCCCTCCAAACCACTCACCATTCTGATTTGGAAATGTATCACCATTCCTTCACTCTTGCTGAGTCAATCCCTAACAGCACAGTGGGTGTACCTATACCACATGGGCTGCAGCGGCTCAAGAAGGCAGCTCACCAACACCTTCTCAAGGGTAATTAAGGATGAGTGATAAATGCTGGCCTAGCCAGCGACACCCACATCCTATAAATAAATTTTTTAAAAATCCATGCCAAGTCTGCTCAGGCATGACCAGTGGGAAGGTGATGGAGGGTGGTGGGGGTGGTGTGGGTGGTTATGGGGTTGCTGGAGGGCAAAGGCTGTACTGGGGGTGGGGAGGGCAATGGAGCCCAGGGGAAAGGGTACTCAAAGACACATGACTGGGGGAAGGGTGGGGGGATGACTGGGGAAGAGAGCACAGGCACATGACTCAGGGGGCAGGGGCGGGGTTGAGGAAATTAGTCGGGGCCAGAAAGCACAGACAATCCTGGGCAATAGCACAACAGGTAGCTGGGGCCAGAAAGCATAGTCAGTCCCGTGGATCTGCACCACAATTTAGAGTTGTGCTTGGCATGCCTGTCCCGGTCCCAGTCCAGGGAGAGGGAGGGCCTGTCAGTCCCATGTCAGTTGTGCTCTGCATGGTGTGCAGGGCATGGTCAGCCCTTCAAACATGTCGGTCCCGGGGGGGTGGTGGCTTGATACCAGGCTGCAGATGGCACAGTCACGGTCAGGGGAGGTATCTGCAGCCTGTGAATGCAGAATAGGTAGTATAGGTGGGGTCACTTGATGGTCTCATTGGGGTAGTGTCAGTAAGTCACTGTACAATGGGCCTCAAGATGGGGAGGGATCAGGTCTACATGGGGCAGTGGGACATCAGCACTAAACAGTTCAGGGAGGAGGACAGAGATATCAACAACGATAACGCTGGGATCAAGGATGAGAGTTGGGTGGGAGGGTGAAGGACAATGATTGGAGAGAGGGAGACCTGAACATGATGCTCTTCCAGCGTGAAGGGAAGTATTTTGACGGTCATGGGTGGACTGGAAGCTTGTCTGGTAGTAATACCTCAGCACCACCATTTTTCAAGCTGATCCAATGACACAAGTTGAAAAACATGTGATGAAGAAAATTGCCAGGGGAGGGCTCTCGGGCTTTGTGGGAGGAGTTGACTACACCGCATGTGGGCTGACACCTGAACTACTGTGTACAGTTTTGGTCTTCTAACTTACAGAAGGATATAATTGCTTTAGAAGCAGTCAGAGCTGTTTCACTCATCTGATTCTTGGGCTAAAGGGATTATCTTATGAGGAAAGTTGAGTGGTTAGGCCTATGGCCATTGGAGTTTAGAAGAATGATAGGTGATCTTATTGAAACATATAAGATCCTGAGGGTACTTGACCGGGTGGACGCTGAAAGGATGGTTCCCCTTGTGGGAGAGACTAGGGGCACAGTTTAAACATAAGGGAACTCCCATTTATGACTAAAATAAAGAGGATTTTGTTCTCTAAGAGGGCCATTAGTCTGTGGAATTCTCTTCCCCACAGAGCAGTGGAGGCTGGTTCATTGAATATATATATCCTAGGCTGAGTTAGACAGATTTTTGGTTGACAAGGGAATCAAGAGTTATGAGATACAGACAGGAAAGTGGAGTTGAGGCCACAATCAGATCAGTCATGATCTTATTGGATGGCGGAGCAGGCTCGAGGGGCCGAATGGCCTACTCCTGCTTCTATTTATTATGTTCTTCTATGTCCGCAACAAATTTTACAGTTTCTTTTTTTTTTATTCCTTTTTTGCCTCTGACCTGGATGTGCTTATTATTGTTGCTATGTGCCGGGAATAGGAAAGCGTTCCGTTTCCAAGCAATGGCACCCCCCATCTCAACATGGACAAAAAGTGCAAAATGGTCATTTCTATCACAAGCTGTGAGAATGGACTACTTGTATTTGAGTGTATTATTACAGTATTGGTGTGTATTATTATAACTTGTTTGGATCATAATTGTTTTGGTGTTAACTATGGGTATTTTTTACTGTATGAAGTGGTGTATTATGATGCATCATGGGATCACCCAGGCTTGGGCAAGTTATGAATATAACCTTTAAGTGCTTGCAGTATAAAAAACTAGCATTTCTGTAGTAAGGGATGTGACCTTATGGCCAGGCAGTTGATGAATAGTCTATGGGCTTGTCCATGATAAGCTAAGGAATGTGACCTTTGGGTCAGGATAGAATAAGTTGATGAATGCTTTATGAGCTATACTGTAATAAAGCTGTTTGCCTGACCTCAGGGTCAAGCTAAGGTATGATTGCCTGACCTCTGGGTCAAGCTAAGCTGTGCAGATGACTAGGCACTGCAGTAAGACGTCAGGATAGATAATCAAAGTTTGCATTTTGGAATAAGCTGACAATCAGGTCATCCTGTAGTCGTTTTGTAAATTCCTCTGTAATTGTGGACGCACAGAACACTTCATTCCATGATTGTTTTGTAAACTCATCTGTAATTGTGGATATACTGAACTAGAAATACAAGATAAGAATATTGTGAGTTAATGATGAGGTATCCCAAAAATGGTTTAGATAACTGACAGAAACTGTGTATCTTCGAATTGCCTCTCAGGCCATTCAGACAGAGCATTTCCCCTGCTCGTATACTTACACTGAATAAAACGCTGCGTGTTTTTACCTACAGCTGACTCTGTGCCAAGTGTCTTTTAGATACTCCACAACAATTGGGGTTGTGAGCAGGGTCTCCACCAGTGATTGAGGAACTGATCAGTTGGACATACCAGGCAGGTGAGTAGTTTTCTGGTCATCGTGTGATACAGTTTGCAGAGACCCGAACCCGAGAGTCGGCCGAAGGTGAGGAAGCAGGAGCTGTGCAGTCAACTACGAGCGGCCAGTAGGAAGGTCAGAACCATCCCTTGGCGACAGGGCAGATAGAGAGACAGGCAGGTCCGAACCGCCACCGCGCAGGCCAGAGGCGAGGTACTGTATAACCACGTCCAGACTAGATGAGAATGAGTGCGGACAGGAAGAGTCGATAACCAATTTTTTAACAGATAAAAATAAGAAACTAATAGAGAAAAAGAGAAAGAAAGGGTGGGGTTCGCCCCCTGTCCCAGCTGAGTAGAAGGGGTGATGAGATGCCCAGAGCAAGGACAAAGAAGAAAAGGGCATGATTATAGTTATCAGTAGCTACTTAGGAGTCAGTAAATGCATTAAACGGGTGTTACAGTTTAAGTGTTTTTAAACTGAAACTAACTAGTTTTGCTGCTGTCGGTATTTTTTGTGTACACAGGGAAAGTGAGAGAAATGAAGTAAACTTTGAATTTAAAGACGATGGTCAGAGTAAGTTAGGTTAGAAACAAACCACAGTGAGGTTTGCTGTACGTGACCATGAAAAAGGCAAATTGTGTGTGTGTGTCAGCTGTAGGGATATTTGTAATTCTTGTGTCTGTCTGATTTTCTATGTGGTTTGGTTCCGTGTGTTGTTTTCAGTTGTTGGTATGGTATTCAGTTGTTTTTTTTTGAGAGAGAGAAGAGTCTCCCTCAGGTCGGTGGTAGTGCAGAACGCGGGCTGCGTGCGGCTTAAGGGTTCTCACTGCGGCCCATGAGACATTTTGTCGACCGTTGAAGGGTTGCCAGATTCCGCTGGTTTCCATCCACATATTTTTTTTTCCAACTGGTATTACTGAAGTGGTCCACACGCAAAGCAACAGCACGTAAAGTGAGGTCCATGCAGATTGTACACAACATTGACTGTGGGAACTGTGCTCTCCCTCTGTGTCCAATCAAAGCATTGCTACGATGCCCGATTTCAATCTTACAGCCCATTGAGATGAAGGAGGGTCACTCATAGCCCACTCACTAGCCTCGGTTGCCCATCACTGCTCTAGGGGGTTCATGAGCAATGGCACTTAGGGGCCGTGTGGCTGTGAGTATAAGCTTTGTCACTTTGATTGTTCTGTGAGTGAACTCTTGAATACTCCCTTCGTCTCCTCTATGCTGTGAGGCTGCCGTAAAAGTCACTTGTTCTTGTCTGCAAGAGCAAGGAGGTTATGCTGAATTTATATAAGACACTCGTTAGACCTGAGATGGAGTATTGTGTAGTTCTGGTTGCCACATTGTAGGAAGGATGTGAACACATTAGAGAGAGGGCAGAAGATGTTTACAAGAATGGTTCCAGGGATGGGAAACTTCAGTTACTAAGATAGATTGGAGAGGTTGGGACTGTTCTCCTTAGAGGGAAGAAGGCTAAGAGGAGATTTGATAGAGATATTCAAAATCATGAGGGGGCTGGACAGATTAAATAGGGAGAAGCTGTTCCCACTCGAAAAAGAATCAAGAACGAGAGGACACAGTTTTAAAGTGATTTGCAAAAGAAGCAAATAAGACGTGAGAAGAAACTTTTTCACACAGCGAGTGTTTCAGGTCTGGAATGTACTGCCTGGAAATGTGGTGGAGGCAGGTTCAATTGAGGCATTCAAGAAGGCATTAGATGATTATTTAAATAGAAACAATGTCCAAGGGTTTGGGGAAAAGGCAGCGCAATGACACTAGGTCACAATAATGATTTAGAGAGCCGGTGCAGACACAATTAGCCGAATGGCCTCCTTCTGTGCAATTAAAATTCTGTGACTCTGTGCATGTCTGCAGATCCCTGAAGATAACAGAGAGATAGATGAAGTGGTTAAGATAGGACACTTGTCTTTATTAGCTTGGGGCATATAATGTAAAAGGAGGAAGGTTATGCCAAAACTGTATAAAACACTAGTTAGGCCATAGCTAGGATACTGTGCACAATTCTGGTCACTACGTTACAGGAAAGATGTAGTTGCACTTGTAAACCAACATATTATTTACCTTTTAATATACAAAAACTTTTAAACTCTGTAACTGTTTCTTCAATTCTTTTATATTAATAAATGTAGCCCAATCGTGGCGTAGCCCTGCGTATGAAATTTGTCTCACGGTGCTAAGATGGAACATTGAGGTGAAAGAAGAACCGAGATCGAAGACATCCAAGGACTATACTGGGCATGAAGGCGTGAGGCAAGATGGTTAATTTAGCCAAGACAAGGATTAACTAAAATTAGCAAGTTCTGCAAAATGAATTAAACTCCAGAAGTACTTGTATCAGGGAAAAGGTCCAGGCTTCCCCTTGTTCAGGCTAATAAACATATCTCCTTCTCTTAGTTTTGGAGATTGATAACAGTATAATTAAAGTGGAGTGAAGCTGGCTTTGATACTTCCAGTGTTGGTAGTGCTTTCATCACTGAGCCAGAAAGTTGCAAATTCAGTTCCACTGCAGGGAGTGAACACATAATCCAGGACAATACTTCAGTCCACTTCAGTACTGTGTAGATGTATGCTAATAATACTTGAAGCCACAAAGACACATCTCCTGAACCCCTAGATCAACCTCTCCAGGTTCATTGCTGAGTAACACACGTGTAATCCTACATCCCTGTGCGGGGAACAAGGTGGAAACCATGAGAATGGCCTATCCTACTCTGTTCACATTACCTGATCATGAAGTTCAGCAAAAATTCCAACTGAACAATTCGGGTTCCTGCTGGATTCCACGTTATGGAGTGTGCTATAAGTCTAGATATTTGAACATATTTCTAGACAGGAATGAGGGGCCTCCATGTCCTACCATATCATATCACTATTTCCTATTCCTGCTTTTCCTGAGTCATAGCTTTCTTTATACGTTATGCTGTATAGCAACAGAAACCATTGCCTTGTATATTGCAGCATTGTACTCCCTCACAATCCCCAATCCTCTGATGAAAAGTCTGCATTTCAAAAGCCTACAGGGGTGATTTTTGCCAGTGTGTTCAGGAGCTAACAACCCTCCAAGGTGGCAAAGATAGGGTGTTGTGCTGAAACATTGGCTCAGTCTATATTTAGCACCGGATCCATTTTGGTAAAGGAGTTGAAGTTTGTGCTTGGATGGGCTGCCAGAGGATCATTAAGCTGCGATTGCAACTTAAAATATCTGTTAGCTCTCATTCAAGAGGTTGCTGAGCACTTTGGTGGGAGGAGTTTGTCCTCTCACCTTTTAACAGCAGTGAGCTGTTTGGGAATGACACAGTTGATATGGATTTCAAACAATACTTAAAGGGATATGCACCATTTCATGTCCACTTGCTGTGGAGCTGTGAAGAGACATCTTAACAGACATAAGGAGATTTTCTGGGGCACTTAGCCAAAACTTTCCCAACACTGAGGCTAGAAATTCTCTGAGGATTTCATCTAAAAATTTGAAATGTTGTGCTTCTCCACCTTATAGGGGTCATGATAAGATAGGGGAATCCAATGACAGGTCATTTGCCCGAAATGTTAACTATTTCCCTCTCCATATATGCTGCCAGATCTGCTGAATATCTCCTTGTCTTGTCTTTCATCTGTCGTTGTTCTGATGGTTGGCCACACTATGAACAATCTCTCTCCACTGATTTTTGTTCTCCCCTGCTTTCATTGCCTGTCGCATAGAGAGACCAGTCCAAGTTCTGATATTATCCAGTTCAGTTTGATTGACAGCTCAAGGAGTTTATTAAAGGATCAGCTGTCTTTGATGTGGGGTCATGAATCCAAATGCTTGTTTTTATAAGTGGTTAAAAACTTATATTGTCTATTCACTCTCCTCTGTTTATAACTAAGCTCTATTTTTTCTAAAACAAAAACAGAATTACCTGGAAAAACATTAGCAGGTCTGGCAGCATCGGCGGGGAAGAAATGAGTTAACGTTTCGGGCCTTCATGGCCCTTTGGCAGAACTGAAGCATAGTTAGAAGAAGGGAGAAATATAAATTGGTTTAAGGTGGGTGGGGGGGGGGGGTGGGGGGTAGAGAGAGAGAGTGAGAGAGACATTGAGGGTGTGGTGATTGTGGAGATGAGCAGATAATCAAAAGATGTCACAGACAAAAGGGTCAAAGAGGTGTTGAAGGTGGTGATATTTGTCTGAGAAAAGTGCTAATTAAGAATGGAAGACAGGATATTCAAAGTACAGCTCTAGTGGGGGTGGGGTGGAAAGACTAACAAGGTTTTAGTTTAGATTTAAAAATAATGGAAATAGGTGGGGAAAGAAGAATCTATATAAATTATTGAAAAAAAAGCAGGATGGGGGGGGAAGAAACGGGGTGGGGATGGGGGGAGGGGGAGTTTAAGATCTAAAGTTGTTGAATTCAATATTCAGCCCGGAAGGCTGTAAAGTGCCTAGTCGGAAGATGAGGTGCTGTTCCTCCAGTTTGCGTTGGGCTTCACTGGAACAATGCAGCAAGCCAAGGACAGACATGTGGGCAAGAGAACAGGGTGGAGTGTTAAAATGGCAAGCGACAGGGAGGTTTGGGTCTTTCTTGCGGACAGACCGCAGGTGTTCTGCAAAACGGTCGCCCAGTTTGCGTTTGGTCTCTCCAATGTAGAGGAGACCGCATTGGGAGCAACGAATGCAGTAGAATAAGTTAGGGGAAATGCAAGTGAAATGCTGCTTCACTTGAAAGGAGTGTTTGGGCCCTTGGACGGTGAGGAGAGAGGAAGTGAAGGGGCAGGTGTTGCATCTTCTGCGTGGGCATGGGGAGGTGCCATAAGTGGGGGTTGAGGAGTAGGGGGTGATGGAGGAGTGGACCAGGGTGTCCCGGAGGGAACGATCCCTACAGAATGCCGCCGGGGGGGTGAAGGGAAGATGTGTTTGGTGGTGGCATCATGCTGGAGTTGGCGGAAATGGCGGAGGATGATCCTTTGAATGCGGAGGCTGGTGGGGTGATAAGTGAGGACAAGGGGGACCCTATCATGTTTCTGGGAAGGAGGAGAAGGCGTGAGGGAGGATGCGCGGGATATGGGCCGGACACGGTTGAGGGCCCTGTCAATGACCGTGGATGGAAAACCTCGGTTAAGGAAGAAGGAGGACATGTCAGAGGAGCTGTTTTTGAAGGTAGCGTCATCAGAACAGATGCGACAGAGGCGAAGGAACTGAGAGAATGGGATGGAGTCTTTACAAGAAGCGGGGTGTGAGGAGCTGTAGTCGAGGTAGCTGTGGGAGTCGGTAGGCTTGTAATGGATATTGGTGGACAGTCTATCATCAGAAATTGAGACAGAGAGGTCAAGGAAGGGAAGAGAAGTGTCAGAGATGGACCATGTGAAGATGATGGAGGGGTGGAGATTGGAAGCAAAATTAATATTTTTCCAGGTCCCGACGAGAGCATGAAGCAGCACCGAAGTAATCATCGATGTACCGGAGAAAGAGTTGTGGGAGGGGGCCAGAGTAGGACTGGAACAAGGAATGTTCCACATACCCCATAAAGAGACAGGCATAGCTGGGGCCCATGCGGGTACCCATAGCCACATCTTTTATTTGGAGGAAGTGAGAGGAGTTAAAGGAGAAATTGTTCAGTGTGAGAACAAGTTCAGCCAGACGGAGGAGAGTAGTGGTGGATGGGGATTGTTGGGGCCTCTGTTCAAGGAAGAAGCTAAGGGCCCTCAGACCATCCTGGTGGGGGATGGAGGTGTAGAGGGATTGGACATCCATGGTGAAGAGGAAGCGGTTGGGGCCAGGGAACTGGAAATTGTTGATGTGACGTAAGGTGTCAGAGGAATCACGGATGTAGGTGGGAAGGGACTGGACAAGGGGAGAGAGAAGGGAGTCAAGATAACGAGAAATGAGTTCCGTGGGGCAGGGACAGGCTGACATGATCGGTCTGCCAGGACAGTTCTGTTTGTGGATTTTGGGTAGGAAGTAGAAGCGGGCCGTCCGAGGTTGGGCGACTATCAAGTTGGAAGCTGTGGGAGGAAGATCTCCAGAGGAGATGAGGTCAGTGACAGTCCTGGAAACAATGGCTTGATGTTCTGTGGTGGGGTCATGGTCCAGGGAGAGGTAGGAGGAAATGTCTGCGAGTTGATGCTCAGCCTCCGCGAGGTAGAGGTCAATGCGCCAGACAACAGTACCACCCTTGTCAGCGGGTTTGATGGGTGGTACTGTTGTCTGGCGCATTGACCTCTACCTCGCGGAGGCTGAGCATCAACTCGCAGACATTTCCTCCTACCTCTCCCTGGACCATGACCCCACCACAGAACATCAAGCCATTGTTTCCAGGACTGTCACTGACCTCATCTCCTCTGGAGATCTTCCTCCCACAGCTTCCAACTTGATAGTCACCCAACCTCGGACGGCCCGCTTCTACTTCCTACCCAAAATCCACAAACAGAACTGTCCTGGCAGACCGATCGTGTCAGCCTGTTCCTGCCCCACGGAACTCATTTCTCGTTATCTTGACTCCCTTCTCTCTCCCCTTGTCCAGTCCCTTCCCACCTACATCCGTGATTCCTCTGACACCTTACGTCACATCAATAATTTCCAGTTCCCTGGCCCCAACCGCTTCCTCTTCACCATGGATGTCCAATCCCTCTACACCTCCATCCCCCACCAGGATGGTCTGAGGGCCCTTAGCTTCTTCCTTGAACAGAGGCCCCAACAATCCCCATCCACCACTACTCTCCTCCGTCTGGCTGAACTTGTTCTCACACTGAACAATTTCTCCTTTAACTCCTCTCACTTCCTCCAAATAAAAGATGTGGCTATGGGTACCCGCATGGGCCCCAGCTATGCCTGTCTCTTTATGGGGTATGTGGAACATTCCTTGTTCCAGTCCTACTCCGGCCCCCTCCCACAACTCTTTCTCCGGTACATCGATGATTACTTCGGTGCTGCTTCATGCTCTCGTCGGGACCTGGAAAAATATTAATTTTGCTTCCAATCTCCACCCCTCCATCATCTTCACATGGTCCATCTCTGACACTTCTCTTCCCTTCCTTGACCTCTCTGTCTCAATTTCTGATGATAGACTGTCCACCAATATCCATTACAAGCCTACCGACTCCCACAGCTACCTCGACTACAGCTCCTCACACCCCGCTTCTTGTAAAGACTCCATCCCATTCTCTCAGTTCCTTCGCCTCCGTCGCATCTGTTCTGATGACGCTACCTTCAAAAACAGCTCCTCTGACATGTCCTCCTTCTTCCTTAACCGAGGTTTTCCATCCACGGTCATTGACAGGGCCCTCAACCGTGTCCGGCCCATATCCCGCGCATCCTCCCTCACGCCTTCTCCTCCTTCCCAGCAACATGATAGGGTCCCCCTTGTCCTCACTTATCACCCCACCAGCCTCCGCATTCAAAGGATCATCCTCCACCATTTCCGCCAACTCCAGCATGATGCCACCACCAAACACATCTTCCCTTCACCCCCCCTGGCGGCATTCTGTAGGGATCGTTCCCTCCGGGACACCCTGGTCCACTCCTCCATCACCCCCTACTCCTCAACCCCCACTTATGGCACCTCCCCATGCCCACGCAGAAGATGCAACACCTGCCCCTTCACTTCCTCTCTCCTCACCGTCCAAGGGCCCAAACACTCCTTTCAAGTGAAGCAGCATTTCACTTGCATTTCCCCTAACTTAGTCTACTGCATTCGTTGCTCCCAATGCGGTCTCCTCTACATTGGAGAGACCAAACGCAAACTGGGCGACCGTTTTGCAGAACACCTGCGGTCTGTCCGCAAGAAAGACCCAAACCTCCCTGTCGCTTGCCATTTTAACACTCCACCCTGTTTTCTTGCCCACATGTCTGTCCTTGGCTTGCTGCATTGTTCCAGTGAAGCCCAACGCAAACTGGAGGAACAGCACTTCATCTTCCGACTAGGCACTTTACAGCCTTCCGGGCTGAATATTGAATTCAACAACTTTAGATCTTAAACTCCCCCTCCCCCCATCCCCACCCCGTTTCTTCCCCCCCACCCTGCTTTTTTTTCAATAATTTATATAGATTCTTCTTTCCCCACCTATTTCCATTATTTTTAAATCTAAACTAAAACCTTGTTAGTCTTTCCACCCCACCCCCACTAGAGCTGTACTTTGAATATCCTGTCTTCCATTCTTAATTAGCACTTTTCTCAGACAAATATCACCACCTTCAACACCTCTTTGACCCTTTTGTCTGTGACATCTTTTGATTATCTGCTCATCTCCACAATCACCACACCCTCAATGTCTCTCTCTCTCTCTCCCCTCCCCACCCCCCCCCCACCCACCTTAAACCAATTTATATTTCTCCCTTCTTCTAACTATGCTTCAGTTCTGCCGAAGGGCCATGAAGGCCCGAAACGTTAACTGATTTCTTCTCCGCCGATGCTGCCAGACCTGCTGAGTTTTTCCAGGTAATTCTGTTTTTGTTTTGGATTTCCAGCATCCGCAGTAGCTTTTAGCTTTTTGTTTTTATCTATTTTTTCTATGTTACCTGAATTCCCACTGTGTCCAATTGTTTGGACATTTTGGATGATCAGAAACTGAGCACCCCTTCATTCTCTCTCCTTTTGTCACTCTTGAGTCCATCCCCATCTTCCAGATGTGACTATTCCAATAATCCCCTGATAAGTCTTTGTATGGGATCACTTTAAGATAATGTAAGTGATCAGCCCCTGAAGGAAGGTGTCATATTGTCATTTTTAAAAATTCATTCATGGGATATGGGTGTCACTGGCTAGGCTAGCATTTCTTGCCCATTCCTAATTGCCCTTGTTCAAAGAGCATTTAAGAGTCAACCACATGTCTGTGGGTCTGGAGTAGACCACACAGGTAAGGATGGCAGATTTCTTCCCTAAAGGGTATTAGTGAACCAAATGGGTTTTTACAACAATCAATTTATGGTCATCTTTTGGCTTTTAATTTCAGGTTTTTTTACTGAATTCATATCCCACCATCTGCACTGGAGGGATTCGAACCCCAATCCCAAGAGAATTACCCTAGAACTCTGGAATACCAGTCCAGTGACAATACCACTACACCACCACCTCACAATGTTACAATCCGGTTAGGGACCAGGAACTTTTTGTTTAAAGTAGACCAGGTTTGAATCCCAGTTACCCACAAGGAGAATAAAGCGACAAGATTCCACAGTTTTAAACAAAGAAAATAAACTTTACGATACAAAGTCAGAAAAGTAAAACAATCTACAATAGCTATCTTATACCCTTAACATTCAGAATTAACATAAGATAAATAATAGATTAACAGACACACAATGGTCAAACATACCACACTTCACATTACGTGGCAGATCCCACAGGTTTCTCACAACGCACCCAGACCTCAGTAACCACTGAGTCACAAAATCTTATTAACACTCTGTCTCCCTCATGAGGGATTTCAATTCTTCACTTTAGAAGAGCTAGCCTCTGAATTCCCTCAAGACCTGCTCCAACATGAACTGCCTGAACGACTGCTCACATCCCGGTGGTTTAATTTCTTCTCCTGAGACTGCATTCCATGGGATTCACAAAATTGCTCTCCCACCTCTAACTACCAGCACAATTCCAACTCTCTGGCAAACTGCTAGCTTCAGTAAGTTGGCACTGCCCCCACCCACTCCCTGTGATTCTTCGAACTCCAGTCTCCCCAGCTGCACTAAGCAAATACTGCCCTGGACTTTCTTGAGCCCCAACCCTCAGTTGCACGGAGCTATCAATGGCTCCCAGGGTTTCTTCTGAGCCATTTTCCCCTGAGCAGCAGACAGACAGTGACCTTTCACCCACCATCTTCTCAGCTCCCCAAGACTTCTCCTGAAGCCCAACTGCATGGAACTACCAAATGGCTCCTTGGGCTTCCCTGAACCACAACTGTGCAGGACCGGTTAATAACAGCACTTAAGCTGCGTGGAGCCTCATTCCCTGCTTCTGAGAAACTCACTTAGATAAACTGAAACCAGAGAACATTCTGAAGCTCCACCCATCTCCATGATGATGTAGCCTGCTCTGAGCTATCCTCAACTTGCCCTTTAGATTAATTATCCCTTATTGACAATTCCTCCTTTGATCCCATGAAGTAAATGGGCTCACTAAAAGAACTGAATTACTTTAAAAGCAAACTCCCAAAGCAAAACATTTCTTTGGACTGCATCTTTTCTCAAACCGTGTAGACATCATGTCTCCAGCTAAGCCCACCTGCTATTTTAGGATTTTCCTTTTCTGGCTGTTAACCCCTTGAATCAACATGGCCCCAGCCTTTTAGGTGTAATAGACTCCAAGGTGCTTTTGTTTCATTTATCCCATTTTCCACAGTTAAAATGTAATTCCTAAAACTAAAAATTATATTCTAAAACACAGGAACCATGAGCTGGATACTTACAACACCAGTTAGCTGTGGGTGTAGTCTAACAGAGTAAGACGTGTCTAGAACATGCTCCTGTATTGGCTAAAATAAATAATCTACTGACTCCCGTCCTCAGAGCTCTGAAGAAGTTATACGGACTTGAAATGTTAACTCTGTTTCTCTCTCTCCACGGATGCTGCCAGACTTGCTGAGTTTTGTCCAGCATTTTCTGTTTATACTTATAATGGAACATAATGACAGCCCTGGAGTAACACAACAGCCTCCACCCTCCATAGACTTCAGCTCATCCTAAACTCTGTTGCTTGTATTCTATCCCGCACAATTGCAGTGAACCCATCACCCCTGTCCTTACATTAGCTCATGGATCCCCAGCACCTCAAATTTAAAATTCTCATCCGACCCTTTAAGTTCCTGCATTACCACATCCCTTTCTAAATAGTCACGTCCAGCCCAACAGCTATCAGCCAACCAACCCTCTAATTCCACCCCTGGTTTCCTGTCTCTCTCTCTCTCTCTGGGTCGAGTTCCGATTCTGAGTTTTCAGCCTTATTTCCTCTGCTTCCCGTTATTTTATGGCTGAGGGGTCGAGATCTCCGCCCAGATGACGATCTTTATCCTCCCTGTTCTTTATCTTCTGCAGCTTCTCACCGACCCGTTTTCAGGTAAAACCGTCTCTAAAAGTCTCTTTAAATCCACAGTGACGGGGAATGAAAATAAAAATTCGCTGTATCATCAAACAGAAGATCTTACAAGGGAATAAACCGCTGGTGATCCGACATTCGGGCGAATTGGCTTCGTTTCCGCGGTGTTTGTTTTTAACATCGATTGGAGTCGCTCAGTAACAGAGGAAGGAGTCTGGGGTCTTCATGGTGTTGAGGATGGGGCTGTGGGAGATGAAAGTTTTCTTAAGCAAAATGGAATTGGCTTCATTTTCCGATTCACTAGCTTGGCTGGATGATACTCTCATTTTATACTGCCCACCCTCCGGGACACCCTCTACTCCCTGTGTCTGTACTGGAAAGGCTGTTGGTCTGTGTGTAGAACAAAGCAGCCGCTTGGTACCGTGTGTCTTGTGTACATTCTGCCCTAAGTTGGATTTTGCCCCCCCCCATATCCCAGTGACAGGATTGACCGTGAGGTGTTTCCCAGGAAGGAGCATTTGGACAGAGTGAGGTTAATGATCAAAACACAGAAAATCTGATTCAGCTCAATCATATGGAGCTTTGCGTCACAGTGATGTCCAAGAAAATAAGTCCTGTAGCCAAATGTCTGGAGGAACAGGAAAAAGTGGGGATCAATGCATCACTCTCATTTTTCCTCTCCCAACCTGGCCAGGTCCATTGCAAAGGTAGGAATTCCTAGCCCCCAACAATTTTTGTGGAGTCAGGCCAATTCCTTCATAGCTCGTGGTTTGAGGGTTTCCAAGGGATTGATTACCATAGACTTGATTTTGGAACATTTTGAATGGTAACTTGTGCCAGCTCATGGCCCCTCATGTACCTCCATGCCAACGCATGACATTGACCAGCTATATACTCTGTACAGAACCAATGAATACTATAGTAACAGTGGCATGTGTGCAACTGCTTAAAAACCCATTTTCTTAATTAAAAACTGCTGTTGCTACAACCCTATAAAAGTGTCAATCATCCTGACCTTTAAAGCATCATCAACAGAAGCTATAGGCATTTGACACCTCTTTATCTTGTCTAAATAAACAAGCATCTTCTACCCAAATGTGTTTTGAGGGATAATTGTGTGTGTGTACACGTTACTTTGAGGGAAATATAGTTCCCTTTCATCCTCCATCAAACTTGGTAAAGAAAAGCTGTAGGTATTGATTTTTATGTTGCATCTTCTATGCACTGACTTGTGGGGCTGGATTTTAAGGCCGCAAATCAACCCTGACCTGTGCAAACATGAAATGCAGTGCGGCGGGATCCAGTTGTCGTCACGCCAGCCTCAGAAATTATGGAAGGAGGGTGGGTGCCAAAATTGGAAGCCCATCTGCCATTTTGATGCTGCTAATTAACAAGAGCTACTTATAAACAAGTTTTTGTCGCCCCCTGCTGTTCGGGTGTCGGACGGAAAAATGTTTGGGAGCACTACACAGGATGTATAACTAGGCAGCACTAGGGCGGGAGAAACGGCCTGCCACTGGGACCATGGGCAGAATTAAACACTCCCAAATCGGGAGCGTTCCCCTCATCTGGAGAGGTATTATTGGGCGTGATGATGTTGGATGGTGCTGCCAATGCCATCTACTCCTGTGTTTCGGGTGAGCATAAAAGCCGGGACCCTGCCTGTGTTATATAAATGTCAATTAACAGTATATTTAAAGTCATCAGTGACCCAATTAATTACCATAACACAGCGTGAACGCTATGATACACCTTTAGCATCAGATTCACGCCATGTGTGGTTCCTGTTTTTGTTTAAGGAACAGATTGTTAGGGGTGGTTTAAAAGCTACAGCTGAGCCCTGAGTCTCAGCACAGCAGTTAGTAGACCTGTTGCTACTGGGGGTGCTCATTTGAATGAGCAGACTGTCCGTTTCAAATCATGAGTTAGAGGCCTTTTCTCAGCTGAGTGCTCTGCTGAGTGCTATATTTTGTTCCTGGCCATCTCCCAGGGCTATAAAGTATCTGAAGGAGATGGGCATTGAGGTCCTGCTTCTCCTGAATAGAGGTGTAAAGAGTGCACTTATTAACAATTTCAGATTATTTTATGGTATGCCTCTACCCATTATTAGCTAAGCTCGTACCAGCCTGGATGCTGTGTTCATTTGTCATATGCTCATTCTGCTAACCACTGGACCGAAGCTTTAAACGCACAATTACATTGCTGAAGACAGCTGTGTCCTTGTTGAATCAAGCTGCCTTTGAGGTCCAGCCAAACTGACTTTCCTCCTGCATTCGTGAGTGTGCCCAGTAGCAGACTGGCACAAGATTGCACATACTGAGGCCTTACTAAGATAAAGGCAAAATACTGCGGATGCTGGAAATCTGAAACTCAAACAAAAAATGCTGGAAAAACTCAGCAGGTCTGACTGCATCTGTGGAGAGAAAGGCAGACAGAGTTGATGTTTTGTTTTGTTTGAGGTCTCACTCACTTTGATTGCCCTCATTAGGCCATTGAGATTTTTCTGGTATTGGGACCATATCCTTCTGACCATCCCAACACAGCTGACCTCCTCAGCCATCAGCTGCTCCCAGGCAGCACGTATTTGGCTGGGCTTCCTCTTTTTGCCAGCGGTTGGCATGAGCTGCTCACATTGCTCTGATATTGCACTGAGAAAGGCTCTGAATTCGTCCTCCCTGAACCTAGGGGCTGGTTTGGCCGTTCTGCTCTACCCCTCCCCTTGTTCCAATGGCGCAGATATCTATGTATTGTTACAGACCATGATAGCAGTTCTAGGCCCACTTCTCCACAGGTTGTAACAATAGTTTAGATGTTTAATTCACCCACAAAACTGGACAATCGGTGTTGCCATTTGATACTGTTATTCCAGCACGAAGTTGGGGCAGAGAGCGAGAAGGAGTCTTTTTCCTTGCAGCTTGCTTCTAAGGCACACCCCACATGCAGTCACTGACTCTGCCTATGAGTCTTTTTCTTTTGAAGACTTGTGATGTTCAAAGAATACTTCACTTAGGCCAGGTGTTTTTAACCAGTCAGCAAGAGCCTTTAGCCCAGCAACAGCAGTTCTTTGTCAACTTAGATCTACAAAGTATCTCTACCCTCTCCAGGTGTTCCTTGCCGGATGTCCGCCTTGACCTGTGTTTCTCGGAGAATGGCATGTTCACAGCCTCAATTAATATTGAAAACTTTTTTAAAAAAATGTTAAATAATAAATAAAATAACTCTGGATGAAGAATGTCCAAGATTCAATGCCCTTCAAATTTTCCAAAATCGGGTTCCTCAGTGTGGAAGCATGTAAAATGTACAACGCTTCCATGTCAAGAGGTGGGAGACTTGCTGCTGTTCATTGAGACTGCCACCCATGAAGAGTGACCAGGTTTGCAGAGGCTACTGAAAAATTAAATGATCTTATCTTGTGAGACTGGAAACTGCGCAGGTCTTTATTTCCAAAATGATTCCATAAGATTATTCATCCGCTGGCTTGCCTGACACTGTCCAGTGCCAGGGAACCCTTTAAAGTGCTGGCCATGATCTTGTTGCGGGACATGCCACTCATTGGGCAGGATGAAGGCCTCTAACCCACCCTTGACACTAACGAGCAGCAATTTACATGTTATCGGGCACATTCCATAGGCGGGCTGGAAGTCGGAGCTCCACCGACTTCTGGGTGCAGAAACCCTGCCCTCTCAGCACACCACCGTATTGTTCAGCCCCAGGGCTGCGTGTAGCAACAGATTCTGCTGCTGAAGGTGGCAGTGTCTGTATGACTATTCAGTTCCCTTTTTATTTGCGGGGGGGTGGGGGGGACGGGACTCTTTTGAGCCTTCAGTACAAAAAATAAAGACTGATTGGGAGAGTGGGAGGCCTTTAGAATTTGTAGCCCATGACTGGACCCTCTGTTCGCAGCATAACACCTCTGCCATATGATGTCCCAGCCTAGACTCCCAATTGGATGCAGAGAACCCCCCCCACCACACCCTTTGGCCACCCGAAGCTTGATTTAATCATCTTAGATGGCGGGAGTGAGCAGACCACTTGCTTTGCATCCCTGCTCCCTTGCCTTGCCGAAAAACGTGAAATCCAGCCCTTGAATTCATTCTGATGAAACTAAACAAAGGAATAATCCTTTTCATGAATGGTTGCTTGTGGGGATGTTTACAATCTAATTTTTGTAATATACTTATTCAAATATTGGCTTCAGATTGGAACTGTTCAACTCATAATTCTACTGCGGTTACTTTCATTATACTATTAGATAGATATTATTACAATATATCTAGCACAGGTTTCCTAAGAGCCAATGTTTTTTATGAAGCTGAGGGGAAATTTTGGTGTAATTTGCATCCTAATTTTCATTTCTTAACTGTTAATTTGCTCCCTGTTCTTTGTTCCTCATCCTCATATTTTTGTGTCAGTAAATTAGCATATAGATCTACTGCTATTGTCTTTCCTCAGCCTGCTACATTTCCTCTAAGCTTTCCTGGCAGTCGACCTTGGCGAGATTGTGGAGGATTAGATTTACTGGAATATTAGCAGGACTGAACACTTCAGTTATGTGGAGAAATTGGGATTAATCTGAAAGTGAAGGAGAGATTTAATAAGAGGTGTTCACAAGGAGAAATTATTTCTACTGGCAAGAAGGACATTAACCAGAGAATACATTTAAGGTAAAAACAAAAAACTACTGAGGATGCTGGAAATCCAAAACAAAAACAGAATTATCTAGAAAAACTCAGCAGGTCTGGCAGCATTGGTGGAGAAGAAAAGAGTTGACATTTCGAGTCCTCATGACCCTTCAGCAGAACTGAGTATAGTTAGGAGAGGGGTGAAATATAAGCAGGTTTAAGGTGGGGGGGTGGTGGGGGGAGAGAAGTTGGGGGGGGTGGGTGTGTGTGGTTGTAGTGACAAGCAAGCAGTGATAGGAGCAGATAATCAAAAGATGTCACAGACAAAAGGAACAAAGGGGTGTTGAAGGTGGTGATATTATCTAAGAAAATGTGCTAATTAAGAATGGATGGCAGGATACTCAAGGTACAGCTCTAGTGGGGGTGGGGTGGAAAGGCTGATGAGGTATTACAGTTGTAGATTTAAAAATAATGGAAATAGGTGGGAAAAGAAAAATCTATATAAATTATTGAAAAAAACAAAAGGGAGGGGGAAGAAACGGGGTGGGGATGGGGGGAGGGAGTTTAAGATCTAAAGTTGTTGAATTCAATATTCAGCCCGGAAGGCTGTAAAGTGCCTAGTCGGATGATGAGGTGCTGTTCCTCCAGTTTGCGTTGGGCTTCACTGGAACAATGCAGCAAGCCAAAGACAGACATGTGGGCAAGAGAGCAGGGTGGAGTGTTAAAATGGCAAGCGACAGGGAGGTTTGGGTCTTTCTTTTGGACAGACCGCAGGTGTTCTGCAAAGCGGTCGCCCAGTTTGTGTTTAGTCTCTCCAATGTAGAGGAGACCGCATTGGGAGCAACGAATGCAGTAGACTAAGTTAGGTTACGGGAAATGCAAGTGAAATGCTGCTTCACTTGAAAGGAGTGTTTGGGCCATTGGACGGTGAGGAGAGAGGACGTGAAGGCGCAGGTGTTGCATCTTCTGCGTGGGCATGGGGAGGTGCCATAGGTGGGGGTTGAGGAGTAGGGGGTGATGGAGGAGTGGACCGGGGTGTCCCGGAGGGAACGATCCCTACGGAATGCCGCCAGGGGGGCGGTGAAGGGAAGATGTGTTTGGTGGTGGCATCATGCTGGAGTTGGCGGAAATGGCGGAGGATGATCCTTTGAATGCGGAGGCTGGTGGGGTGATAAGTGAGGACAAGGGGGACCCTATCATGTTTCTGGGAGGGAGGAGAAGGCGTGAGGGCGGATGCGCGGGAGATGGGCCGGACACGGTTGAAGGCCCTGTCAACGACCGTGGGTGGAAAACCTCGGTTAAGGAAGAGGGAGGACATGTCAGAGGAATTGTTTTTGAAGGTAGCGTCATCAGAACAGATGCGACGGAGGCGAAGGAACTGAGAGAATGGGATGGAGTCCTTACAGGAAGCGGGGTGTGAGGAGCTGTAGTCGAAGTAGCTGTGGGAGTCGGTAGGCTTGTAATGGATATTGGTGGACAGTCTATCATCAGAAATTGAGACAGAGAGGTCAAGGAAGGGAAGGGAAGTGTCAGAGATGGACCATGTGAAAATGATGGAGGGGTGGAGATTGAAAGCAAAATTAATAAATTTTTCCAGGTCCAGACGAGAGCATGAAGCAGCACGGTAATCGTCAAAAGAATTAGAGGGAGAGATGAAGAAATACTTTTATTATGGCAATGTGTTGTTGTGATCTGGCACACAAAGGGTGTTGGAAGCAGATTCGGTAATAACTTTCAAAAGGGGATTGCATATATACTCGGAAAGGAAAAATGTATAGGGTTGTGGGGCAGTTCATGGAATTGAATGGGGCTACTTTGGATGGCTCAAAGAGAGAGCACAGGTGCAATGGGCTGAATGGCTTCCTTTTGCATGGTACGATTAAATGAAACTAGGCTCCTTACCATAAAGACCTTTCACACTGCATCACCACACCCAGCCTCTACAGTGCAACCGTCTCCTTCATGAGCTGATCAACATCCTTTAAATTAGTTTGCTGTTTGTATTTTGGATACTCAGTCGTACAACTCTGGATCCTGATGGTGCTCTTCCCTCTTGGAAGTCTCTGCCTAAGACTGAAGCCCTGTGTGTCCACTGGTATTATCTAAAGGTATATCATTTTAACATTAATTAAATTGGGTCTACATGGACTGGGCAACAGTTGGAGAATAACTAAAATCTCCCAAGGAGACTGGCACAGTTTAAATAGTGACAGTGAGATGGGGAAAGGGAGGAGAATGTTAGTGTCTATTGCTAAGGGGAGAAGCTGAGTTCATTGACCACATCTCCTCCTTCCTGTTTGTGTGATGATTAAATCTCTCTGGTAGTATTGTATAAACTGTTCTGATTTACTCATTTGTATTTTAGCACAGGTGACGAAAGACATGGTGAATGCTACAGGTTCCTCCGTTCTATTCCCTGGAACTGATAGAGAATTCCGTCATCTCCATTGGGAATTCTCTAATCCGAGCAGGACTCTTCCCATTTTAGATTGTGGTGTAGACTATGAACAAATATATGATCAGTACAAGAATCGAGTTGAATTTAGAAAATCAAGTGGATCTTTATTGCTAAAAGATTTACACAAAGCGGATACTGGCAAATACAAAATGACTGTGGATTTGGACCCGACCAGGACTAGAATTCTAAATCTTACAGTGTATGGTAAGTAGCTACAGATGTTCCAATGCACACTGTTTGAACAAAGTGTATATTTAATGTTGTTTAGACGTATTAGTTGCCATGGTGATCTGACTCTAGTGATTGTGGGTGAAACCAATTTTTAACAGCAATTGAGTGATTCCTTCTTTCCTGTCCCTTCAACCGTATGGATGAGGATTCCCTTTCCTCACCCCATCCCCCAATAAAATTGTCCACTCTGTCACATGGTCTCTACCCCGAGCCCTGAAAACCTCCCTTCTCCCAGCACACTCACTATCGCTGGTGTTTGATGCTCCTCCAATCAGACACTGTTTCTCTCCCACGTTTGCTGCTGTGGGAGAGGAACGGCCTGTGATTGGAGGAACAGCTCCTTGCACAATCTTCCGCTCCACTCACCCATTTGACCATCATTTTGAACAGTGGCTCCGGAAGGCCACAATAGAGGGGCTTCACGGGCCGCATCTGGCCCACGGGCTGGACAATCCTGACATAGTGCATCAGGTCACACACCTGGACCATGAGTCTCAAACCAGCTGGCCCATAAAGAGTTCTGAATGACATACATTTGCTTGTGAAACTACTTGAAACTCTGAAGAAAAGAGCATAGGAACACAAAGTCATTCAGCCCCTCCAGCCCATTCCTCCATTGAATTACATCGCCGTTGGCCTGTGTTTGAACTCCCTTTACCTGTCTCGGTTCTGTAAAACATGATACCCCTGCCTAACATCAATCTATTATTCTCCGTTTTGAAGTTTTCAATTGACTGCCAGCTTCAGCAGCTTTTCGCAGGGATAGTGTGAAGTTTAATCCTTTGTGGTATCAGCTTACTTTCACAGTGCGTCTGCTTCCGAGAACTTGCAATGAACTTGGCAGATCTCCAGCCATTGTTACTGTTATAACCAGGTGCAGTTTCCCACCTGCTACTGATAAAAGGCAAATGCGCCAAAATCAATACGTCTACTATAAGTGTTCCCAGCTGTTGTATCACTGCTATAACAGCTATCCTCTTTGGCCAGCAATGGCTAATCTTAATACCACTGAAGGCCCCAATTTTTGGCCTCTTGATTACATATGAAGCTATAATCAACCCATTCTCCTGTCCCACCAAGCACTGAAATGCAGTTATTGGTACAAACAGCAATAGCGAGCGAAACAAAGCACTAACATTTATACAGGACATTTTGCTTCCTTAGGATGGAAATCTTGTGGCTCAGTCAAGCTCAAGGTTCAAGTCCCACTCCAGGACATATGAACATATGGAATAGGAGCGCATGTAGGCCATTCGGCCCATCGTGCCTGCTCCGCCATTCAATACGATCATGGCTGATCCGTTTGTTTCAAATTCCATGTTCCCATCTCCCCCCTGATAACCTTTGATTCACTTGCCTAACAAAAGTAAAGCTGCCTGGTTTAAATTTCAAACAAGGCTTGGCAGTTAACCATCACTCACCATCATTGGTGCATTTTCCTCTACCAATCAGAGTCCACTTGCCAGCCAATCAGCACTCTCTTCATGTACAGTATAAATTGTTGTTTTCCCCTTTTATTGGTATTCTTCCAAAGTGTCTGTGAGTGCAGGACAAAAAGCTTTGACGTGTCTCCTTTTTTTCAGCAATCACAAGAATCTATTGGCCTTTGATGGAACATTCATGATGTGGTTCGACAGGTTGATAATCAGCCTGCTAATCCTTCCAAGACGTCCCCATTGATGTCCTCAGGACATCACCGACTGCTCCACAAACTAGTGAAGCACTTTTGAAATGCAGTCACTACTGTATTGTAGGGAAAGGTGTCATCCATATGAGACACAGCAAGTTCCCAAAAACAGAAAATGAAATGATTAATCAGTTACTGCAATTATCATGGTATCAATTGGCCAAAGCATGAGGAGCACATCACTGTTCTTCTTTTGGTTAATGTTATGGCATCTTTTATGTCCATCTAAATGGGTACATGGGGCCTCGGTTTACCATCTCGTTCAAAGCTCAGAACCTCTGACAATGTTGCACTCTCTGTGCTGCAGTTGAGTGTTGGCTGCATTTGAGTGCTGTTATCTTATAGCAGGGCTTAGACTGAGTGCTCTATAGTTTATAAAGCAGATTTTCTTCCAGTGTTAGGTGCAGGAGCTGGGCTGTGTGGGTAATGGTGACCGCTTTGTACTTGATTCTATGATTTATTTATCTCCATGTTTCCCGTTGCTATGGAAAAATAGGCCCAGTATGATTTTATTATCTTGCAGTTGATTCTTATTACCTCTCCACAGCCTGTTTACGTTTGCATACTTGTGTATGCTTACATATATGTAGCTTGGGTGGAGGAGGCGGTGAGGGGGGAGTAGGGGAGGGAGGGTAGAGGTGGGAGGTGGGAGGAGGGGGGAGGTGGTTGGGAGGGGGGAGGGGAGGGGTGGGTGTGGGGGAGGGGGAGGGGTGGGTGGGGGGGAGGGGAGGGGTGGGGGAGGGGGAGGGTGTGGGGAGGAGGGGGAGGGTGTGGGGGGGAGGGGGAGAGGGTGTGGGAGAGAGGGGCAGAGGGTGGGGGGGGAGGGGGAGAGGGGTGGGGGGAGGGGGAGAGGGTGGGGGGAAGGGTGAGAGGGTGGGGGGAAGGGTGAGAGGGTGGGAGGAAGGGGAGGGATGGGGGGAGAGGGTGGGGGGAAGGGGAGGTGTGGGGGGGAGAGGGTGGGGGGAAGGGGAGGGGTGGGGGGAGGGGGAGGGGTTGGGGGAGTGGGGAGTGGTGGGGGGAGTGGGGAGAGGGGGAGGAGGGTGGAGGGGGAGGAGAGGAGGGGGGAGGTGGCTGGGAAGGAGGGAGGGGGTGGGGAGGAGGGGGAGGGGGGAGGAGGGAGTGAAAGTCGGTGGGGAGGAGGGGGTGGAGAGGAGGGAGGGAGGAGGGGGCGGAGGGGGGATGGAGGAGAGCGGAGGGGGTGGGGGAGGGGGGAGGAGGGGTGCGGAGGGGGAGGGGGGGGAGGGGGAGAGGTGGGAGGTGTGTGGGGGGGAGGGGGGAAGGTGTGGGGGAGGGGGAGGTGTGGGGGGAGGTGTGGGGACAGGGGGAGGTGTGGGGGAGGGGAGGGAGGCGGGGGGAGGGGGAGGGGGGGAGTCGGGTGGGAAGGGGAGATGGGGAGGTGGCGGGGGGAGGTGTTGAGGGAGGGGGAGGTGTGGGGTAGGGGGAGGATGGGGGAGGGAGGGAGGTGGAGGTGGTGGGGAGGAGGGGGAGGGCGGGCAGGGGGAGGAGGGGGTGGGGGAGGAGGGAGGGGAGGAGGAGGGGGGTGGGGAGGAGAGAAGGGGAGGTGGTGGGGAGAAGGGAGCGGGATGAGGGGTTTATAGTGGGGTGAGGGGGAGAGGGGAGGGGGGATGAGGGGTTTGTGGTGGGGAGGGGGGGTGAGGGGGAGAGGAGAGGGGGAATGAGGAGTTTGTTGGGGTGGAGGGGGATGAGGGGTTTTTTAGGGTGGAGGGGGTGGTGTAGTAGCAAAGAAAGAACTTCCATTTATCTACTAAAACAAAGGCAAAATACTGCGGGTGCTGAAAAGTCAACCTAAAAACAAAATGCTGGAAATACTCAGCATGCCTGGCAGCATCTGTGGAGAGAGCGACCCAGTTAATGTTTCAAACCACACTCTGGTTCTGCCTTTATCTTCTTGGGGGAAAACTATGGGACTAAGTTTTGAGCTTCATATACCCTGCTAAAGATTAACTAGGCTATGAATATACCCTGCTAAAGATTAAATAGGCTATGAACATACCCTGCTAAAGATTAAATAGGCTATGAATAATGTTTAAACCATCTGTCAATCCATATTGATTTATGTTTGGTGGGGGACGGGGGAGGGAAAAGCAACTTGTGCCTTTTGCATGAGAGGTCTTGATTCTTAAGAGTTTGGTCTCTTTATTTATGTCATGGTGGGGTTGGAGTTATTGTGACACAACTTAACACCCATTAGTGAGTATTTAGACTGGGCATGACCTTCTAAAGTGGTAGAGGGGTTTAAAAAAAATAGTGATGACATTGTGTCGGTGCAGACTCGATGGGCCGAAGGGCCTCTTCTGCACTGTGTAATTCTGTGAATATGGAAATAGTTCCAGCTATTTTTTTTTTAAACAGAGCAAGCAAATTGCAGAACAAGCAGGGGTTCAAGAGAGGCAAAGCGCTCTGCACAGATAACCTTACGCTGCTAGCTTGAACTTGTAGATTGTGCACCCAATACCTGGAGTAGGTGGTCTTTAGCAGAGCAAATCTTTGGGTAGAATTTAATGAAGACTCTGGGAGGGGAAATATGGCGGGTGCACTGAGTAAATCAGGCAGCGGGCAAAATGTCAATCACAACAGCAGATTCGGAATAAAAAATGTTGTCGGCAAGGCAGTGGCAGGTCAAGCCTCATGCAGCCCTGGCATGGGTTCCGACTTGTACTACATTTGCATACCATGAATACTTATTATCTTAAAACCAAATTAAGCGCGGCCTTCAAGATGAAGTCAGCAGCACACAGGAACCTCATTGCAACCAGTTCACGTTCGTTTAAAGGTGACACACAACAGTCAGCTTTGTGCAGTTGTGACAATAAACAATAACATTCTATTAACAAGTAATTAGGAAAACTAATAGAATGTTATTGCTTATTGCCAGGGGAATTGAATACAAAAGTAGAGAGGTTATGCTTCACTTGTACAGGGCACTGGTGAGAACACACCTGGAGTACTGTTTGCAATACTGGTCTCCTTATTTAAGGCAGGATGTAAATGCATTAGAGGCAGTTCAGAGAAGGTTCACTAGACTAATACCAGGAGTGGGCAGGTTGACTTGTGAGGAAAGGGTTGGACAAGTTCAGCTTGTATCCACTGGGATGTAGAAGAGCAAGAGGCAACTTGATTGAAACCTTTAAGATCAGGATGGTGTGTTGCTTGCATGTGGTGTTCCCATGCGTTTGCTACCCTTTTGCTACAGGGCACTAGAGGTATTGGGTTTAGAAGGCCCTGTAGAAGGAGGCTTGGCCAGTTGCTGCAGTACATTTGTGTGTATCCTGACTTGAGTCTTGGAGATGGTGGACAGGCTTTGGGGAGTCAGGAAGTGAGTTACTTGCCACAGAATTCCCATCCTCTAACCTGCTTTTGTAGCCACAGTATTTTTATGGCTAGTCCAGTTCAGTTTCTGGTCAATGGTAACCCCCAGGATGTTGGTTTCCCAGGTGGGGATTCACTGGTGGAAATGCTGCTCAGTGCCAAGGGACGAAGGTTTGATTCCCTTGGTCATTACCGGCCACTTGTGTGGTGGAAGTGTTACTTGCTACATATCAGCCCAAGCTTGAATGCTGTCCTGTTGCATGGAGAGCCTCCTCCTTTGATTAGTTGTTTCATTGTTCATCATTCACAACTGGATGTGGCAGGACTGCAGACTTTGTTTTGATCCGCTCGTTTTGGGGTTGCTTAGTTCTGCCTATTGCATGTTGCTACCACTGCTTAACATTGTAAGATTTCTGGTTCGGGAGTCACAGATACATAAGTCGAGTACCCGTAAGTAATTTTAAGGTATTTTATGAAGTAACAGTTCAGCAAATGCATCATATCTTAATAGACAAGAAAAATACATAACCCCTGCCAGTGGAGAATGTTTCATTGATCCCAGAGGATGAACAGATGATTGGCACAAAGTGTGTTGATCTCAGTAGCTTGTGATAGTAACATTCTCAAGCCAAGCTGTTAGGAAACTCTTTCTCCCAGTCTTCCTCCATCTTCCCTAGTTCATCTTCCATCTGAAGAAGGCAGCCACCAGATGGGGACTGGCTTCCTGACTAGGACTCATTAACATTCTTTGGGGGCCATAGATTCCATTTAAGAAGAATTTATATGAACACTTGAAGCTCCATCGCCTGCAAGGCTGTGGGCCTGGAAAATGTGATTTGAGTAGGCAGGGGCTTGATGACCAGCATGGGCATGATGGGCTGAAGGGCCTCTTTCCGTGCTGTAAAATTCTATGACTCTATTCCGTGGAGTGGCAATCCCAGTCAGATTGCCGCTCCACCCCCGTATACACTGAAGTGAAGCCGCACCTTTCCCACCCAACCATTCCGACATGGGCTGAGTGAGAAAGCTGCAGTGCAGCAGGTTCCTATGGCCTTCCGTTGAGTGCAAGGGAGCTGAGGGAAAAGAAAGCATGCCTCTTCTTTTTTTAATGGCACTAGCTGCCCTAAGCAGGTAAGGCTAAAGGTCCAGATACTTTGAGTAAGCGGGTAGGTTGGAGGATGTTGGGTTGGGAGGGTCTTCACACTGAGGTCAGGTGGAGCGGGGTGGTGGTGGCCAGTGGGGGGGGTGGGTTTTGGGTGATCAGTGAGGGGGCTGGGGTGGTTTGGATGGTCAGTAGGACAAGGTGCTAGGGTGATCAGTAGTCAGAGGACCGGTGAAGGGGAGGGTGGGGTTTGGGTGATCAGTGGGGTGTAGGTTGAAAAGCCAGGTGTAATGGCAATCAGTTGGAGTGGGGAAGAGGAAGAAGTGAGGGAGGGAGGAGGAGGAGGAGGAGGAGGGTCCCGTGAGGTTTCAGTGGATAGAGCCGGGTGATCGGTGAGAGTGGAAGTACGCAGTAGCGGGAGTGATCTGTGGTGATGGGTCAGGAGGGTAGTTGTGGATGCTCGATACTATAGTTACCCATGGGTTAGAAGTGGTTTTAGTTCCAGCCTTGAGTGGGTACCTATTCCTATAAGACAGTCGGAACTACCCGAAGACCGATTTGATTAAATCGGAGTATCAGATATATAGAAACATACATAGAAAATAGGAGCAGGAGTAGGCCATTCGGCCCTTAGAGCCTGCTCTGCCATTCATTATGATCATGGCTGATCATCCAACTCAATAGCCTGCTCCCGCTTTCTCCCTATATCCTTTGATCCCTTTCACCCGAAGAGCTATATCCAACTTCTTCTTGAAAACACACAATGTTTTGGCCACAACTACTTTCTGTGGTAGTGAATTCCACAGGCTCACTAATCTCTGGGTGAAGAAATTTCTCCTCATCTCAGTCCCCATATCCTCAGACTGTGACCCCTGGTTCTGGACTCCCCCACCATTGGGAACATCCTTCCTGCATCTACCCTGTCTAGTCCTGTTAGAATTTTATAGGTTTCTATGAGATCACCCTATGGGGGGGGATGGTTCCTAGTTCAGGGTAATTGCGTAACGGTAGCTTGAACTTCCTAGGCAACTGCTCCACAATCCTTATGTAGGGACTTTCTGTAACCGGGAGGAATGGTTGTGGAGAGCAGTTCCCCACTGTGACCACACCACCCCTCCCAAAACCCCTGGGTATGACGCCGTGGAGATTAAGTTATGGGCCTTTATTTCTAGGGGCTGGTAGCCTACCCAGGGTCAATCAAACCCTTCTGACTAATGGATAGAGGACAAGTAGTCAAGATGTTAGAGTGAATACTACCCTCCTGACCGGTACCACCCTCCTGTCTGTCACCCTGTCTTGCAGGCGCTGGGGATATGCAGGGTGCCAGAAGGGTTTCTGCTATTGGTTCACAAATACCTGTAGAGTCTAGCGACCTCAATGTGGGAGGTGTAAATTTTGTGATCCACGCCTTTACCTTGTCTTGGCCTCTGGCTCCCTTAGAATTGTTCACCTTTTTTTTTCAGAAAGGGAGAAAGAGTATTAATGCTGTGCCAGCTAGTTCCATAAGGGTTCCATACAAATCTAAAAAACATCATTATTAAATGTTCCTATTTCTTTCAGCATGCATGTAGGCCTTATCTTGTACTTTCAGGTTGGCATCTCATTTTTTGGTATGCCTGGTACTGCCCTGGCACACTGTCCTGCTATCTTGTTTAGCGTGGTGGTAGGACCATTCAGCATGATTGAGTGTGTCCTCAGTGAAGATGGGACTTTTTCTCCAGAAGAACTGTGTGGTGGTCACGTCTACCAATCCTGTAATCGACAGCTCCATCGGTGACAGGTAGATTAGTGAAAGCCAAGTCAAGTAGGCATTTCTCTCTTGTTGGTTCTCTCATCATCTGTTATAGGCCCAGGCTGGCAGAAATGCCCTTCAGGACTTGGACAGTAGTGGTGCTACCAAACCACTCTTGATTATGGGTGTGGACATTCTTCACTGGAGGACGTTCTGAGCCCTTTCTACCCCCGATGCTTCTTCTAAGTGGTGGTCAATATGGCAGAGCACTGATTCATTAGCTGAGGGGAGGGTGATGGCTGGTAATCCTCACCCTTAATTTAACTCTGCTGAGTCTCACAACATCAGGTCAACATTGAGGGCTCTATCCCAACTATATTCCATTGTCTTGCCCCCTCTCTTCTGCTCTGTTCTTCTGCTGGGATGGAACAGACCCAGGGACAGTGATGGAGGAGTCTGGGACATGGTATGACTGTGTCAGGCCATTGCTTGATTTAGTCTGTGGTCTGCTCTCCCGATTTGACACCAGCCCTCAGTTGTTAGTAAGGAGGGTTTTGCAGGGTTGATGAGGTGAGGTGTGCCATTGTTGTTTCTGGTGCCTAGGTATGTCAAGCGATCTGGGTTTATCCTTGTTTGACTTTTCTGTAGCAGCTGGTATAATTAGCTTGCTAGCCCATTTCAGGGGGCATTTAAGAGTCAGCCGTGTTGCTGTGGGCCTGGAGTCACATGTCGGCCAGAGCAGGTAAGGGGGCATATTTTGTCCCCTAAAGGACATCAGTGAATCAGAATGGTTTTTATGACAATCTGGTAGTTTCATGGTCACCATTGTTGAGACAGGTGCTGCCATGGTGGGGTTTGAGCTCATCAGTCGGGGCCTTTGGTTTACTGCTGCAGTAATGTTATCCCTGTGCCACAGTTCCCTCGACTCGAGTGTATTTCATTGGGTTTAAAACACTTTGGCGCTTCCTGAGTTTGTGAAAGATGCTGTATAACTGCAAATTGATGAATTTGTTAATTAAGTGACATACCCTCTGTTTGTGTCTTTCTCCAGATCCCCTCTCCACACCCAACATCATCAGAAGTGACAGCCTTGTGAAGAACACGGTTATTCTGATCTGTGCGGTGCAGAGCGGGACAGCCAGTTCCGTTTGGTGGACCAGAGGAGGGCTCGCACTCCCAGATGACGAGCGTTATTTCCTGTCCGCAGACAACAGTACTTTAGCCATTAGGAATGTAGAGGAATCAGACTCTTGCTATTATAACTGCACTATCGAAAACCCAGTCAGTCGAAGGAGCAACAGCTATCAGCTGTCCATCAAGGGTAAGCCAGGGTAGCATCTAATTACATACTCTAGAATTACATAGAAACAGGCTATTTGGCTCAGTAGGTCCATGCTGAAGTTTATGTTCCACACTAACTCCACAGCAACCTAACCACTGTATATTCTATTCCATTCTCCCTCATGTGTTTAGATGCATTTAAGGGGAGGATAAATATACTATTCATCTCAACCATTCCAGGGGTTGCACATTTCACAATCGAACCTTTCTCTGGGTGGAGACCGTTCTCCTGAATTTTCTACTTAATTTATGACTATATTTATGGCCTTTAGTTCTGATCTCACTTGCAAGTGGAAACATCTCTAAATCTACTCTGTTTAACCTTTTCATAATCTTAAAACACCTCCAGGTCACTTCTCAGTCTATTTTTATAGAGATAAGAGCCCCAACATATATAATCTTTCCTGATACATTATGGCCTTCCATCCCTATAAATATCTTTTATATAATCTGAAGAACATGTTTTCTAACTCTGGTCAAATCAAGGTTCTGTACCTTGGTTTACATTCAGGAACAAGATGTTAACCTTGTCTTGGTGTCCTGTTCTTCTTTTTAAATATGTTTTGAAACCCAGTTTCTCGCTCACAATTTCATTCGTCGACATTTGATTTGAGGGATTATCTATTTTCTCCCTTGCCTAACTGATCGATACCATTGTAGCATTTCATAGACAACACAAACCCTCAGGTACCTCCACAACTGTGATGCCTTTCATAACGTCAGGATGCCCCGAAAGTCTTTACAGCCAGTAAATTAATCTTCGATGTGTATTCACTGTTGTAATGTAGGAAACACCCCCAGCAAATTTACAAATTGTAAGGTCCCACAAACTGCAATGACCAGAAAATCTTTATTGATGTTGGCTGAGACATAAATATTGACCAAGAGAACTCCCCTGCTCTTCATTAAATTGATATTGTAAGATAATTGCCTTTGTGGAGGCAGCGTGTTAAACACACTCATGCAGTGTAAGGGAGGGCTACATCATTGGAGATGCTATCTTTAAGATGCTAATGTGTTGACCTAGATTTTGTGTTTGACTCCGGATTGGGTACTGAACCGACACTGATGAGGGTTAGTCAAAAACGATTCATTTCATTTTTTCTTTTAGATGATGAACCCAGAGGGCGACATGGATTAATCCTGGCTGTTGGTCTGAATGTGCCAATACTCTTTGTTCTCGTGTATGGTGAGTATTCCGTGATACCGACTTGCCAACTACACTATCTCAAACCAAGTGGCAAAGATAATAATTGGCAAACCTTTAAAAATCCAAGAGTTTTGATGGAAAAATCATAGAAATTTTTTTCAAACAAAATAATACAGGTTGAAGGTAGCTTATAAACCAATAATGAAGTTTATTTAATCCCAAACAGGTCTGATCACTTCATAGAAATATTTCTGCATCTGAAAATGCTTTTTAAAAAACCTTGCCTTTTATCCCTGCACGTGTGAAGGATCCACTCTTCCACCACAGTGGAATGATATGGCACAATGCCGAAGGAGACCGTTCAGTCCATCGTGTCTATACTGGCTCTTTGGTGTGGTGATGTATTACAGTTCACTCAGTGAAACCTGAGCTGCAGCGGAAACATGCACTTTTACATGCAGGTTGTAGTCTGGAGCTGTGGATAGTGATGGTAGAGGCTCCAACTTCCTTTCCATCGCATGGCTGACCAGGAATCTCTCCCACTCTTGCTGTTTGCCATTGGCGTGTGTTGGATATCAACCTGCAAATCCTTCCAATCTGGCCGCGTTATGAACATACCTTCCTTGGCCACCAAGTCCTGGGGTGGGCTTGCTCAACCCTAGGGCTTCTGTCTCAGAGGCAGGAACGCTATACACTGTGCCACAAGACCTCCCTGGCTATTGAGTAGAACTATTCTGATTAATCACATTCCCCTGCTCTTTCCATATGGCCTTGTCACTTTCAAATATTTGTCCAAATCCCTTTTAGTTGTTGCTATTGCCTCTTTTCTCACCATTCTTGCATGCAGTACATTCCAGGTCACAGTCATAATTCATGATGTAAAAATAAAGTGAAGTAATGCTTACAGAGTTAGATGAAATAGCTGAGGAGCCTCATGAGATTTAAGTAAAATTGCAACTGGAAGCAGTGGAATCCACTTCATGCTTCCAATTATAGCTTCTGAAGATCACTGGAGGGATTATTTTCCATACTTACTGTGTTTTGAACAGGACATAAGAGGGCCAACTTAGAAGAGTCTATAACACAGCCAGCCAAATTACATGTTTCTGCACCATAATATTATAATTCTGCAAATAAAAACCTCTGGCATTTACAAACACCGTACTGTTTTTAATTATTACCTTTGGATCATGATCACAAAAATGGAAGAATGTCACAAAAGTCTAAGACTTCTATAATAGAAAAATAACTGACAACACAAGACCTGACTCAGCTCCTTAACTGTTGCTGTAACATGGATTCTGCACCCTGTTAATGAGGAAGCAGCTTTAATGTGTTTCACAGGCCAATTATGTCTTAGACAGTAATTACTGAGAGAGACAGTTAACATATGGTACTTGGGGCTGTGGCTGTTACACTTACCCTGTTGCTGGCCACATTAAACTACAGCAGTCAACAACCATGGGAGCTGGCATTAAGCACCCTGGGCCTGATTTTCACTACCGAGGGGGATGGCTCGAGTCGGGAAAATTTCCTGGCTCGGTGGATTCACTTCAGTGTAAAGGATTCTGGGAAGGTGGGGATGATATAGAAGAGTGGACCATGGGGGCAGATGAGTGCCAAGGTGTTTTTTTTTTATTATTCATTCATGGGATGTGGGCATCACTGGCTAGGCCAGCATTTATTGTCCATCCCTAATTGCCCTTGTCCAGAGGGCATTTAAGAGTCAACCACATTATTGTGGATCTGAAGTCACATGTAGGCCAAGTAAGGACAGCAGATTTCCTTCCCTAAAGGACATTAGTTTTTACAACAATCAACAATGGTTTCAAGGTCCCTGGAATAAGCTCCATTGCTTACCCCTGCAACGGAGCTGGCCTGTTCAGGAGTGCATGATGCAGGCTTGCTACCTGCCTTCCACCATTTCAGAATGCAATGGAACTTGGGTCCCAGAATCTTGTCCTGCCCACCATTTTTAAACCCCCTCCCCCCTCCAAATCTCCGTTCTGACATGATAGGCAACGTGAAAACCCAAGCCCTCTGTGTATTACAGAGGCTGGGCCCAGTGCACCCAGTCTATTCTTGCAACCTGGCTACAGCTTCAAAGTAAACTTGCCTGAATTAGGCATGTACTGTAAAACCTGATCTTAAAAACTGAAATGAATCTCAGATAAATGACTCCCATTTTTTTTCAATGTATCAGTGCTTTCAAGGTGTATTCCAAGCAACTTCGTCTTTAAACGTCAGACTCTTTGTTCCTGTTTCATGTAGGCCAGACCAGGTAAGGACAGCAGATTTCCTTCCGTTAGTGAACCAGATGGCCTTTTACAACAAAGCAATGGTTTCATGGTCATCATCAGACTTAAAATTCCAGATTTTCATTGAATTCAAATTCCACCATCTGCTATGGTGGGATTTGAACCTGGGTCTCTGGATTACTAGGCCAGTGACAATACCACTACACCATCACCTCCCCCTTTTTTTGTTTACCATGATCTATCTGGGGAGGAGCAGAGCCCAGCAATCTACAAAATGCTATGATTCTGAATAGCTTTAATTAGTCTCGCTATTTTGGAGCCCTCTTGCGAGACTGTGCATGAGGCTTAATTTTATTTAGAAATTGGATCCTTTGAAGTATATTCGTGAGGGTTACTATGGGCAGAATTTTAGCCAGCAGGATTTTACAGCCCTGCCGAAGTCAATGGACTTTTAATAGCTCACCACATTTTACAGCGCCGTCCATGCCAAAACGGCCCTAAAATTCCGCGCAATGTCTGTAATTAAAGTTTGTTCTCGTATTTGGTGATCCCGTTATACGCTGTCCTCTGGTGTGGTACTGGTGATCCGGTTAAACTCTCTCCTTGTGTGTGCTGAGTATTTGGTTATGTAGTTAAGCTCTGTCCTCATGTTTGGCGATTCAGTTAAACTCTTGAATCATATTTGGTGAGTTAGTGGTTAATTTGCACACAAGATCCCACAAACCTGAGTGAGATGATGATGAATTGATCTGGTTTGTGTATTGGTTGAGGAATAAATATTGACCAGGACACCAGAGAGGAACGCCGCTGCTCTTCTTTGAAAAAATTAAGCTGCATCTCTTAATCCACCTAATAGGGCAGCCAGGGCCTTGGTTTAACACCTCTTCTGTAAGAGAAATTCTGCAGGTCAGAGAGATTCAACATCAGCAATCTGACTTGCCCTTTGTCTTTCTCCCTACCCCAGTGTGCTCATCTCCACTGCTTCAGACCACATGCTTCACGTATTGGGCACATTGTGACTCAATCTATAAGTTTAAGCTACCAGTGTGAGGGCACCTGTGCATAGCGCACTGCTCCTCCCCCAGCTCTGCTCATTCCATGTTTTACCTGTCTTAACAGCTGGGATTGTTTCCACATTTACAGGATGCGCTGCTGAAATCTGCCATAGTTTCTTGACAAACCCATGATCGTCACCACCTGGAACATCAAGAGCAGGAAATGCATCAGAAAACCAAAACCTCCTAATTCCCCTTCAAGTCATACAATGTCCTGGCTTGGAAATGTATTGCCATTCCTTCATCATGCAGTCAAAAACCTGGAACTGACTATCTAACCGCACAGTATTAGTTACTTCTATCTAGCACTTCACCCTATGGACTGCAGCAGTTCAATAAGCAGACCCGCCACCCACCTTGTCAAGGGCATCTCTGGATGGGTAATAAATGCTGGCCTTGTTCTCACTGCCCACATCCTCAGTGCTGTGCGCAGAGCCAAAACTAACACCTAAGTGCAGATAGAGGCCTGGTGTCAGATACAGGAGCACTTCCTTAATTTTGTTCAAAGTACTGCTGTGTGGGATCATCTACGTTCATCAACATAATGTGCAATATTCATTTAAATTTAAAATAATAAAAGAGGTTTCCTTCTATCAGGGATTAATCAAAGATTTTTGTCCATTAGATGCGACATTGGGAGTTCGAGGGTGAGGTCTGAAAGTGCAGCACTCCCTCAGAACTGCCCTGGGAGTGTCAGAACTGCACTGGGAATGTCAGCCTGGATTATGTGCTCAAATCTCTGGAATGGGATTGAAGCCACAACCTTTTAACTTGGGCAAGAGGACAATTCCACACTAATATAACTGAAGTAATTGATAAGTCTAGAATGCTCCTTCAGATGATGTTGAGCTGGCGCACTCTGTAGATACTTAGTCAACCAGTTTAAAAAGCAGAAAAGAGGGGCTTTCATGAAATGTAAAATTCTATTCTGAAGAGAGGCAGCCTTTCCACGGATGGGGAGGTTTCTGATGGCTTCCCTTCTGATCTAAATTTATTGTCCATTGATTAATTTTATCAGTGTTGAATTCCCCATACAGCCAGTAGTTGGATAAGAGTAACTATTATCAGTCTGATTTTCACTATCACACTCCATTCAAGGAAAACATGTTTGTCTCAATATAATTTTTTTAGTGCCTTCAATCAACTGAATATTGTTGCAGCGTTAATTTATGTCACATTTATTACATTCCTGGTTCCCTTGTGAAAGAGGAAGATCTCTTCACAGAGCTCACCGTAGTGAGGATTGTGTGTTTAATCACAATAATACTATCATCTATGTCTAATGATCTAAACTAGGTGGTCCCTTTAAATCTATCCTTAGACTTTTCCCATTCCAAATGTCATACGTATTTGGTATGTAAACAGATATTTTGAAAGCAATGCATTTACAGTAAACAGCTGCCTGTGCAGCTGATGTAAAGAATACAAGAAATAAGGGTAGGAGTAAACCATATGGTCATTGGGCCTGCTCCAGTATAACAAAACTCGAATAACTGTCACATGAATGTAAAATCTTCAGGGGCCAGATTTGGCTTAATGTTGGAAAACATGGAGGCCCTGGTACAAAATCGAGCACAAGCTGCACCCCATTTCCCAGCAGCCCAGCTCTTGCAGTGAACACCAAAGAGGAAACTGTGCCTTCTAGATAATGCTCAGTTCAAGCCCTACTACAGCGCTTTAGCATGTATTCCAGGATGAAACTTGATTTCAGTACTGAGAGTGTGCAGCATTGTGAGAAGATTTCTCTTTGAACAAAATGTTAAACTGAGGCTCCATGTACCTGTTTAGGTGGATATAAAAGATCCCGTGGAGATTAATCAAATTGAAAGCTCTCCTCATGCGGTTCTCCTCATACCCTGGCCAATCAGTGCCATGAGAACCATCAATTTTCTCATTTCCTGTTTGTGGGATCCTGCTGTGTGCAGATCTATGCAGTTCCCTCTGACAGTGACTGCACTTCAGAAGTACTTCAGTGGCTTGTGCCATGCTTGAGGATGTGAAATTACATGTATAAAAGTAAGTTCTTTATTTCTGTCGCTGTTTTTTTTTGATAAGTGCCAACTATGAGGCATTGTATTGTAGGGTTTTAACAGTACAGGGTCATTGGTTTGATTTCACTTTTCACATTTCCTCAGGCTGTAAATTGGGGCCTCCAACAGTATTGGTGTGTTCTCTACCACTGGCCAAAGGAGACAGCTGCTTTGGCAAAGATATTACAATCTTCAGCACTTGTAGCAGGCATCCTGGTGTTAACACAATTTGCCTGCTCTAAGCAGCTGACAGTAAGCCTACCTCTAATTACAACAATCTCAACACTCTGGTAGCTATAGAGAGGCACTAAGTCCAGTACGCTTCTGAAAATCAGGGAGGCTACCTGTACTTGAATTAAACGTGGCTTTCAAGAATAGAGGCTACTTGCGGACCTGGGTAGGGTATTAGTTAGGAGACGGAGAATAATAATGGATATGTACTCAAATTGGCAGGATGTAGTTACTGGTTGCCATGCCCTGCCCCTCCCATTCAGGGGTCTCTACTGTGGCCTCGGCTTACGTTACTGGGACTGCCAATCAGATCAGCCGGCAACTCTCAAGACCTCAGGTGGTGACTTACTGTCCCTCAAAGGGCGGAAATCCCCCTCTCAAGTATTAAGGCCGTCCCCAGCATATTAACGCCACAGGGCAGCTGGATTTCAGGTTGGTGTGGTGCTGACCCAATTTTAAACTGTTGGGTGAGTGGCGAGGAATATGACCATCCTCCCCCGCGTAAAAGTTCACCTGAATTTCCACCTGCCCAGCCAATAAACATATGAAATTTTGTGGCATCATTTCAAAGAAGAGCTGAGAAAGATTCTTGGCCCAGGTAAACGGTGATCACTTTGTTGCTATTGGAGGGACTTTGCTGCATTTTAATTGACTGCTGCAACTCCTGCATTTCAAATGCATGACTGCATTTCAAAGATTCTTTTTGTCTGTAAAGTGCTTTGGGATGGCTTGAGGTGGCGAAAGGTGCTATATAAATGCAAGTCCTTCTAACTTTCTTTGACATGATGTAAATCAATGGGAAATGGGGGAGAGCGATGGATAAATCACATTGAAATTATTAAATGATCATTTAAGAAAAGCAGAAGTAGAGGTGAAGTCTATAATTAATCTTATATTTCAGCAGGAAGACCAGCTTAAAGCCTTGAAGGATGGTGAAGTTAGTGAGACGCATGAAGGATGGTAAGCAACTGTTAACTCTTTCAATGCTGGCTCAAGCAAACTCAGCCTCATTCAGCATGATTCGACCGGTGAAATAGTATGTTGCTAATAGCCTGGAAAATGGGTGATGTAATGAGTTAACACAATGCCCATTCATCCTTTTGGGAGCCGGTCTTGAATCTACCCAGTGAAGGTAAGAGCCAAGGCCTACAAGTTAGGCTTTATAAAAAATATATATTTTTATATATCTGTTCTCTTTAAATTTGTACTGTTGTGGAATTAAGCCTTTTTTACCTTCAGTGTAGGTATTTTAGGATATTATCGTATACCCTTTACATTGCTTAATTTTGAGGACGAGGCGATTATGAAACATCTGGTTAATAAAATCAAGTCAATTATATAACAACCCGAATCTTGCTGGTGGGCTGCATCTTGCAGCTTAAGACTCTAGTTAGATTTTTCTTCCGCTGCACCTTTCAGCTTGAGGATAATTTGCAGAGTGATGGAAGTGTAAGGTGTTAGCAGTGCAGCAAGAACAGCATAAGCATTAGTGAACGGTGGGATGTACAGGCAAAGAGATTTAAGGATTGAGGAACATTGGAAAAGTGGGAATAAATTAGACACAAACCAGACAATGAAAAGAAAATGAAGAGAGGAAAAGAATGGATCAAGAAAGAGAGAGAGAGACAAAAAGAGAAAAAAAGTCTTAAATTTTAAATTTAAGAAAATTATTAAGAATAATTGACTAAATGCAGGATTGAGGCTGAACAATTTAAATTATTCCTTTTCTGAGCCAGTGCATTTGCTTGACATTGCAGTAACAATTATCATGTTTGTTATAGGAACTGTCAAGAACAGAGAGTAGCAGATGCGGGAACTTCATTGCCATTTGATGGAAATAGAACTAAAATAAACTGTTTGAAAAAATGAGCTAAACACAATAAATCTTGATTTGATGTTGCTGCAATTGAGCAGGTGTGCTGTGAGGCAGTGTGGCACTGGTACAGTCCACCTGGGCTTGGCTCGTCCCCCTGAATACCGGGCCGCTGGCTCGAGAAGGAAGAGGAGTCCCTTACTTCAGAGGGAGGTGTCATCGGGAGACCAAATTTGCCCTCATTCCAACTCTAAATAATTGTTATGCTCTACCCACTTCCTAGTGGCGGAGCCTTAGGAACTAGGCCCGATTTTATAAAGCAGGTTAAACTGGGGCAATAGTAGTAACTCAGAATGCTGTTTTATTTACCAACAGATTGCCAAAGATTCTGGAGTAGTGGGCTGTGATGTTTTGGCTGTCTTGGGAACACTAAACTCTCTTCAACATGACGGGACTGAAAGAATCTGCAGCTTTCCAGAAACCACAGAACCCTGTTAAAGTATTTCATAGCTTAGAACTCTTACGCTTAATGAGTGGCTCAAAATAATATGTAAATTTATTATCAAATCAGCACCGTGGAGTCATACCTTTATAATGAATTGACCACAAAAACCTGCTACCCTATTTCATAGCTCAGAACAGCTCACAGTATTATGTCAATTTATTCACAAATTAGCACCGCGGAGTCAGTCATGCCTTTATAACAAATTGAAAAAGAGGCACTCAACAGATCCAACAGCATCTGTGCGAAGAAATAAATTGCATTAGCAATTCATTGGATCAACCCTGCCAGCTATTGGGGGTTGAACACGTTTTCTGTTCGTAAACGCTGCCTGACCTGTTGAGCGTTTCTGACATTGCCTTTTAATTTACTTCTGGATTTTCAGCATCCACAGTATTTGCCTTTCACATGGGGGAGAAGGCTGTTCAAACACTCCATTCAGTTAGATTTGCATATTAACTGTATTGAGTCTAAAGTCTGTTTCCCTTTGGTAAGCTAACAAAAATTTATCAATCTCCTTATCTGAACAAGAGCACCTAAGGGACAGAAGCAGGAATAGACTGTACACTCCGTCGAGCCTGATCCTTCATTCAGTGCGACCATCGCTGATCTTGAGCTTCAAATCCACTTTCCCACCTACTCCCCATATCCCTTAATTCCCTGAGAGACCAAAGACCTGTCTATCCCAGCCTTAAATGTGTTCACTGACAAAGCATCCACAACCCTCTAAGGTAGAGAATTCCAAAGATTTTCAACCCTTCGAATGAAGTAATTTCCCCTTATCTCAGTCCTAAATAATTGACCCTTTACCCTGTGCCCTGTATTTTAGATTCCCCGACCAGCAGAAACGATAGTGTCTACCGTATCAAGCTCCTTCAGTATCTTGTATGTTTAATTCTCCCATTCTTCTAAACGCAATTGAAAACTCTAATTGTTCCCCATCATCCACATCCTTTCCCCCTGTGGGGGCTGGGGGTGGGTGCCGGGATGGGTGGGGTTGGGGGGCGTTCCAGATTTCTACTGTATGTAAATATATATCCTGATTTCCCTTCTCATTGGTTAAGCTATATCCCCTCATTCATGATTTGCCTAATAGATACTGCGGAATCCTTTTAACTGCAGCATAACACAATCAACGTTAACAATTAATGGAGAAAAGTGCAGTGACACTATCAGTTATGGAATGTGTCACTTGATCTTCTCCTGCTGTAGCCTGGCAGTGTCAGGTCTCCAACCAACGACATTCATACAGTGGGAGATGTGTAATTTGACTCAGGAGTACCACTCCATTCAGATACCACTCAGGGATAACACTCCACAGTTGAGATGATGTACAGCACTGACACTCACAAATTGAAGCTGGCGTGGCTCAGTGGGTAGTTCTTCTGCCTCGGAACTTGGGGCCTTCCCGTTGCAAGCCCCACTCCAGGTCTTGCTGGCCACAGAAGCATCCAGCCACTGGTGCACACAAGCCTGTGTGTATCACTGCCAGTTCCCGCCCCAGTTAAATGGGAATGGTTAGTGACAGGAAGTGCCACTGGCTGTTAAGCCTGTCAGAAATGATGGCTGACACGAAGGTGATCAACCAGCATTACACAACCCAACGTAACATAGGAAAAACCAAAAATAGGAAGGACAAATACTCCCGAGTTCAGACAAGACACAACACTAACACTTCTCAACTCCAGTAGCATTCTGGTGAATCTGTGTTTCCTAGCAGTGAATGCAGTTTTACAAAGCTCCTTGCAACAATCTTGGAGGATTAAGGATTAATTATAATTAATTATAATATTTTTTTAATTAAGATTATTAAGATAATCTGTTAATATTTGCATTATATTTGTATTTATTTATTGTTTTATTGTAGCTGCATTGTCAATTAAACCAATTGTGTTACTAGTTATGCTGCATTTGTTATTAATTTTACCCCTTATTTTAGCTCCCCATCTAGTGACACCAGGTTTGACATTTTCATTCTACTTTTGAAATCCCTCCATCTTGCCTCTCCCTATCCCCTCCAGCTTTGCCGTTGATGTCTCCGTGCCCCTCCAAATCTGGTTTCTTGCATGTACCCAAGTAATGGCTGTGCCTTCAGCTGCCGAAATCCTAAGCTTTGAAATCCCCTCCGCCTAGATCTCTTTGCCTGTTTATTCTCTTGCTCCTTTTTTCCTTCTTTCATGGAATGTGTGTGTTGCTTTCAAGGCCAGCAATAGTTGCTCATCCCTAATTGGCCATTTCAGAGGGCAGTTAAGAGTCGACCACTGCCCCTGTGGCTGTGTCAACATCACAGATTAACATCTGTATTTCACCAAAAAGTTTATTATGAACGTGGTTGATGGTGCGCTAATGACCCAATAATCTGTTGGTTGCATCATGTTGATTGAAGGACAGGTATTGACCAGGACACACAATATCTCCTCTGCTCTTCTTCAAAATAGTGTCACAGGATCTTTTACATCCACCTGAACAGGCAGATGGTGCCTTGGGTTAATGTCATATCTGAAACACTGCACCTCTGACAGTGCAATGCTCACTCAGTGCTCCATTAGAGCCCTGGAGTGGGACTGGAACCCGGGACCTTGTGGTTTAGATGTGAGATTACTGCCAGCTGACACAACCTGCTATGGGTCTGGCATCACATGAAGGCCAGGATTGCAGATTTCCTTACATTAGTAAATTAGATGAGTTTTACAACAATCATTTCATGGTCCCCATGACTGAGACTAGCCTTCAATATCATTAATTGAATTTAAATTCCACCAGCTGCCATGATGGGATTTGAACCCATGTCCCCAGAGAATTAGCCTGGGCCTCTGGATTACTCATCCACTGACATTGTCACAATGCTACCATCTCCCCACCTGCTTTGGCCAAGTTTGATGGTTTAGTGACAAAAGAAGTTTTTTTCATTCATGAAAAATGAACGTTCCTGGCAGAGCTAACATTTATTACCAATCCCTAATTGTCCTTCAGAAAGTGCTGGTGAGCCGCTGCCTTGAGCTGTTGCAGTGATGTTAGGGAGTTCCAAAGTTTGGATCCAGTGATGATGAAAGCAAAGCAATGTATTTACCAGTCCAACACACATACACGTACGAATGTGCACACACACATACAAATACATACACACGTGCAATTACACACACACATACGAATACACACACACGTACGAACACACACATACACGTATAAATACACACATACGAATACACACACACGTACCAATACACACACACATATGAATACACACACATGTACAAATATACACACGTACCAATATACACACACGTACCAATACACACACACACGTACCAGTGCGCGCGCACACACACACACACGTACGAATGCACAAACACACACTTATGAACACACACATACACGTACGAATACACATGTACAGATACACACACATGTACGAACACACACGTAGGAATACACACACATGTACAAATACACACACATATACGAATATACACATACATACGAATGCACACACTAATGAATACACACACAAGTACAAATACAAACATGTATAAATACACACACACACAAGTACAAATACACACACAAGTAAAAATACACACATATGTACAAATACACACACACATACGTGTATGAATACACACATGTACGGACTCTCTCACACAGACACATACGAATATACACACACGTATGAACACACATACGTATGAATACACACACATACAAACAGACACATACGCACGCATGAAACCACATGCACGCACGAATACACACACACACGTATGAATACACATACACACACGGACGAACCCACACACGTACGAACACACACACACGTCCGAATACACACACACGTACGAACACACACACACATCTGAATACACACACACAAACGAACACACACACACACACAAGTATGAATACACATATGTATGAATACACGCGCACACACACACACACATATAAATATACACACAAGTACGAATACAAACACAAGGAAAAGCACATAGACACACGTACTGGAAAGAGAAAGGTGTACTAGTTGTTCACTGAATTACTAGGTGCTACTATAGGACTGAGCGACGGACCAAATAATACCCTCAGCATTGCAAATAGATGGGGAGGGGCGGTATAATTCAGAAATCCGGAAAATAAAGTTCGTTTCATTATCGCTAATACTGAAACTATCATCAATCATCATTAAAATCCTATCTGCTTTACTAATGCCCTTGAAGGAAGGAATTTTTCTTTATTCGTTCATGGGATGTGGGCATCACTGCCTAGGCAGCATTTATTGCCCATCCCTAATTGCCCTTGTTCAGAGGGCATATAAGAGTCAACCACATAGCTGTGGGTCTGGAGTCACAGAGGCCAGACTAGGTAAGGAAGATTCCCTTCCCTAAGGGACATTAGTGAACCAGATGGGATTTTACGACAATCAGCAATGGTTTTGTGGTCATCATCAGCTCTTTAATTCCAGATTTTTATTGAATTCAAATTTCACCATCTGCCGTGTCGGTGCAGACTCGATGGGCTGAAGGGCCTCTTCTGCACTGTGTGATTCTGTGAACCTGGGTCCGCAGAGCATTACCCTGGGTCTCTGGAATTCTAGCCCAGTGACATCTGCCTATCTGGCAGGTTTCTGGCCTACATATGACTCCAGACCCACAGCAATATGGCTGACCCTTAACTGCCCTCTGGAATGGTCTCGAAACCCATTCAATTCAAGGGCAAATCGGATTCAGCAACAAATGTTGGCTTTGCCAGTGACACCCATATCCCAATGACGAAATAAGAAAATAAGATGCAAAATATCTCAACAAATATGCTGATTATTGACTGTCTTGACTTCTGCCAGGAAATTAACAATTAAACATTGAAGTTTGAAAGATCAGAAGCTTTTTGTACACTTAATAAAAAACTATTCTTCTAATGTGGATCAAAATAGCTAAAATCTCAATTAATTCACATCTGTTAACTAACATGGAGGCAGATTGCCAACTTCATGCTCATTTGAATTTTTGTCTGCAGACAGGAATGTGGACTGTTGATGAACTGTGAGGGGGTGAGGAGTGGAGCAGAGTTGATAATTATGGGGGAAGGGATTAGATGGCTGGGGGAGCTAAGGAGAGGGCTGTGAGGAGGGAGAAGTGGTGGTGAGGATTTGGGGTTGAGATGAGGTATGGGCAGGGGAGGTAAGGAGTTGGGGGAAGGTGGGGTGGAAGATGGGGGGAGGTGCGGTGAGGTGAACAGTTGAGGGACAGTGAAAGAGAGGTTGGAGGATATGAGGAAAGAGGAGAGGAGGTGGAGAGAGGGCCATGATGAGGTGAGCAGTTGAGAGGAAGATGCAGAGAGAGCAGTGAGAGGTGAGGGATGGAGAGGAAGAAAGAAGTGGGAGGAGATGAGGAGAGGGTGGGGTAGGAGGTGGTGTGTGTACAAGAGTAGCTCGGTAGCACCACTACTGTCCGAGCTGGCCAAGTCCTAAAGGACATAGCTGCTAGACTGGGCCTGTGGCAGGCGGTGAGAGAAAAACATACTTGACCTTATCCTCATCAACCTGCCTGCCGCAGATGCATCTGCCCATGACAGTATCGGTAGGAGTCAACCGCACAGTCATTGTGGAGACGAAGTCCCACCTCCACATTGAGGATACCCTCCATCGTGTTGTGTGGCAAAACCACCGCACTAAATGGGATAGATTTCAAACAGATCTAGCAACTCAAGACTGGGCATCCATGAGGTGCTGTGGGCCATCAGCAGCAGCAGAATTGTAATCAAACACAATCTGTAACCTCATGGCCCGGCATATCCCCCACTCCATCATTACCATTAAGCCAGGGGTTCAATCCTGGTTCAATGAAGAGTGCAGGAGGGCATGCCAGGAGCAACACCAGGCATAGCTAAAAGTGAGGTGTCAACCTGGTGAAGCTATAACACTGGACTATTTGAGTGCCAAACAGCATAAGCAGCAATGATAGACATGGTTAAGCGATCCCACAACCAACGGATCAGATCTAAGCTCTCTGCAGTCCTGCCACATCAAGACGCAAATGGTGGTGGATAATTAAACAACTCACTGGAGGAGACGCTCCACAAATATCCCCATCCTCAATGACGGAGGAGCCCAGCACATCAGTGCAAAAGACAAGGCTGAAGCATTTGAAACAATCTTCAGCCAGATGTGCCGAGTGGATTGTTCATCTTGGCCTCCTCTGGAGGTCCACAGCATCATAGGTGCCAGTCATCAGCCAATTCAATTCACTCCACATGATAGCAAGAAACGGCTGACGACACTGGATACTGCAAAGCTATGGGCCCTGACAACATTCTGGCATTAGTATTGAAGACATGTGCTCCAGAACTTGTGGCAGCAAGGAGCCCTAGTAACACTGGAGTCAATGGGAATCAGGGGTAACCTCTCCACTGGTTGGAGTCATACCTAGCACAAAAGAAGATAGTTGTGGTTGTTGGAGGTCAGTCATCTCAGCTCCAGGACATCACTGCAGGAGTTCCTCAGGGTAGTGTCCTCGGCCCAACCATTTTCAGTTGCTTCATCAATGACCTTCCTTCCATCATAAAGTCAGAAGTGGGGATGATCACTGATGATTGCACAATGTTCAGTACCATTCACGACTCCTTACATACTGAAGCAGTCCATGTCCAAATGCAGCAAGACCTTGGGCTGACAAGTGGCAAGTAACATTTGCGCCACACAAGTGTCAGGCAATGACCATCTCTAACAAGAGAGAATCCAGCCATCGCCCCTTGATGTCCAATGACATTACCATCACTGAATCCCTCACTATCAACATCCTGGGGGTTACCATTGACCAGAAACTGAACTAGAGTAGCCATAAAAATGCTGTGGCTACAAGAGCAGGTCAGAGGCTAGGAATTGTGTGATGAGTAACTCACCTCCTGACTTCCCAAAGTCTGTCCACCATCTACAAGGCACAAGTCAGGAGTGTGATGGAATACTCTCCACTTGCCTGGATGAGTGCAGCTCCCACAACACTCAAGAAACTTGACACTGTCCAGGACAAAGCCTGATTGGCACCCCATTCATAAACTTCACTACCTCAACTACCGATGCACAGTAGCAGCAGTGTGTACCATCTACAAGATGCACTGCAGGAATTCACCAAGGCTCCTTTGACAGCATCTTCCAAACCCACGACCACTACCATCTAGAAAGACAAGGGCAACAGATATATGGGAACACCAGATCTCCTGGAAGTTCTCCTCCAAGTAACTCACCATCCTGACTTCGAAATATATCGCCGTTCCTTCACTGTAGCTGGGTCAAAGTCCTAGAACTCCCTTCCTAACAGCACTATGGGTGCACATACACCACATGGACTGCAACGGTTCAAGAAGTCAGCTCACTTGCAACTTCTCAAGGGCAATTAGGGATGGGCAATAAATGCTGGCCTAGCCAGCGACACCCACATCCCATGGATGAATAAAAAAAATTGGACCATGGAAATGGACACAAATTAGGCAGAAACATATGGGTTGATGTTTTACAAATTGAATTTACAAGTCAGAAACAGGCCATTTGTGGTGCCCAATGGGTCTCTGCCGGTCTTTATGCTCCACATAAACCTCGTTCCAGACTGTGAATTCTGTATTATAATCATGTACAGCCCACCCTAACTTCAGTTCTGTTCATTTCAATGGAAATGAATATTGAAAGCGTTGTAACATGGGCATCTGTTTACCATTCACGCTGATGTTCACTTTCACCCCCAGCTAATGCTGATCCATCCCATGAATTTCACTTCCTGCAGTGCTGTTTTAACTGACAGAGTCCTATCTCTCTCTGGCAGTATGGGGGGGGAGGGGGTTGTGGTTAAATTGAGATTATATGCAGCTCGAGAGTGTCTGGAATTGGTGAGTTAACCACCTGTGAAAGGCACAGATGGCGCAAATTTTTTGAACTGCATTCAAGAGAACATTTTTAGCCAGCACGTAACAAGCACAATTAGAGAGGGTGCAATTCTAGTTTTAGTCTTAGGAAATGAAGCTGGGCAAGTGGATGAAGTAGCAGTGGGCGACCATTTTGGAGATAGTGCCCATAGTATAGTTAGATTTAGCATCGTTATGGAAAAGGAAAAAGATAGAACAGGAGCAAAAGTTCTAAATTGGGGGAAGACAAATTTTACAAAACTGAGAAGTGAACTGGCGAGAGTGGACTAGATACAGTCATTAGAAAGAAGAACTGTGTCAAATCAGTGGGAGGCAAAGGTTAGATTCTATGGGCACAGTGCAGACATGTCCCCACAAAGAAAAAAGGTGGTACTGCCAAATCTAGAGCCCCCTGTTTATCCAGAGCATACAGGTCAAGATGAAGCAAAAGCAGAAATCTTATGACAGTCACAAGTAACTTAATACTGTAGAAAGCATAGATGGGTATAGAGAGTACAGGGGTGAAGTTAAAATGGAAATTAGGAAAGCAAAGAGAGGATATGAAGAAATATTGGCAGGAAAAATCATGTCTTACCAGCACATTAAGAGCAAGAGAATAACTAAGGAAAAGGCAGGGCCCATCAGAGATGTACATGGTAACTTGTGGGTGGATACAGCAGATGTGGGTAGTGTTCTCAATGAGTACTTTGTCTCTGTCTTCACTAAGGAGAGGGATGATGCAGACATCCTATGTAAAGAGGAGGAGAGCGAAACATTAGATACAATAAGCACAGTGAGATAGGAAGTATTGGAGGGACTGGCACCTTTGAAGATGGATAAATCACCAGGGCCGGGTGGATTGTATATCAGCTGTTGATGCCATGGGGAGGGAATAGCGGATGGTCCGAGGATCATTTTCCAATCCTCACTAGATACAGGTGAGATCCCAGAGGTCTGCAAATGTTGTACCATTATTTTAAAAAGGTGCGAGGGATAAGCCAGAAAATTATGGGCCGGTCATTCTGACTTCAGTGGTGGGCAAATTATTGGAAATAATTCTGAGAGAGAGGGTAAACTGTCACTTAGAAAGGCACAGATTGATCAGGGATAGTCAGCATGGCTTTGTTAGGGGAAGATCGTGCCTTACTAAATTAATGGCATTTTTTGAGGAAGTAACAAGGAGGGCTAAAGAGGGTAGTGCAGTGGATGTTCTCTACTTGGATTTTGGTAAGGCACTTGACAAGGTCCAGCATGGCAGATGAGTCAGCAAAGTGAGATCTCATGGGATACAGGGGAAGGTGGCGAGTTGGATCCAAAATTAGCTCAGTGACAGGAAACAAAGGCTAATGATCGATGGATGTTTTTACGAATGGGAAATGGTTTCCAGTGGTGTTCCACAGGGTCCAGTGTTGGGGCCCTTGGTGTTCGTCATGTATATTAATGATTTGGACTTAAATGTGGGAGGCATGATTGGGAAATTTGCAGATGGCACAAAAATTGGCTGTGTAGTTGATAGTGAAGAGGATAACTGTCAACTCCAGAATAATCAATGGTTTGGTTGAGTGGGTGGAAAATTGGCAACTGGAATTCAATCTGGAAAAGTGTGAGGTAATGCGTTTGGGGAAGGCAAACAAATCAAGGGAATAGTCAATAAACGGGAAGTTGGTTGAGAGAGGTTGAGGAAGTCAGAGACCTTGGAGTGCATGGTCACAGGTCCTTGAAGGTGGCAGGACAGATGGACAAGGTGGTGAAGAAAGCATATGGAATGCTTTCCTTTATTGAGTGAGGTATGAATACAAAAGCAGGGATGTAATGACGGAACTGTATAAAACACTGGTTAGGCCACAGCTGGAATTTTGGTCACCACGTTACAGGAAGGACATCTTGCTCTGGAAAGAGTGCAGAGGAGATTTACAAGAATGATTCCAAGGCTTGAAAATTGCAGCTGTGAGGAGAAATTGGACAGGCTAGGGTTGTTTTCCTTAGAACAGAGGAGCCTAAGGGGTGACCTAATTGAGGTGTACAAAATTATGGGGGGGCCTAGATACAGCAGACAGGAAAGACTTGGGGGTCAATTACCAGGGGACACAGGTTTAAGGTAATTGGTAGGAGGATTGGAGAGGACATGAGGAAAATCTTTTTCACCCAGAGGGTGGTGGGCGTCTGGAATTCACTGCCTAAGTTGCGGGTTAAGGTTGAAATGCTCAACTCATTTAAAAAGGTACCTAGATCTGCATCTGAAGTGCTGTAACCTGCAAGGCTGCAGACCAGGTGTTGGAAAGTGGGATTAAAATGAGCAGCTAGTTTCTTTTTTCTCTTCTTGCCCAGTGCAGACACAATGGGCTGAATGGTTTCTTTCTGCACCGTAACTCTGGTCCTATGGTTGTACACCCCTGTGTTTTGAGCAGATCTGTGTTCCTGCATCTCCACTGCTGTACAGTGCTCAAAGGAGGGAGCGACATTGAAATTAAATTTGTTTCTTCAATAAAGATTCTAACAAAGCTCTGTTAAATAGTATAGGCTGGAAGTAGATGCCCACGGTACTGGATTTAAATCGTAGGTTGCATTCTTTATGTTCTCTGCTCCTGACAAGAAATCCTCTTCCTGCAACAAAGAAGCTAAACATTGAACACCCACTGAAACTTATCCTTGGAGTTTCCTATCATATGATGTTTATATTAAGCTGCTGTTTTCAACATTCAACAGCAGCATGCTTTGTAAGCTGCTGGAGCACAAACAGTCAGAGCCAAAACAAAAACAGAATTACCTGGAAAAACTCAGCAGGTCTGGCAGCATCGGCGGAGAAGAAAAGAGTTGACGTTTCGAGTCCTCATGACCCTTCAACAGAACAGTCAGAGCCAGTTGGTTCTGCTTTTAAAGAGGCCACCCTAAAAGGCTGCATTTAGAGCAGAAACAGGCAAATTTGGCTAAAAGTAGTGCCTCCCAAACTATCCTCTCCCCTTCCCCCCTACACATTATAGTCATCCCCTCCCCCGCTTCTCACCACACAGACTGTAATCAGTCCCTCTCCACTTCTCACCGCACAGACTGTAATCAGCCCCCCCGCCTTCTCCTACAAACACTATAATCAGCCCCTCTCTGACCCCCATTCACATAGTATTGTGATCAGATCCCTCCACCTCTCCACAAACACAGTAATCAGCTTCTCTCCTCTCCCCCTTCCCCCATACACATAGTACTGTAATCTACTCTCTCCCCCTTTCCCCCACCATACAGCACTGTACCTTCTCCCGCCACTCACAGTATTAAGACCCCATGAACCTCTCCTGCACCACCCCCCACCCCCACCCCCACACATACACGTAACTAGGCCCCTCTTGCACCCTGTTTTGTATTTGAGGACTGAAGTGCTTCTCAGTGTTTTCTCAATGAGAGGTCTTTATTGAACTGTCAGATGGCTGCTTACAGAGATTACCTCATGGCAGAGGTCACCTGACCAAGGCAAGCCAGATAGGGCATGTCATAAACAGGACAAACATCCCCCTTTTCGTAACAAACAGAATCCGTTGTAACAAAGGCTGCACTTGGAGCAGAAACAGGCAAATTCGGCTAAAAGTAGTGCCTCCCAAACTATCCTCTCCCCTTCCCCCCTATACATTGTAGTCACCCCCTCTCCCTTCCCACCACACATGCTGCAATCAGCCCCTCTCTCCTTCCCCCACACACATTGTAATCAGCCCCTCCCTCCCTTCCCACCACACACGCTGCAATCAGCCCCTCTCTCGTTCCCCCACACACACTGTAATCAGCCGCTCCTCCCTTCCCACCACACACGCTGTAATCATGTGAGTACAGGAACAGGGATGTCTTGCTGCAATTGTACAGGGCCTTGGTGAGACCAACTGGAATATTGTGTGCAGTTTTGGCCTCCTTATCTGAGGAAGGATGTACTTGCTATGGAGGGAGTGCAGCGAAGGTTTACCCGACTGATTCCTGGGATGGTGGGACTGACATATGAGGAGAGATTGAGTCAGTTAGGATTATATTCGCTGGAGTTCAGAAGAATGAGGGGGGATCTCATAGAAACCTATAAAATTCTAACAGGACTAGACAGAGTAGATGCAGGAAGGATGTTCCCGATGGTGGGGGAGTCCAGAACCAGGGGTCACAGTCTGAGGATATGGGGTAGACAATTTAGGACTGAGATGTGGAGAAATTTCTTCACCCAGAGAGTGGTGAGCCGGTGGAATTCATTACCACAGAAAGTAGTTGAGACCAAAACATTGTATGTTTTCAAGAAGGAGTTAGATATAGCTCCTGAGGCGAAAGGGATCAAAGGATATGGGGAGAAAGCGGGAGCAGGCTATTGAGTTTGATGATCAGCCATGATCATAATGAATGGGGTAGCAGGCTGGAAGGGCCGAATGGCCTACTTCTGCTCCTATTTTCTATGTTTCTATGTTTCTACGTAAAAGATCCAAACGTTTCCCTTTTGTTCTAATGATACGTTTGCATGATCATATGTAACTGTGAGTTACCCAAGCTACCCACTATACACCCACTATTCTCACGCATTAACAACAGCCTCTGCACTTGTATTGCATACAGTCTTTAAATCATGCGGTTCTCTTAATAGTACACATGCTCATTGACATTGGCTGTTGGTCTGGGTGATGTTCCCTCTCCGGTCGGTCTTGTTCCTACAGCACTTGTTGTCGTGGTAACTGTTGTTCCATTACAGTTGTTGGGAACACATGGACCTCTGGGGTTGATGGTAGTTCTGCACTCAGAACGGCTGGTGAGACCCCTTCTTCCTGACCGGCTGATTGCTGTGAAGGAACAGCTTTGCTAGTTCTGCAGGTATATTTGGTCGTTCATTTCCACCGTGTACAAACAAGATGACAATTTCTCAATGCTTACCCCAAGCTTCCACATGGGCTGACTCCTGTTGAGAACATTGAAGGATTGTACCCTGACTGGCTCTCCAATGCTCAGCTCTGGTAATGTTTTGGCAGTCTTGTCAAACTGGAATTTGGCTTTCTGTCGTTTCACTTTGATTTTTTTCACTCACGCCTGTAAATACTTCATGTTTTAGTAGCTTTTTTGCTATCACAGGATCACAGAATCTTTACAGTGCAGAAGGAGGCCATTTGGCCCATCGAGTCAGCACTTGCTCTCTGAAAGAGCATTCCACCAAGTCCCACTCCCCTGCCCTATCTCCATAACCTTGCACATTCTTTCTTTTCAAACAGCAATCCAATTCCCTTTTGAATGCCTCGAGCAAACCTGCCTCCACCACCCTCTTGGGAAGTTTGTTCCAGACCCCAACCACACTCTGGGTGAAACAATTTTTCCTCCTGGTATTGAAAGATTAGCTTGCATGTGTTGTGGCGTTCGTCTTTGGACTAGACTACTTTCCATGCCTTCAGTCGGTGTGTTTCTTCATTCCTGTATTGCTTTGTATGTGTCTGTGCTAGATTTTCTTGATTTCTTGACCATTCCTTTGGTGATTTTCACTGCCACCTCAGCATTTCCATTCGACTGGGTAGATGATGTGTCGTGTTGCATTTTGCAATCCTTTCTGAATCTGTTGAATTCTTCATGCATGAACTGAGGACCATTGTCACTAATCACAACATCTGGGATGCCTTTAACGACTGAAGTTTGCTTTCAGGCGTTCTACAATTTCTCCTGTTGTCATTGAAATCAACTGATCCAACTCTCAGTAGTCAGCATAGTAGCCTGCAGTGACCAGATAATCAGTTCCTGCCAAAATGGAGAGGTCTACTCCAGTTTCATCCTTGGTCTGTCTGGGATGTCATGCATCATCAATCGCTCTCCAGCTTGTTTAGCTTAGTATTCATTACACGCACCGCACAGACCAATGAGGTTTTTAATTTTCATTGCTCATGTTTGGCCAGTAGAGCACTTCTCTTGCCTTTCTCAATTCAATTCCTTGATGGCTTGCATGGACGCTCTTCAACGTCTCTCCTCTCATCTCCTTAGGTATGCTGACTCTGTTTCCTTTGTACAAGATGCCACCTTGGGCTGTCAGTTCATCGCGGTATGCCCAATAGGCTCTTGTGCCCATGGGTGTGTCCTTGATGCCCTCAGGCCATCCTTTAATCACTACTTCTTGTACCGTTTGTAGCGTTGCATCACGGTGAATAGTTCACTTGATTTGAGCAAGACGCTTGTCTGTCAGATTCAAATTTCCCTGCTGGGTTCTGACTTTCAGATCATGTCGAGCTGCTGCTTCATGTTGAACCTGGAAGATTTCACATTCTGTTGTAACATCCTCAACTTTCTTCATGCACAGTGCTGCTCTTGATAGCATGTCAGCGATGAACATCTGTTTTCCTTGCCTGTATGTCACGTCCGGATGATACCTTTTTTAAGTAAAGTAACATTCTTTGCAGATGCTTTGGGACAGATAGTAGCATTTGGCGAAAAATGCTCTGAAGGGTCTTGTGGTCGGACTCCACTGTTACTGTGTCTTTCCCAAACAAGTACTGACGAAAATGCTCACAGGCAAAAACAGTAGCCAGGCACTCTTTCTCAATCTGAGCGTAGCGTCGTTCCATTTGCTGGATGCAAATGCGACCGGTTGTCCTTCTTGCATTAGGGTTGCTCCAAGACCTGTCTCGCTGTCATCAAACTGCAAGGTGACTTCACCATTGATGCCACAGTACTTCAGTACTGGCATTGTTGTCACTAGTTGTTTGATTTTAGTGAACGCTGCTCCTGTCCTGTTCCCCAGTACCATAGCACATCCTTGGCAGTGAGCTTGCGTAATTGTTCACACTCTGCCGACAAACTAGGCAAAAAATTTTGCTAAATACTTCACAAACCCAACAAATTATTGAACTGCTTTCACATCTGTCGGTAGCTGCATCGCTGCTACAGCTTTCCCCTCATCAGGATCTGGGTGAGGATCTTTTGCTGTCAGTGCGTGACCTATGTGCTTGACTTCAGGCACCTTCAGTTGCAATTTTTCTTCTTCAGTTTCAGGTTCATCTGGCGAGCTCTCTCCAGCAGTCCTGTTAAATACTTATCATGCTCAGCTATGGCTCCTTCCACTGTGCCTCCACATCCATAGACTAGCAGGTCATCCACTAAGGCTTCCACCCCGGGAAGATCACTGACTATTACAAGCTGTCTGCGCTGATACTCTTCCAGAGTCATAGAAATGCCAAGTGGCCATGGGTAACAATCTGTATCCCCCCCAGTGGTGTCCAGAATCTAGTTAGGAAGCTGCTGCTTTCATCCAGCTTCACTCGCCAGTAACCATCCTTCACATCCGGGGTGGTGAATATCTTTGCCCTGGCAAGCTGTGGCAAAATTCCTTCGATGGTCTGCATGGGGAAGCGAGGTCTCTTCGGCGCTTTATTTAGATCCTTTGGGTCTAAGCATATTCATAGCTTTCCAGGTTGTTTCACTGCTCCCATGCTGCTAGCCCAGTCTGGAAGAGTTGTCAGTTTTTTTGATAACTCTGCTCTTTTCCAGCTCTTCGATCTTTTAGGTTTGACTTGAGGGCAGCTGAATTGGTCTTACACTCTCATCTACTTCGAGATGATATTCTCCAGGTAGACATCCCAGCCCTAAACGCACCTTTGTACCCCTCCAGGATCTGTGCTGCCATCTCTGCTTTTGTTTGCTCTGACACACTGTAAATCCCTATTGACACGTTTAGGGTTACCAGTCCAAACTATAGACTTGCTTCAACTGGGATGAGTGGCCATTGTGTCCCATATATGAGCTCGAACTGTAGATCTTCCTTCTTGTCATTGCATTGGGCTCTCATATCATTTGTGCTCTCGGTATGAGTATCATGTCATCATTTAGCCTCAACCTTACTATCGAGGGCTTCATTTTAGTGTCGCCTTGTTGAGCAGCTTCGCACAGCTCTGTGAAGGTAATTTTGTTTCAACTGACTTTTTCTGGGATGTGGGCATCACTGGCTAGGCCAGCATTTATTGCCCATCCCTAATTGCCCTTGAGAAGGTGGTGGTGAGCTGCCTTCTTGAACCGCTGCAGTCCATGTGGTGTGGGTACACCCACAGTGCTGTTAGGGAGGCAGTTCCAGGATTTTGACCCAGTGACAGCGAAGGAATGACGATATATTTCCAGTCAGGATGGTGAGTGGTTTGGAGGGGAACTTCCAGGTGATGGTGTTCCCATCTATCTGCTGCCCTTGTCCTTCTAGATGGTAGCGGTCGTGGTTTTGAATATGCTGTCTAAGGAAACTTGCTGAGTTCCTGCAGTGCATCTTGTAGATGGTACACACTGCTGCTACTGTGCATCGGTGGTGGAGGGAGTGAATGTTTGTGGAAGGGGTGCCAGTCAGTTGGGCTGATTTATCCTGGATGGTGTCAAGCTTCTTGAGTGACAATGGGAGCTTTACTCATCCAAGCAAGTGGAGATTATGCCATCACACTACTGACTGGTGCCTTGTGGATGATGGACAGGCTTTGGGGAGTCAGGAGATGAGTTACTTGCTGCAGGATTCCTAGTCTCTGACCTGCTCTTGTAGCCTCAGTTTTTATATGGCTAGCCCAGTTCAGTTTCTGGTCAACGGTAACTCCCAGATGTTGATAGTGCAGAATTCAGCATTGGTGATGCTATTGAACATCAGGGGGCGATGGTTAGATTCTCTCTTCTAGGAAATAGTCATTGCCTGACCCTTGTGTGGCATGAATGTTACTTTCCACTTGTCGGCCCAAGCCTGGATGTTGTCCAGGTCTTGCTGCATTTGGACATGGACTGCTTCAGTATCCGAGGATTTGCGAATGGTACTGAATATTGTGCAATCATCAGTGAACATTCCCACTTCTGACCTTATGATGGAAGGAAGGTCATTGATGAAGCAGCTGAAGATGGTTGGGCTAAGGACACTATCCTGAGGAACTCCTGCAGTGATGTCCTGGAGCTGAGATGACTGACTTCCAACAACTACAACTATCTTCCTTTCTGCTAGGTATGACTCCAACCAGCAGAGTTTTCCCCCTGATTCCCATTGGCTCCAGTTTTGCTGGGGCTCCTTGATGCCACACTCGGTCAAATGCTGCCTTGATGCCAAGGACATTCACTCCCACCTCACCTCATGAGTTGAGATGTTTTGTCCATGTTTGAACCAAGGCTGTGATGAGGTCAGGAGCTGAGTGACCCTGGCAGAACCCAAATTGGGTGTCAATGAGCAGGTTTTTGCTGAGCAAGCTGCTTGATAGCACTGTTGATGACCCCTTCCATTACTTTACTGATGATCAAGAGTAGATTGATGGGGAGGTAATTGGCCAGGTTGGATTTGTCCTGCTTTTTGTGTACAGGACATATCTGGGCAATTTTCTACATAGCCGGGTAGATGCCAATGTTGTAGCTGTACTGGAACAGCACAAGTCTTCAGTGCTATTGCTAGAATATTTGTCAAGGCCCAAAGCCTTTGCAATATGCAGTGCCTTCAGCCATTTCTTGATATCATGTGAATTGACTCAAATTTGCTGACGATTGGCATCTGTGTCACTTGGTCTCCTCTACCAATGTAGAGGAGACCAAGTGAAGCAGCATTTCACTTGCATTTCCCCTAACTTAGTCTACTGCATTCGTTGCTCCCAATGCGGTCTCCTCTACATTGGAGAGACCAAACGGAAACTGGGCAACCGTTTTGCAGAACACCTGCGGTCTGTCTGCAAGAAAGACCCAAACCTCCCTGTCGCTTGCCATTTTAACACTCCACCCTGCTCTCTTGCCCACATGTCTGTCCTTGGCTTGCTGCATTGTTCCAGTGAAGCCCAACGCAAACTGGAGGAACAGCACCTCATCTTCCGACTAGGCACTTTACAGCCTTCCGGGCTGAATATTGAATTCAACAACTTTAGATCTTAAACTCCCTCCCCCATCCCCACCCCCTTCCCGTTTCTTCCCCCTCCCTTTTGTTTTTTCCAATAATTTATATAGATTTTTCTTTTCCCACCTATTTCCATTATTTTTAAATCCATAACTGTAATACCCTGTCAGTCTTTCCACCCCACCCCAACTAGAGCTGTACCTTGAGTGTCCTGCCATCCATTCTTAATTAGCATATTTTCTTAGATAATATCACCACCTTCAACACCTCTTTGTTCCTTTTGTCTGTGACATCTTTTGATTATCTGCTCCTATCACTGCTTACTTGTCCCTACAACCACCACCCCCCACAACTTCTCTCCCCCCACCCCCCCCAACCCCACCCTCACCCACCCCCCCAACCTTAAACCAGCTTATATTTCACCCCTCTCCTAACTTTACTCAGTTCTGTTGAAGGGTCATGAGGACTCGAAACGTCAACTCTTTTCTTCTCCGCCGATGCTGCCAGACCCGCTGAGTTTTTCCAGGTAATTCTGTTTTTGACCTGCTGAGATATATTCAACCTTGGCTTTCTTGGAGCTTGAGACTACTTGCAGTGGTTCCAGCAAAATCATAAAATCATAAAGTAGTTACAGCACAAAAACATAGAAACATAGAAGCATAGAAACTAGGAGCAGGAGTAGGCCATTCAGCCCTTCGAGCCTACTCCACCATTCATCATGATCATAGCTGATCATCCAACTCAATAGCCTGCTCCCGCTTTCTCCCCATATCCTTTGATCCCTTTCACCCCAAGAGCCACATCTAAATCATCTTGAAAACATACAATGTTTTGGCCTCAACTACTTTCTGTGGTAATGAATTCCACAGGCACACCACTGTCTGGGTGAAGAAATTTCTCCTCATCTCAGTCCTAAATGGTCTACCCCATATCCTCAGACTGTGACCCCTGGTTCTGGACTCCCCTACCATCGGGAACATCCTTCCTGCATCTACCCTGTCTAGTCCTGTTAGAATTTTATAGGTTTCTATGGGATCCTCCCCTCATTCTTCTGAACTCCAGAGGGCAGTTAAGAGTCAACCACACTACCCCTGTGGTTGTGTCAGCATCACAGATTAACATCTGTTTGCATCATGTTGATTGAAGGACAGGTATTGACAAGGACGCAGAATATCTCCTCTGCTCATCTTCAAAATAGTGTCACAGGATCTTTTACATCCACCTGAACAGGCAGATGGTGCCTTGGGTTAATGTCATATCTGAAACACTGCACCTCTGACAGTGCAATGCTCACTCAGTGCTCCATTAGAGCCCTGGAACCCAGGACCTTGTGGTTTAGAGGTGAGATTACTGCCAGCTGACATAACCTGCTATGGGTCTGGCATCACATGAAGGCCAGGATTGCAGATTTCCTTACATTAGTAAATTAGATGAGTTTTACAACAATCATTTCATGGTCTCCATGACTGAGATTAGCTTTCAATATCATTAACTGAACTTAAATTCCACCAGCTGCCATGGTGGGATTTGAACCCATGTCCCCAGAGTATTAGCCTGGGCCTCTGGATTACTCATCCACTGACATTGTCATAATGTTACCATCTCCCCACCTGCTTTGGCCAAGTTTGATGATTTAGTGACAAAAGAAGTTTTTCTTTTCAATCATGAAAAATCAACATTCCTGGCAGAGCTAACATTTATTACCAATCCCTAATTGTCCTTCAGAAAGTGCTGGTGAGCCGCTGCCTTGAGCTGTTGCAGTGATGTTAGGGAGCTCCAAACTATCTCTGGTGTTTCCAGCATTGTTAACAATATGTGAAAGATGGGCTCCTTGATTTGATGTACCCGTTAATAAATCTTCCGAAAATTATCAACATAAAACGAATGGTAACAGTGGTTGTTATAGATGTGCAGATTAATCTAACATCACTCTCACACCCACTTCCACCTACCCCTCTCTCTCCCCCCGCCCTCCCCCACTTGGTACCTCCCCGCCCTTCCAAAAAAAAACCTCAGGGACAAACTGAGCTGGTTCTCGAGCTGGACTATTTGATTCTTAAACGTTCCGCTGCTCAAACTTTCTCATTTTAACAATAACCATTAGTTTCTGTAGATCTCCGCATTGTAACTGTGTTATATTTCATCAGCATCACCGAATCGAAGGCCATTACAAAGAACAGTGATGATATGAAATATGTCTCCTTCCCTATTGCAAACTTGACAATTTTATTCCTGCACTGCTTCATGGTTGTTCCTGCTTCCCTGGGTCATCCATATTTTAAAGTTTTCAACTCCTTGTCACTAGGAATGAATCAGTAGAAATACACACAAAGCACAGGCTACTTGTATGAATCTAGATCGGTGTTTTTAATTTAAACAGCCACATGTCCGCCACTTTTCAGCGTTCAGTATTTCCCAGTGACACCGCTGGGGGGCAGTGCGAAGAACAATTCTTGTAACTTCTGGAGAGTGTGGAGTGAAAACTATGTGCGGACAGTAATCCTCCTCTCTCACATAGGCTCTCAGTGTCTCTTCCCACAGTCCCTTGTTTTAATGACTGTTTTAGTGTTACATATAGACCGAGTAATCCTAATTAGCACTAATGTTGCGGAGGGCGAATTCCTGGAATATATTCAAGATGATTTTCTAGAATAGTGTGTTGAGGGACCAATTAGACATAGGGCTATTTTAGATCTAGTATTGTGTAATGAGAAAGGAACCTTCATCAAAGAGTGACCATAATATGCTGGAAGTTTATATTAAGTTTGAAAGTGATGTAGTTCAATTTGAAACTAGCATCTTAAATGTAAACAAAGGAAACAACAAAGGTATGAGAGGCAAATTATCTGTAGATAGGAAACTGCATTAAAAGGTATGATCGTTTAGGCAATAGCTAGCATTTGAAGAATTAATACATGGTTTAAAACAAACTTAACTTCCTGTTCGGGATAGGATTTGTGTGGTCCCTTCTGATCCGTAATCAGGATGTTTTCTGTAAGGTGTTTGTATTTCCTTACCCTCAGAGTGATTTTTCTTAATTCAAAATAAATTCCAGCAGCAGACTTTCAGGAGATTTTTTTTAAAAAGAGAAGGTTTATTTATCATCACACGCACTTGCCCTGGATGTTTGAAATGTCTCAATCAGGCATCTCATTCACACAATCACAGACGACAAGAACCATAAGGCACAGATAAAATTAAAGCTGTAGTTTTAACAATGGAATTTAGAACTCAGTCTTTATAACACAGCAGGCCTGTTGTCTTCTTGGTTGATTGATGCTTTGAGGGCGAATGTCTTTTAGAAACAAAGGATTCTCATGAAACCGTGAATCCTCTTGTAGATGAATAGCTTGGAGGTTGGTTCTCAAGTGGACTTGGAAGCTGGAATAAGTGCAGTACTTTGGCTGAACTGGAAGACTTTCAGCTCTGAGGGTCCAGATGTTTAGATGTTTCCTGATGCTTCAGATGTTACTCACACACCCAGGTTTGCTTTGCTGAGGTTCTGTTTGTGCTGCAGCCTGACAACCAATTTCTATCACATGACTGCAGGGTTAACACTTCTGGGGCCCAGACCACCATGAAGCAACAGCAATTGGCAATGCTCATTCATTCTCACCTCTGCTCCAACTTGAACGCAAAATGTCTCCTTCGTTCAATATGGCACTTGGAGGCCAAAAGCCTTGAGATTTTATATTTCTCAAACTCTGGCTCATCCTTCCACAATTGGGTGTTTAAACTTCACAAGTGGGTGCTAAGTACCCTTGTTTGGGTCCATGTTTAACTAAATGATTCCTGCAGATTCGAAGGTAGAAAATGTAAACTGACCATTTAAGGAAGGCAGGAGAGAAAAATGGGAAATTACAGGCCTGTTGGCATGACATCAGTAGTAGGGAAAATGTAGAATCTCCTATAAAGGATGATACTATAACTGGACACTGGGAAAATAATGGTACGATTAGGACGAGCAGAGTGAACATGTAATTAAGAAAGGGAAATCTTGTTTGACAAATTTGTTAAACACTTTTTTGAGGGTGTAGTTAGCAGATGGATGTGGTGTATTTGGATTTTCAGGGGGCTTTTGATAAAGTCCGTGAGCAAAATTAGAGCACATGATATTGGGGATATTATACTGGCATGGAACAGATGCTTAATGAACAGCTAACAGAGAGCAGGAATAAATTGGTTGTTTCCAGGTTGCCAGGCTGTGACTAGTGGGGTACCACGAGTCAGCACCAGCTTTTCACAATCTATATCAATAATTTGGATGCAGGGACCAAATGTATTGTTTCCAGGTTTACTGATGACACAAAACTAAGTAGGAATATGAGTTGTGAGGAGGATCCAATGAGACTTCAAAGGGATTTAGACAGGTTTAGTGAGTGAACAAAAACATGGCAAATAAAATATGATGTGGAAAATGTAAAGTTATCCACATTGGGAGGAAAAACAGAAATGGCAAATGTTTCTTTAATGGTGAGAGGTTGGGAAGTGTTGATGTCCGATGGGACCTGGGTGTCCTTGTTCATTTGTCACAGAAAGATAACACACAGGTGCCACAAGCAATTAGGAAGGCAGATGATTTGTTGGTCTTTATTGCAAAAAGATTGAACACAGGAGTAAAGAAGTCTTGCTGCAATTGTATAGAGCCTTGGTGAAACCTGGAGTATTGTGTACAGTTTTGGTGTCCTTACTAAGGAAGGATATAATTGCCATGGAGGTAGTCTAAGAAATGTTCACCTAAATAATTCCTGCAATGACAGGATTATTTTATTATTCCTGGAATCTTGCTCTGCACGAGCTGCCTTTGGCGTTTCCTGACATTACAATGGCCACTACACTTTAAATGCACTTTACTGCGGGCGAAAGGCCCTGTGGTGTCCTGAGATTGTGAAAGGTGTAAATTCTAGTAAAAAGCAAAAAACTGCCAATGCTGGAAATCCAAAACAAAAACAAAAATACCTGGAAAAAGTCAGCAGTTCTGGCAGCATCTGCGGAGAGGAGCACAGTTAACGTTTCGAGTCCGAAAGACCCTTCAACAGAACTAAGAAACATAGAAGAGAGGTGAAATATAAGCTGGTTAAAGGGGGGTGTGGGGGGGTGGGGTGTGGACAAGAAGAGCTGGATAGAGGGCCAGTGATAGGTGGAGATAACCAAAAGATGTCACAGACAAAAGGACAAAGTGGTGTTGAAGGTGGTGATATTATCTAAAGGAATGTGCTACTTAAGGATAGAAAGCAGGATGAGCAAGGTACAGATAGCCTTGGTGGGGGTGGGGTGGGGGGAAGGGATCGAAATAGGCTAAAAGGTAGAGATAAAACAATGGATGGAAATACACTTAAAAATGATGGAAGTATGTGGGAAAAGAAAATTCTTTATAAATTATTGGAAAAAACAAAAAGGAGGGGGAGAATTGGAAAGGGGGTGGGGATGGAGGAGAGAGTTCATGATGTAAAATTGTTGAACTCAATATTCAGTACGGAAGGGTGTCAAGTGCCTAGTCAGAAGATGAGGTGCTGTTCCTCCAGTTTGCGTTGAGCTTCACTGGAACAATGCAGCAGGCCAAGGATGGACATGTGGGCATGAGAGCAGGGTGGAGTGTTGAAATGGCAAGCGACAGGGAGGTCTGTGTCATGCTTGCGGACAGACCGAAGGTGTTCTGCAAAGTGGTCACCCAGTCTGCGTTTGGTCTCTCCAATGTAGAGGAGACCGCATTGGGAGCAATGAATGCAGTAGACTAAATTGAGGGAAGTGCAAGTGAAATGCTGCTTCACTTGAAAGGAGTGTTTTGAGCCCTTGGAGAGTGAGGAGAGGGGTAGTAAAGGGGCAGGTGTTGCACCTTCTGCGGTTGTATGGTAAGGTGCCGTGGGAGGGGGTTGAGGTGTAGGGGGTGATGGAGGAGTGGACCAGGGTGTCCCGGAGGGAACGATCCAATTCCAGTTGTTCCTGTCCACTCAATCACTTCCAGTGATTATTTCTGCCCTCACTTTGCCCACTGGCTGCGCCCCAATGTTCATTCAGCAGTGACGGGACCAAACCCGAATTTAATTATCACAATTATCTCCCCAGTTCACACTGAGGTCAGGAGCGCTGGGATTGTAGCTGGGATTCCGCAGGCGGGTTTCACAAAAGTGTTCAAGATGGAGAAAATGTCCTGGGGAGAGGCGAAGAGGGAGCGGAGCTCTCCCACTCTGCCCGAAAGTCGAGGCAAGACCGGCAGAAACCCTGGAGAAACAGCACGAACCATCGCTCAAACTATTTTTTTCTGGGATTGTGTCGAAAGTCAGCCAGTGGTTTGGAAAATTCCCGATGGGAATGTCAATCTCCTGTCATTTCCCCGTCACACATGCGGACTGACCTGCTGATTATCCGCAACATTTCCCGTTTATACTCCAGAAACTGAAACAATGAAGGAAAATAGATGATGCAAAATGGAGAGACAGGACATCATCGATTCCATAGGCTGGATATGTGTCTACATTCCCCCTAATGACAGCTCCAGCAGTGTTTGAATTGGGCCTGGACAGTGGAATGAAGTTATTATGGGCACATCAGAGCTTGTATAGATGAAATTACCCAAACATTTGAACATCTGCATCTCCGGCTGTGTGTGTGTTGTTGTGCCGCTGTCGCTTCTGTCTGTATCTCCGGCTCACACACAAGTACAGACAGGCCCCGAGAACACTGACACCGCCAAAGATGGTCAGACGGAGCAGGAGAGCGGCTCGGTGCTCGGGGAGATCTCTGGGGGTCTCTGTTCGCTCCGAGACACTCGGGGGAGGGGTCTCAGAATCTGCAACAAGAATTTTGACACTTAGAAAAACCTCATTTTTTCTAAATTAATATTTCGTGGGATGCGGGCACCAGCATTCGCTCCCCATCCCTAATTGCGCTTGAATGCTCGCGGGGGCATTTAAGAGTCAACAACATTGCTGTGTGGGTCTGGAGTCACATGTAGAAAGGACCAGGTAAGATTGGCAAATTCTCTTCCCTAAAGGGCATGAGTGAACCAGATGTGATTTTAGGACAATGGAGAATAGTTTCGTGGTCACCGTTACTTATTTCAGATTTTATTAATTGAATTTAAATTCCACTCGCTGCCATGGTGGGATTTGAACTTGTGTCCCCTGGGCATTAGCCTGGGGCTCCAGATCACTAGCACAGTGACATTACCATGACACCACTCAGCCCCCACCGCCCACTCCCTTAAATTGAAAAGAGAAGTTAATAATTCTTTATCAAATTGTTCGCATTATTCAGTTCAATTCGAAGTGACAGGGACAAGGAAGGTGCAGTTAAAACATGTTCATTTATTAACAAATAGCACCGAGAAATAATGTGATAAAAACAGTGTGAGCTCTTACCTCAAAACACAAACAAAATTACCTGGAAAAACTCAGCAGGTCTGGCAGCATCGGCGGAGAAGAAAAGAGTTGCCGTTTCGATTTCTCATGACCCTTCAACAGAACTGAGTAAAATTAGGAGAGGGGTGAAATATAAGCTAGCTTAAGGTGGGGGGCGGGGGGGGGGGGGGGGGGGGTGGGGGCGGGGTTGGTGGTGGGGTGGCGGGAGAGAAATAATGCGATAAAAACAGTATGAACTCTTACCTGTCTGGTTATAGACGGTTAAAGTCACATTGTCTTCCCTGGCTGCATCCTCACCATCAGCATAAACAGATATCACATAGACGCCGCTGTCACTGGGCTGTAAATCCCACAGCAACAAGGATCCATTCCCCGGGTAGAGGTGAACTCGGTGCCGGTAGGAAGGAGCGGTCTCCGTGCGATCTGAACAGTTATAACCGGGTCTGTCAGGGTGTCGGGAGCAGCTTGATCGGGTCAGCATCACAAATGGGGTTTCTCCCGGGAGTAGACGCCACCGTATCTTTAAAGCGGAGTAGGGTGTGAGTGTGGAGTAGGAGACAGGGAGAAGGACAGACTGGGTCACGGTCCCGTTCAATTCTCTCTGCTGGACCCTCACAGTAACACCGCTTCCAGAGGCTGCAACTACATCAAAAACAAGGAATCAGCTTCGGGAAGGAACAGTTTAAAATCCCGAGTCACAGTTTTCACACAGGAGGCTGGTTATAAAACACCGCATTGGTTTCAAATAAAAAATAAACACCTGCAGCATCAGCAAAAAAGACACTTGACTGGAAAGAAAATCTGTGGGACAGGATCAATCGACAATTAGAAAGAACCCGATTGAATCCAGGACTGTCAGCAAGGATTTGTTCAGGGAAATAAAACCCTCCTGAAGAAAGTTCCTTGACCTGAAACATTCCACTCAGTTTCTCTCAACACAGAAGCTGTCTGACCTGCTGAGTTTTTTGCAGCATTTCCTGTTTTTATCTCAGGTTATCAGCATCTGCAGTATTTTGCTTTCATTTGTTAAGGGAAGGTGCTTGACTAACTTCTTTGGACATTTTTGAGGAGGGAATGAGCGTTTGATGTTTGACATTTTCAACGAGGGTTTAACAAGCCTTTTGACAAAGTTCAGAGATGTCAGCAAAGCTGGAGCCGATGGAATAGAAGGGACGTGAGCAGCAAAGGTGTGAAATTGACTGAGCGAGGGGAAGAGAGATTCATTGTGAACGGTTGTTCTTTGGATTGAAGGAAGGTTATATCATGGGGTTCCCAGAATGTTGTATCTGCGTCGTAACTTTGCTGTAACTCATTGTGAAAATCATTAAGTAAATACTTGGTAGAGAGCAATTTATCCAATCTGACACTATTATACATGTTATAACACAGAAGAGAACATTGGCAACTTAATAATTATTTATCAATATAGCAAAACTTCTGAAGATGTGTTTATTTATTAATAAATCCCAGCTACAGTTAAAGGGTCAGGTAACCATCTGCCGAACAGGAGACTCGGTGAATG